>NC_092811.1:77152264-77470836 GCF_040954645.1 Diabrotica undecimpunctata | reverse complement strand
AGTGATGCCTCTAAAGCTCATGACGGACATGCATACTACTGTAAATACACTACTCACACTATATCCATACGTACAAATTGCTGCATCCTCACAGGCGAGACCACAGACATTTTGGAAGCCTTAATTTTCTTCAAAACGCGTAGTGTGAATAAATGTGTCATTATCACTGACTCATTAAATGCTCTATTAGGTGTAAAACAAATATACCCTACAAATCCAATATTTCGGGCTATAAAAAATGAGATAAATGTAATTCAATCAACTCGAAAAGAAGTAGCATTTATCTGGGTACCGTCTCATGTAGGAATAGCTGGAAATGAGAAAGTGGACAAACTAGCAAACACAAGTCGAATAAACTCACAATACACAACCAAAACAATAAATTACCCATATTCCGATCTCAAAAACCTAATTAAAGACCACTGTATGAACATATGGCAAGACTACTGGAAATATTCAGGAACCAAACTATATGAGATTTATCCCCTTGTAAAGACCGTCTTGAATAATCCATCCAATAGAAGGGATCAAGTAATAACTAACCGAATAAGAATTGGACACACTGCACTGACCCATAGATTCTTAATCAACAAAGAACCTTCTCCAACCTGCAGAAACTGTTCTCTCCCATTGACGGTGAAGCATATTCTGATTGACTGCCAGTACCACGAAGAAACAAGAAGAAAATATGGAATCTCAGATGACATCAAAACCACTTTAACCATAAACACTGACCATGTAATAAATTATTTAAAAGATTTACGTTTATATACATCTATTTAATGTAAATAAAATGAACTTTTGTGTAAGTTAATCCACTAATAACCCTTCGTGGTTGATGTGGATTATATGTTTTTTCTAAATAAAAAAAAAGTGTTTTTAAATATGTGTTTTATAAAAGAACGTTTTAAAACAAAATTTTTTGGATAGTTTTCGTCATTATTTGTAGGAGTCAGATGAGTTGTTCATTTCATTTTATAAACACCATGACAACTAACCTCAATTAGTGTAGGATACAAAATCATTTTTAGTACTGTAATTTGTACTAATTTTGTTTATTGTAGCACCCTGATGATGCAAATAAAGATTGGCGAAAGCTTGGTAGACTAAAAAGAGTATTTCTTTGTCCTATCTTCCGCTGCATACCCAAATAGTTGTGTGTGTAGTCTATCTGATCAGCGTTGATTACAAGCGTTTATCGCCTTTTCAGTATATATATATATATATATATATATATATATATATATATATATATATATATATATATATATATATAATAATTAATAGCCCAAAGATAGCAATTTTAGAATATGAGGTTTAAGTCTTTTGTTTACAAAGAAATTGGACAAAAAATTAGAAAGTCTTGTGGTCAGGTATAAGAGTTACGTCCCTGGATTATCCAATGTGTGACGACATATAGAAAGACTATATATACCAGTGTTTAATTAGATTAAGAGCTTTTTGTTTTGTAGTTGTTACCATACCTGTACGTTGTCAATAAATAAATTTTGTTACGAAAATTAATTTTTTAAAAAACCGTTTTCGGCTTTGACTTTCGTAACTGTCGCAGTCAGTAGTATTTTTCAAAGTTTTATAGTGTTTTCAAGTAAACGCCATTCGTAACTGGCGCAGTCATTCGGATTTTTCGAAATTGTACAGTGTTCGTGTTAACCTTGCCGAATTTCGTGTGCAATTTTTCTTTTTAAAGATTAACGGAAAAAATTTACATTTCGGGTACGGTAACAGCCAAACGTCCAGGGCTAGGAACAAACATTGTCCACAACCCATTGGAAAAGCCAAGACCAGGGAGAAGGAACCAGCATCGTCCAGAATCCTATTGGTGCAGACGGAAGAACAAAAATAGTCTGAAGTCTATAGAAAATGAAAATATTCATGTAAGTGTTTCCTATTTTACCAAAATCCATATTTTTACCTATATATTATATATTTTTTGATTCACTGTGGAGGACATTTTAGATAATTTAGTAAATTTAACATTTAACGAGATGGCTCAACCTAATTTTCAATTAATTAAATATCAAGCAGATAACATTCCTACTTTTGATGGCAATCCAAAACAATTAAATAGATTTATTAAATCATGTGAAATTTTTTTAAATAATCATAGCAATAGAGATGCAAATAATCCTATAAATGTTTGTCTTTTTGATACTGTTTTAAGTAAATTAACTGACAGAGCAGCAGACCTTATTGCATCAAGAACAGAACTTGATTCTTGGGCAAAAATTAAAGATTCTCTTATAGTAACATTTTCTGATCAGAGATCAATTGATTGTTTAATACAAGATATAATTTCAATGAAACCAGAAAGAAACGAAAATGCACAAAATTTTGGTTTAAGAATCCAGGATGCTAGAAGCATTCTTTGTTCAAAAATAAATATGTCTAATGACCAATTAAATGTAAAAATATTAAAAATTCAACAATATGAAGATCTTTGTCTTAAAACTTTTATAAATGGCCTTAATTATCACATGCAGTTAGTAGTCAGATTAAAGAATCCTGATTCAATAGAACAAGCAATGGCTTTCGCTAAAGAAGACGAAAATTTTATTACTTTTAAAAATCGAAATAATAATTCCAATAGAAATTCAAATAATAATTCAGAACACTCTTCATTTCTAAATAGAAATAATTTTTCTCGAAATCAGAATTTTTCGAATTACAATAATTTTCCAAATCGACATTCTTCCCAAAGTTCTAATCAATTCAGAAATAATAATTTTTTCAGAAATCCAAATAATAATTTTCAAAATCGTCCAAGTTTTTCGAACAATGGTTTTAATAATAATAATGGTAACCAATTTCAAAGACAATTTCCAAATATACCTAGATATCAGCCATCTATTCCTACCCAAAATCAAAGCAGAAATTCAATGCGACCTGAGCCAATGGATACAAGTTCCAATAACTTTAGTTTACGAAGTAATTTTAGAAATGATAGGCGTTCTCCAAATCATTTATTTAATCATAAAATAACGAGTAATAATGTAAGAGAAGAAAGATATAATGATAATGATAGAACATATAATAATAATAATTTAAGAAGGTGCAATGAAAACGAAAGAAGAATATATAATGATGAAAATTTTCCAGTCCAAGCCTCAACAAGTACAGCCACATAAATTTTAATGCTATTAAACAATATGATAAATTACCTAAGATAGTAATTCCAGAAATTAATGTTACATTTTTAATAGATACAGGATCAGAACAAAGTTTTTTTAGACCTGACCTCGCAAGAGAACTTTTCACGAAATATATAATTCCTGAGCAATTTGCTGTGCATACTGCACACGCTACTTCAATTCATAATGAAACTATGACCATTCCAATATTCCCTAGTCTTAAAAATCCAAATTGTCATAAATTTTATCTTTTCGATTTCTCTCCTAATTTTGACGGTTTGCTAGGATGCAATTTTTTATCACAAATCAATGCTATTATTGATTTTAAAGATTCAAAACTAAAGACCCCAACCATTTCTCTTCCAATATTTTTAACATCACAAGATCCAACTAAACAAAAATATTTTAAACCTAGTAAAATAATAATACCACCAAGAACTGCTCAAAAAGTTAAAGTCCCAGTTAACAGAAGATCTGGTACAGCGATACTAAATTATACCAAAATCGGAAATGCAGAAATTCCTTCATGTTTAATTGAAATAAATGATCACAACGCTTTTACTATGATAAGTAACCTAGGAGAAACTCCAGCGGAAATTAAATTTACGGAACCTTTTAATGTAGAATATATTCAAGAAGAAAATTTAAATAATATTCAGTCATATCGTATTGAGGAGATGGACATAGAAGAAGAAGAAATAGATTATCTACAAAAAGAAAATCTCAAGAAACTTAGACTTAATCATTGTAATAAAGAAGAATACGAAGCATAAGTAAATTATGTTATGAATATAGAGATATTTTTTATATAGACGGAACGCCCCTTAGTTTTACGAATGAAATAAAGCATAAAATAGATTTAGTTAATGATACTCCGGTTTACACAAGGAATTACAGATATCCGGAAGTTTATAAAAAAGAAGTTAGTAGACAAATAAATGATATGTTAAAAAATGGAATAATACAAGATTCAAACTCGCCTTTTAATTCACCCATCTGGGTAATAGAGAAGAAAATGGATGCAAGTAACCAAAAGAAATATAGAATAGTTATAGATTACCGCAAACTGAATGAAAACACAATAGAAAATAAATTTCCCTTGTCATTAATAGATAATATTCTAGATGGTCTAGGAAGAGCTCAATATTTTACTACTTTAGATTTAGCAAATGGTTTCCACCAGATAGAAATGGAACCAGCCGATGTACCAAAAACAGCATTTTCCACAGAGACAGGACATTATGAATTTTTAGGTATGCCGTTTGGATTAAAAAATGCCCCAGCTACTTTTCAGAAAGTTATGAATAATGTATTAAGAGGATATCAGAATGAAATATGCTATATATATTTAGATGATATAATTGTTTTTTCCTCATCATTGCAAGAACATGTTAAAAGACTGAAAGCAATTTTTGAAAGACTAAGAAAATCTAATTTAAAAATACAGCTAGATAAATCAGAATTTTTACGAACAGAAGTGGCATATTTAGGTCATATTATAACAAAAGACGGAGTACGACCAAATGCAGTCAAAAACTTTCCTATTCCTACTACACAAAAAGAAATAAAGTCATTTTTAGGATTAGCAGGATATTACAGAAGATTTATCCAAAATTTCGCCAAAATAGCTAAACCTTTAACTATGTGTCTAAAGAAACATGTAAAAGTTATACACACTCCAGAATTTAAAAAATCTTTTAATCATCTTAAAGAACTTTTAATTAATGCTCCAATTTTAAAATATCCAGATTTTTCAAAACCATTTATATTAACTACAGACGCTTCAAATATAGCCTTAGGTGCAATTTTGTCACAAGGAAAAGTCCCAAATGATTTACCCGTAGCGTATGCCTCAAGAACTCTTAATCAAACAGAGCAAAAATATTCTACGATAGAAAAAGAACTTTTAGCAATTGTATGGGCTTGTAAAACATTTAGACCTTATTTATACGGCAGATCTTTTGAAATTTTATGCGACCATAGACCCCTAATATGGTTATTTAATTTAAAGGAACCCAACTCCAAATTATTACGATGGAGATTAAAATTAGAAGAATTTAACTATACTATAAAATATAAACCCGGTAAAACGAATATTGCCGATTCTTTAAGTCGAATAAATATTAATGCAATTGAAACAGAATCAAATATAAATAATCCCGGTGACATAGATTTTGATATCGACCAATTTTTAGCTGAATTTAATCCAGACATAGTTGATGAAAATGTAATAAATGAAACTTTGCAAATTCTCGATAACAATGAGGTTACAGAAAACCCACAAGTAAATAAAATTATGTCAACAGGAAATAAGAACAATGAAAACGTTGAAATGGATAACTCAGACACAGATACAGCCCATAGTGCTGAATCTTCAAATGAAAATAGTTTCTCATTGTTGGATGAAATAATAAACAATAAAGCCTATCAACTTATCGTTAAGAGAGCGCCTTTTGCAAATTATTTAAAACGCGAATGCGAGAATTTTGAAGGACATAAAATAATAAGAGCTACTATTTCAGCTGACGAAGAAAGTGTGACACAATTCCTAAAAGAAAATGCGTGCAAAAATACTTTATACATTTATTTCTTATCTCAAGAATTACGACCAATATTTCAGAATGTATGGCGTAAATATTTTACAAAATTAAAATTGATTGAATGTACAAAATTAGTTAACAATGTATTGCCAGAAGAAAGAAATCAACTAATAAAATATAAGCACGACGGCAAAACAACTCATCGAGGAATTTCAGAGACTCTTAGAGCTTTAAAAATAAATTACTACTGGAAATCAATGAAAAAAGATATAGAAAAATATATAAACGAATGTGCGATATGCCAAAGATCAAAATATAATAGAAATCCACATAAAGAACCTTTAATATTAACCCACACACCCTCCAAGCCTTTTGAGATAATACATATAGATACTTATAAAGTTGGCAATCAAAGATTTTTAACAATTATAGATAAATTTTCTATTATCTATTGATAAAGCTATAGAGAATAAATTAGCTTTATTTGAAAAAAGTATGTATACACATATTCAGTCATTTATAGTGATAAATCAAATTACTTTACTTTATCAAACAATTTATGATATTTTTGAGAAAGTAGAAACTGCAATCTCATTTGCCAAAATAAATACCTTGCACAATTCTATAGTAAATCCAATTGAACTTTTAAATGAAATAAAGAAAGCAAAATCTCAGACAAAGTAAAAATTAATGCCTTTTGATACTACACTAGGAAAAATAATTCAGTATGAGAAATATTAAGAGCTATTCAGTAAATTCTATAATTACATTTGTATTAGAGATTCCATTAGTTGAATCGGAAATATATGATTATTACCAGCTATTCCCTATTCCTATTCCTATGAACAACTCAAATTATCTTATTCATTTACCTTACAAACCTTTCCTTGCACTTAATGAATTTAGCTATATCTACATGGAAGATATATGCACAGAAATAGACTCAGAAGAATACATATGTAAAGGAAGTAATAAACTAACGATAACCGAGGAAGCCCCTTGTGCAGTCCAATTAATAAATTTCAAGAAAAAGGCATTGTCATGTGAATATTTCGAAGTAAAGATAAAGAAGATAGAATCTACAAGAATCAGCGACGGAAAATGGATAGTTACAGTTCCAGAAGAAGAATTAGCAATTATCGAGTGCCCAAGCTCAAAAGAAAATTTACCAATACATGGAAGCTACGTTTTAGAATCAGTTCCTGAATGTACCGTGAAAATCAAGAATGAAGTCTTCCAAACAGAAAAAATTAGTAAAAATTACTTTGCTCATATAAATCTTCCAAAAGTTATTCCTTCTATTAATATTTTTCAAAATGAAATTTTTCACCAATAAATCTTAATACAATTAACCTTAGAAAGACTAAAGATATTTTAGAAAAGTTAGAAACACAAAAATATAATTTAAAAGATAATAATTCAATTTATTTTAAACAAACAAGTTTTTGGACAATCTGTGTATATATAATAATTTTCATTTTAATTTTATATTATTTGACTAAATATTGTAAAACTGTGCGTCAAAGAAAACAAGAAGAAAGAAAACAAGAAGAAAGAAGAAAAGAAGAAACCCAAGAATTTATTGTGTAAAGAAGCACACCCCAATGATATGCTTCTTTCTAAGGGAGGAGGAGTTACGTCCCTGGATTATCCAATGTGTGACGACATATAGAAAGACTATATATACCAGTGTTTAATTAGATTAAGAGCTTTTTGTTTTGTAGTTGTTACCATACCTGTACGTTCTCAATAAATAAATTTTGTTACGAAAATTAATTTTTTAAAAAACCGTTTTCGGCTTTGACTTTCGTAACTTAAGTATACCTACAATAACCGAAGTAGTATTAGCTGTATTGTCTCCAGAAACTTGGAAACAAAGAAAAAGATCTTATTTATGTAAAATTTGGAAATAACAAGTCTATGTGATATGATAATAGCATTGAGCTTGTGTTTGACAAGTCACAGAATTTGATTGGTCGAAAGGGATGGGGTAGTATGTAGGATAAGGAGAAGGAGGGATTGAAGTAAAGGAAGTCATTATTTGCTCGGGAAAAGAAAGATTACTGTGATTTGAACGTCGGAAGAAGCAAGTTTTTTTTGTTTCATATCCTCAGTGAAAGTTATCAGAGTTCTTGTCAAATAATAATTAATTGTGGAACGAGCCCCAAAGATTGGTAGCAGTGGACAACGAAAGTACATCCTTTAATGAACAAACGAGTGTATAGTATATTTGGTACTAGTCGATTAGGTGAAAATCCTTTCGACTAGAAAGAAAGAAAAAAGAAAAGGAGCCAGTAAAGAGTTCTTGGAAATAAACGGTTAGTTTACCATATAATCAACAAAGACTTTTAGCCATGATCATAATTAGATTATAATTAATTTTTTTTTTAATAGTTAATTCAATGATTTCATTTCACTATAAATATAATCGATTAATTCAGATATAAAAAAAATTAAAAGAAGTAATATTTCTTGAAAGAAAATTCTTTGTACTGATTTAATTTAACCCATTATCTCTTCACTGCAGCGCCTTCTATTGAGAAATAGCAAGAGTTCACTACGGCAGAATGTTATTTTACATTGTTTTCTTTTTAACTTCTAGCGCTGATGTTTTTCAGTTCGATCAACTCAACAGCAGGTACAACTTTGTAAGCAAGGTCACGCCTTTGTCTGGAAGAGCGGTACATGCTTGTACTAAAAGACACGTAAAATTAAAATTTCATTTGTAAGCAGTGTTTATTATATCGAAACGTGTAGTTGTGAGTATAAGTTATTGTGTTTTCAACAAATTTTATCGAGTTTGCTGAAATTGTGTATTACACAAGTTAGGTAAGTTAGGTATCCTCGTTTGGGGACACTGGGCGGAAGCCGTCTCTATAAAATACGTTATTATTTTTACAATAAAATTTTATTATTTCAGTTTGTTATGGAACCAGAACATTTAGCACCAATATCTCCGAAAAGTTTTTATGGAAGGAAGTATCGTCATTTAGATGCTGCTTTACAAGATGTTGCTACAGCAAATATTGAACATGAAGTAGACATTGTTATTATACCGCCCGATGCTGACCCACAGACCGATGAAGAGGACTTTGACGAAAATGATTTAGAAGGTGTCGAAAATATATTTCCTACAGACGTAGTTGGTGAAATCGAGTTGCAGCATATAAACAGCAGTGATGAAGAAGAAAGTGAGGACGAAGACAGCTTGCCACTGTCTGAAAGGTTAAACAACTTGAAATCAAAACGGACCAAAAAAATTAAGATAAGTCAAAAATGGACTAAAAATTTTGTTGACACTAGTATGCCAACAACTTCCGGTTGGGCTGACTGTTTTGAAATTCTAAACAATGAACTGGAAAACTGTAGTCCAGTTGAAGTATTTGAAAAGTTGTTCGATGATGAAATTTTTAACTATTTGATGCATCAAACAATTTTGTATTCATCACAAAAAAATAGGCATGACTTCTTTGTTTCAAAAGCTGATCTAAAGCTTTTTGTGGCAATTTTACTCCTAACAGGCTATCATAAACTACCAAGCGAACGTAATTATTGGAGTCTTGATGAAGATCTTGGAGTGCCTGTAGTTTCAAACACTGTCAAGGAACCGATTCCAGGAAATCAAAAGGTATATTCACTTAGTAGATCACGATAATCTGGATACCCACGACAAAATGGCTAAATTGCGACCTCTAATGTCACTTTTAAATCAAAGATTTCAACAATGGGTCGTGTTACATGAAAACCTGTCAATCGACGAAGCCATGGTAAAGTTTTATGGTCGGCATTCCAGTAAACAATATATAAAGGGAAAACCAGTACGCTTTGGATATAAGAACTGGATGCTGTGCAGTTCCACAGGATATTGTTATGCCTTTGACACTTATTGTGGTGCTAAAGGAAATCCTCAAGTTAACGATTTACCGTTAGGATCTCGGGTAGTTCTTGATCTTCTCAAAATTATTGCTGTGCCTTCTGATCATGTAATTTTTTTGACAATTATTTTAGTAGCCATGGTTTACTAAAAATGCTGAGACAACAAGGTTATCGTGCCACTGGTACGATAAGAGAAAATCGAACTAAAAAATGTCCGATGACCAAAGTGCAAATATTCAAAAAGAAAGAGAGAGGTTCATTTGAACACTATTATGATAGTGAGTCAGCGCTTCTTTTTATTAGGTGGCAAGACAATAACACTGTAAAGCAAGGTGGAGTTGCACAAAATGCACTGTGGCCTTTTGCATTAAACGGGGCTGTTTTAGAGTTTATCATTCCTAATATGTTTATTGAAAAAATCTCTGTTGTTTATTTTGCAGTAGGTACTGATTGATTTTTGTTTAGTTTTAATCATTATTGTATTTTACTTTGTACTTAAAAATAATAAATAACGTAATGTAAAACTTTAACTTTTTTTAACACTTTATCCCATTGTCCCTATTTGGGGACATATATATATATATATATATATATATATATATATATATATATATATATATATATATATATATATGTTGTATACCGTAAGTTATTAAGTATGACTTACATTTAATTTTTTGCTTATAATAATACCCTTATTAAGATTCAGTAAACATTTTTAAATTTTTTTCAAAAAAATTTCTTGGGTTTTAATGGGTTAAAAAAGAAAACACAGAGAAGAGATGATATTTGAAACAAATATGGATAATTTGTACAGGAACTTTAATGAATTTGTAATTTTAATTATACGGATTAGCGCATAATGATATATGATTTTGATTAATTGTAAAATTGTCGGATTTTAATATTTTTTTTTATTCTTTTTTAATAAATTATTTAATAGTTTAGATCACAAAATTATTTGGTTTAATTTATTTTCCTATTGTCCATCCTTTCCTCAAAAACAACTGCTTAAAGAATACTCTGAAGCCACTTATTATAAATATATAAATAATATAAAGGGAGCCCTGAGATCAAATTTTAATCAAAATTAAGCTTAAAGCATATTAAATCAATTAAACATATATTATTTTAACAAAACAAGAACTTGCATTTCGCAGGCGGGTGGGAGCGATAATTCTTCATATATGGGTAATTTTAAATACATTTTTAATTTAACAGTTAAACGTGGTCAGAAAATCGAGGATCATATTAAAAAAATTAAAGAGGTGTTCACGGGTTTATCAAAAACAATTCAAAACGATGTAATAGGTTGTCTGCTGATTATATTAAAAACAAAATTTTAAGAGAAATTAATGAATCTCAATTTTTTTCTATATTAGCGGACGATACTACTGATATTACCGAAAAATCACAGTGTACTTTAACAATCCGGTTTGTTAACAAAATTGGTCAGATAACAGAAATATTTTTTGGGGTTTTTTGACATTAGCAAGAGTAGTTAACAGTTAAACGTGGTCAGAAAATCGAGGATCATATTAAAAAAATTAAAGAGGTGTTCACGGGTTTATCAAAAACAATTCAAAACGATGTAATAGGTTGTCTGCTGATTATATTAAAAACAAAATTTTAAGAGAAATTAATGAATCTCAATTTTTTTCTATATTAGCGGACGATACTAGTGATATTACCGAAAAATCACAGTGTACTTTAACAATCCGGTTTGTTAACAAAATTGGTCAGATAACAGAAATATTTTTGGGGTTTTTTGACATTAGCAAGAGTAAATCTGCAGACGCTCTAAATAGTTTAATTACAATCGTTTTTGAGCCATATGATTACAAAACAATTAGTATTTTTATTTATTATATATAATAAAAAATAATTACAAAAGTGTAATGGCCATCCCTTTAAATGGATTGCAATCAAAAACTAAAGTAGGTGTCCCAAAAGCTTTTTTACATATTGTTGCGCTCATAGATTAAATTTAGTTTTGCAAGACGGCTCAAAATGTATTGAGAAATTGTAGGACATTTTTTTCAACGGTTATATTCATTTCTGGTTTTTTTAATCATTCGGCGAAAAGAACATCTATTCTAAATTCAATTCTAAATCAAAGTTTTTCAAAAAATTGTGAAACTAGATAGACTTCAAAGCCGAAAATTGTAAGCGTTGTTAATTTAAAATGGAATGAGTTAATTTTAGTTTTCAATCAAATTATCGAAGAGCGAAAATTTGGGAGCCGAATCTATACATTGTGCTCGAAGATATTCACAAAATTTTAAAAATTTTGAGTTTGCTTTTCTTCTTTGCCTTTGTAACGCAATATTTAATATAACTAACATATTGTACAAAATTTTACAACTAAAATGTTTAGATATAAATTTGTCTCAAAAATAAATAGATATTGCCGTGGGAAGATTAAGACAACTTAGAAACGATAAGTCTTTTAATAATTTATTTTTTGTGGCTGAATTTAAGTTAAACTCACCTAAATAATGAAAGAGTCATCCGATATAGACGAGATTACAAAATATAGAGCTTTATATTTTAAAATTATAGATAATATTATTATGCAACTAGAAGTTCGTTTTAGAGATTTAAAAGATTTACACTTTTTTAGCCTTGCAAATTCTACACAATTTCAAAATTTTTCAAAAAGTTTTCCACATAATTTGATAAATAGTTTAAAAACACAATATTCTGAATAATGTAACAATAAAACACTGAAAACTTTGTTTTCAAAACTTCCACAAAATTTATTTTAAATTCTTATCACTACAGCTGTTTCGGCTGATTGCCTTTTTCAAGTGATCTGTTTTTGGATTCATTGTAGCGTTGGTTTTGTGTGTGAGTGTTTATCTTCTGTGTTGGGTGTGTCCGATGTCCTGCTTTAGGCTTGTGCCTCTTCAGGACGTGTTTTCTTTTTTGGTGGGTGTGGCACTGGGATTTTGAGGTGTCCACTGGTGTTGCGGTGTTGTTGGTGGTTGTGCTGCTTTGCTAGTCCTGGACAATCGGGGGCGAAAGGGTTAGAAGTGAACGGTTCCTTTCAGAATATTTTTTGATCTAAAAACAGAATTAGTAAATATGTGAAATTTATATGTTTATTAATTTAAAAAATCAATTTAATTTTTGAGTGAATATCGCGGCGCGTGAGGGCAGCTGTGGACTGGTAACCTCGCAAACGACGGGGTATCGTTGTGCAATGGGATCGGAAAACCACAGAAAACCGATCCCCCCCCCCCCCGTCGGTGTCAGTTCGGAATGAACTTTCGGTATTATAATATACGGCGGTAATAGAGGGGAGTTGCCTCCTGTATGTCAATGTATTCGTCCGGGAGCTCGTTGCTGGCGAGTTCCAGCAGAATAGTGGGTAGGAATGGGAGTTTGGGTTTAGGTCGTGGTCTGAATACATTGCCGAGGGACGAGCAGGTAGTTTTAAAAGTGCTTTGGGCTCTGAGGTTTTGGCCCCGGATGGTGCGAATTGTGTAACTCCTGCTCAGAGAGGTAAGCCTCTCATTAATGGGCTGGATGTTCGACAGGCGATGAATGAGTGCGGAGGGATAGTCGCGTCGTTTTCTGTTGAGTTTGCGTAAGATTCTCCTTTCCAGTGAGATTAGTCTATTGTTGAGGTGCTTTGGCATCACAGCACAGATGCAAGATCTGTACTCGATGACCGGTCTGATGAATGTTTTGTAAGTATGGATAAGTGTACGTGGTTGAGTGTGGCCGAATCTGCCAGTAAGAGCGTTGAGAAGTCCGAGCCGGCTCCTAACCTTACCACAGGTTTTTTCAGTGTCGTCCCTCCAGTTAAGTGTTTGAGTAAACACTACGCCGAGGTAGTCGACCTGGTTTCGGAGTCGGAGTCGTTCTCCCCATAGACTCAAATTGTGCCTTTCGGTTATGATTGGTGTGATGTATTGGCTGCGGTATGGGTGTCTGAAAAGGATCATCTGTGTTTTGTTAGGATTAGGTGTCACTCTCCATCTCTGGCACCATTGCTCGACAAGGAGCAGATGATCTCGAGCGAACCTAAGTACGGTGTCGATGTGTGGTGTGGTAGTAAGAAGTGCCGTATCGTCTGCGTATAGTAAGGTAGTAGTATGTGTTTGTCTGGGATTGGGAAAGTCGCTGTTGTATATTGTGTAAAGTATTGGTGCCAACACGGAACCCTGAGGGACTCCCGCGGTGGGAGTGAAGGATGTAGAGTATCGATCACGCTCCTTGACTGTAATCTGACGTTGAGAGACGTATGAATGGATGAGTCTGACGAATGGAGTAGGTAGCCCGATGCTCACAAGTTTCTTGACCAGTCCCACATGCCAGACTTGGTCGAAGGCTTTTTGAACATCGAGGAAGATGCCTAGTGACATTTTGCCGTCGTTCAGACTTTGTGTGAGGTGTGTGACGATTTCAGTCAATGCCGTTTTTGTAGAGTACCCTTCTCTGAAGCCGAATTGGTAAGGTGGGATGATGTTGTGTTCTGTGGCGAAGTCTACGAGTCTTTCTTTGAGGATCCTCTCGAAGACTTTCGCCAATGAGTTCAGGAGAGATATCGGCCTGTAAGAGTGTGGGTTGGTACGCGGCTTGCCCTTTTTCAAGAGCATAATTGTGTGTGCTACTTTCCAAGGTTTTGGGAAGTAGCAGAGTTTAAGAGTGGCATTGACTATGTTCGTCAAGTATAGAGTGACGCTCAGCGGGAGGTGACGCACACAGTTCCTGGCAATCTTGTCAGGCCCCGGTGCGTTTGATTTGCCGATTTGGCAGAATTGTATGAATGTTTGGTGATCCACAGGCGCCATGATTGGATGTTCATGGGGTGCCTGAGGGTCGAAAGGGGTTCTGAGCAGTCGTGTTATGTCTCTCACTGCGCGATCACAGAAGGCATGATCGAATCTTGGATCGTCTGGAGATACTAAGGTGTTCTGGAGGTGGGTTTTGAAAGCTTCTGCTTTCTGTTCGTTTGAATTAATAATTTGATTGTTCACCACAAGGTGAGAAGGATTATTGGTTTTTTGTTTAGTTAGGCATTTGAATTTTTGCCAGAATTTGCCGCTGTCGCGGTAATCAAGACTGGAGGTCGCTGCAGCCCATTGTCTGGACTGCAGATTGTTGACCTGCAGTTTGATCGCCGCAGACAGGCGGTTATACTCTGTTTTGACGAGGGGATTGCGTGTGCGTTGGAATTGACGGAGGAGACGTCTTTTTTGTTTGATTTTATCGATGATGAACTGAGGTAGAGGTGGTTTGTTAGGGTTGATTACCCTATTAGGGACCGACAAATCAATTGCTTGATTTATCAGGTTAGTAATTTCCGTGATACCTCGGTCGATATCATCGGGGTACATAAAAAGATTGCCTAACTCTGGAGTGTTATTTGACAGGTATGTTTGGAAGAGTTCCCAGTTGGCGTGTTTGTAGTCTCTTATTACTTTAGGAGGGTCAGGAGGTGGAGGATTTAGTATCTGTTCCTTAACCAGCAGAGGAAGGTGATCCGACGTTATAGTATCGCCCAGGAAACACTCGTCAGCCAGTCGGTCAATTAAGTCGTACGTGCATACGATATGATCGATGACTGACAGGCCCTGCGGACCCACAAACGTCGGTTCACGGTTACGAATGCGGTGCAGAGGGAGGTTAAGGAGCAAATCCGAGAGAACATTGCCTGCACGGTTCACCGCCGTGTCGCCATATCTGGTGTGTCTGGCGTTAAAGTCTCCTAGGATGATAGCCTTGTTCAGGCTGGAGACGTAGTCAAACAATGTCTCGGATAGCGGTTGTTGAGGATGCTTGTAATAAGAGACAATGGTAACGGTCTCGTTATTGTCGAGGTGGATGTCAACTGCCAGGAAGTCTTCATCATTGAGAAGGATGTGAAGAGGAATGGTATGTAGGGAAAAAGGGATGCCGTATTTAATCAGGAAGCCTATGCCGTGAGACGTTTGGCTTTTTGGACGGTGTAGTGTGCAGTATCCTGGGAAGATGGGATCGTGTTTGGCGCGGGTGTCGGAGAGGGCAAGGATCTGAATATTGTGGTGTTGGAGGATATGTTTGATGAAGGGGCGTTTTCTCGCAACACCCTGGCAGTTCACAGCATCAATCGTACTGTCCATTAGAGGGGCAGGAAGGTGATGGATGCTTTGTTGCTATGGGCAACAAGAGTGCTCTTGTTGAGCTTGAGGTTGATAAGGATGAGCGAGGTGAACTCCATGACCGTCGTCATGTCTGAAGTTAGTTCATATGGAGGGTCTCGCTTTTCGGTTGATATTGGTTGTGTCTCTTGCGGGGTCTTGGGTGTTTCCCTTCTGTGGGGGCATTTGGCCGAATAGACCGCATGGTCTCCGCCACAGTTGGGACATTTTGGTGATTGAGGTGTGGGACAGGCCGTGGATTTATGGTCTTGGCCACAGGTAGGACAGCGGTACTGCTTTTGCGGGCACTCCTGAATGGTATGCCCGTTCTGGCTGCACCTGCCGCAGTATTTTGGGATGGGAGGAACTGGGTTAGCGTTAAGTGGTAACTCAACGTGTAATCGGAGGCCGTCCATAAAGATACCTCTGGTCAACATCTCTGTGTACTTAAGTTCACTCGACGTGACCAGCTTTACGAACGTAGTGGGTAGGTTTGACTTAGATATGATCCTCCATAGACGAACTACGGGGATATCCATGTCGGTGAAGGCACGTGTGAGGTCGGCGTCAGAGTAGACTCGTTCGACTCCCTTGACGACGACCATGTATGTAGGTTTGGAAGAGCGGGTGGGATTTCTGGGTGCTGGAATGTGTTTGGGTGAGACGAGGACTTTTGGATCACCCAGCGCATCACGGAGCTTGCGTTGTAACTCGACATGATTTACCGGATGGAAGGTGGTTAAGTGTGCAATTTGGGTAGGGAGGACCTTGACGGTCGAGATTTGGTTTAGAAGGATCTCTCGGGTGTTTATGATGCGGAAGAAATCTCTTTGGGTCGATTTCTCTATGGGAATGTTGGTGATAGTATAGTTAAAGGATTTGGGTTGGGTGGAAGTAGTGGCCTGGGAGGCAGGGACGGTAGTTCTAGGAGTGGTGGTGGCGTTAGCGTATGAAGCGGTTGTGTTTTGTGTGGAAGGTGGGATGATAGGAGCGTGTGTTGGTTGTGGATTTCGTGTGTTTGTTGGTTGTGTGTTGACTGTATTAATAAGTTGTGAAGATTGGATGTTTGTCGCTGAAGCGGCATGGGTGGATGTAGGTTGGGTGGTATTGGTATGTATGGTGAGGTTTTGTTGTGGTTGTGAGGCTAAAGTGGTGATAGGAGGAGAGGGTGTATTAAGGATTGCAGATGATCGGGTCAGCTGCAGTTGCGCTATCAACCGATCGATCTGTTCTACGGGTAGGGTGGAAATAATATCTGACACGAAAGTGTCAGATAGGTTAGTGTTGATATTGGATTGGGTGGTATCTGGGATGTGCATTGTGGGTGGGAAAGAAGTGATCGGTGGCATGGTGGTGTTGGTAGGTGTGATTGAGGTCTGAGTTGCGGGTGTCCTTTGTGAGGGTAGCGGTGGGAAGTCGTAATTATCGATGGAGGGCATGTCTCTGGAGTGTTGCCCTGGGTCGGGTGGTTCAGCAGGAACGACTCTGTTCGACCTGTTGGAGCGGGTCGACCTTGGCATGTTCAAAGTGGAATGCTAGGTAAATTTACCCAGATGACACCTGTTTTCAAGCACCTTGTGCAATGTGCAGGATGGCTGGTAAGCCGGACTATACTTAACTATATTAAGCTAGCGGTCCCCCGTAGATATTATAATAAATTGGTATAGTGCAGATTTGTGCCAGCACGACTGTTTACAGACTCCGACTGTGAAGTTTTTATGTAGAATCTGTTTTTCTATTATTGAAAGCCCTTTTATGTTCTGCTATTCGTTTATTAAAATTTCTACCTGTTTGACCAATGTAAGTTTTTGGGCAGTCGCCACATTTAAGTTTGTACACACCACTGTGTAAGTTTTTTTTATGTTGGCTCTTGTTGTTTTTAATATATTTGCCTAGGTTGTTATTTGTTCTGAAAGCTGGTGTTATTCCTTTCTTTTTTATGTGTTTGGCTATTTTTGTTGATATTTTGCCTGTATATGTAATCGAGCAGAAGGTACTGGGTTTTTTCTCTGGTGGTGGAAATACTAAGTTCAGGGCTTTCTTGTGTAGTTTTTGATTTAACATTTTATTAATTATTTGTTCGTTGTATCCATTGTTTACTGTTATTTGCTTAATGATATTTAATTCTGTCTCAAAATTGTATTTTGACATAGGAATTGCTGTTAATCTATGTAACATATTATGATAGGCTGCCAGTTTATGTTGTGTGGGATGGGATGATGAATTGTAAATAGTCGTGTCAGTATGGGTAGGTTTATGAAATATGGAGAAGTCATGTTTGTTTTTAAGTCTGGTAATTTTTAAATCTAAAAAATTTACGGATTGATTTTGTTCTGTTTCTATTGTAAATTCAATATGACTATGAAGAGAATTAATATACGATAAAAATTGGTCGAGTTGCCTGTTAGTTCCTGTGAAACATACCAGTACGTCGTCTACGTATCTCCACCAATATAAAAACTGTTTGAATATGGGATGTTTTGAAATCTTTGTCTCTAGATGATCCATAAAAATATCTGATAGCAATGGGCTTAGAGGATTGCCCATTATAAGTCCTGCACTGTTATTTGTATATAATTCATTATTAAATTCAAAGTAGTCCTGGTTTATGCAAACTTCAAGAAGATGTAAAATTTCAGATGTAATGATTGGATTTGTACTATTTTGGTCTAAAAGGTTTTTTACTAGAATAAAAGTTTCTGTAGGAGGGATACTAGGAAAAAGATTTTTTACGTCAAATGAAATTAATCTGGAGTTGTTAGGTAACTGAAAATGTTGTATTTTATTAACAAGTTCTATTGTATTTTTTATTGTAAATTTAGGTGAAAATTTAGTGTGTTCTAAAATAATTTATAACAGTTTTTTTGAAAGTTTATATGACGGAGCTGTATAAAAAGACACTACAGGTCTTATTAGGTGATCCGGTTTGTGTAGTTTAATGAAAGAGTATAATTTAGGAGGCTGTGGGTTCATGATACTGAGGTATTTCTGTTCTATTGGATTTACTATTGATTTTGAATTTTTTAAAGCTAGCTTAATTTGTTTTTGATACTTTTCTGTTAGATCTTTGTGTAACGTTTCAATGTTTTGATTATTTAAAAATTCTATTGTTTTGTTATTATATTCTATTTTATCTATAGCAATAGTAGTGTTACCTTTGTCTGCTTTTGTAAACACTATGTTGTTTTCTATTGATTTATTTTTAATTGAAATGGCTGTTTTATTCTCTTTGTAACAGGAATTTTTGGTTTCACTACACACATTTGTAATAGATTTTACAATTATACTTTTTTCGATATTGTTAGCAGTTTTGTTTAATGCTACTTCACATTCTACACCTAAATATTCTAAAGTTTTCTGATTATTATGTTGGGGCAAGTTGTGTTTAAATCCTTTCTCTAAAAGTTGTATCTCGCTATTACTAAATTTAGTATCTGTTAAATTTATAATGGGAAAGATGGGAAAGATGGAAAGATGAAAGATGGGAAAAAAACATGCACAGAGATAGAACAGCACATAGGAGGAACGAGAAATTCAGAGTCATGGCGCATCTTAAAGTCGCTCCAAAGAAATAAGACAGAGAAAATCAAGATCGGTCAAATCAAAGAAAACGAATGGCAAGAATACTATAAAAAATTGCTAACCGAAGACCGCCCCGAATTCAAACAATCAGAAATAGACGGAATAGAAATCTACACACATGACGAAATCGAATTAAGCCTAGCTGAGGTAAAAAGAACGATCAAAACTCTAAAGAACAAAAAAGCAGAAGGTCCCGGCGGAATACCAAATGAATTGATAAAAAACGGATCGGAAAAGTTATTCCGTATGATACATAAAATGTTTGAGAGAGCACTGAATGGAGAAGACTTACCGGCAGAATGGACCCAAGCATATATGACATCAATATACAAGAAAGGAAATAGAAAAAACTGCGAAAACTATCGGGGAATCAGCATTATATCGTCTATAGGCAGACTGTATGGAAAGACCATAAAGGAAAAATTAGAAATATATGTACAAGATAAAATCGGAGAAGACCAGGCAGGTTTCACAGCGGGGAAAGCATGCTTAGATCACATTTACACGGTCGAACAACCAATAGAAAAAAGAATGGCCAAAAATAGATCCCACCATCTGGCTTTTGTTGATCTTAAGAAGGCATATGACTCAATACCTAAAACCAAGCTATGGGAAGCAATGGAAAACATCGAAGTTCTACGAAGATTAATAAACGCGGTAAAAGCACTCTACAAGAATAACGAAGTAGCTATCAAAACGGGCAATAGAATATGCAGTCCATTTAAGACGACAAAGGGACTACTACAGGGTTGCTCCACATCCCCCACCCTGTTCAAAATATTCCTGGAAAAAACCCTGAAACCATGGAAAAGAAAGTGCGAAGGAATGGGTATACCAGTAAGGAACGAATATCTATATACGCTAAGTTTTGCCGACGACCAAATAGTGATCGCACAAGACGAGGATGACCTCAGTTTTATGATGAGAAAACTGGAGCAGGAATATACAAAGAATGGGATGGAAATAAACCTAAAGAAAACTGAATACCTAACAACGGAGAATACAGAAATAAAACAGCTGGAAATAGACGAAGGTAAACAAATCAAAGGAACAGACAAGTATAAGTATTTAGGTTTCATAATATCAAACAAAGGAACAACGGAGGAAGATATAAAAAATAGACTAGGACAAACAAGAGACAGCATATGAAAATTGAATCCGGTACTATGGGATAAGAACATCAGCATGAAAACAAAGAAAAAAATATATAATACCATGACAAGAAGTATCCTCACTTATGGGTGTGAAAATTGGACAATAAATAAGAAAACCAAAAACAAAATAAGAGCAACAGAGATGGAATTTCTAAGGAGAAGCTGCAGAGTAACAAGAAGAGATAGGATAAATAACATGGAGATTAAGAGGAGAATGGGCATGAACTCCGACATAATAGACTACATCGAACAGAAGAGGTTAACCTGGTACGGACATGTCAGAAGAGCAGACCAAAATCGGTGGATAAATAGAATAACAGAGTGGAGCCCGATAGGAAGAAGAAAGAGAGGCAGACCCCGAAGATCTTTCAGAGATGAGGTGGACGAAGCAATGAGTAGAAGAAACCTACAGGAAGGGGACTGGCTAAACAGGAAAAATTGGAGAAAACGGTTGAGTGAAGGAATACAGTGAAAACTGTGGAAATCCTTGTATATATATTAAATTTATAAATCTATTTAAAAAATTATGGTTCGAAAAACTTCTTGTATAATGAATATTGGGTTTTTTACTATTGCAAATTAGATTATTTAGTTTTTTACACTGTGTATTGAATTTTTTATCTATTATATTATCTATATTAATTGTCACGTTAGAATCTAGGATGTCAAATTCTATATTATTTAATCTATAATTTAATTCTGAGTGACATACCTTAAGATAAACAGCTATGATATCTCGCTTCTTGTATTGGTATTTTCTGTCGTCTTTCAGCCATCTGGTCTGGCCGTGATGTATCCCTTTTTGCGGCGGGGTTGTGGTTCTTGGTTTTTAACTGAATATACTTCGGGAACACTTTATTTTGTAAACACATATTTAAAAACCAGATGTTTTGTGTCGCCAGTCTACGTTTCAAAAGTCACTCAGAATTAAATTATAGATTAAATAATATAGAATTTGACATCCTAGATTCTAACGTGAGAATTAATATAGATAATATAATAGATAAAAAATTCAATACACAGTGTAAAAAACTAAATAATCTAATTTGCAATAGTAAAAAACCCAATATTCATTATACAAGAAGTTTTTCGAACCATAATTTTTTCAATAGATTTATAAATTTAACAGATACTAAATTTAGTAATAGCGAGATACAACTTTTAGAGAAAGGAACACAACTTGCTCCAACATAATAATCAGAAAACTTTAGAATATTTAGGTGTAGAATGTGAAGTAGCATTAAACAAAACTGCTAATAATATCGAAAAAAGTATAATTGCAAAATCTATTACAGATGTGTGTAGTGAAACCAAAAATTCCTGTTACAAAGAGAATAAAACAGCCATTTCAATTAAAAATAAATCAATAGAAAACAACATAGTGTTTACAAAAGCAGACAAAGGTAACACTACTATTGCTATAAATAAAATAGAATATAATAACAAAACAATAGAATTTTTAAATAATCAAAACATTGAAACGTTACACAAAGATCCAACAGAAAAGTATCAAAAACAAATTAAGCTAGCGTTAGAAAATTCAAAATCAATAGTAAATCCAATAGAACAGAAATACCTCAGTATCATGAACCCACAGCCTCCTAAATTATACTCTTTCATTAAACTACACAAACCGGATCACCTAATAAGACCTGTAGTGTCTTTTTATACAGCTCCGTCATATAAACTTTCAAAAAAAATGTTAGAGATTATTTTAGAACACACTAAATTTTCACCTAAATTTACAATAAAAAATATAATAGAACTAGTTAATAAAATACAACATTTTCAGTTACCTAACAACTCCAGATTAATTTCATTTGACGTAAAAAATCTTTTTCCTAGTATCTCTCCTACAGAAACTTTTATTCTAGTAAAAAACCTTTTAGACCAAAATAGTACAAATCCAATCATTACATCTGAAATTTTACATCTTCTTGAAGTTTGCATAAACAAGGACTACTTTGAATTTAATAATGAATTATATACAAATAACAGTGCAGGACTTATAATGGGCAATCCTCTAAGCCCATTGCTATCAGATATTTTTATGGATCATCTAGAGACAAAGATTTCAAAACATCCCATATTCAAACAGTTTTTATATTGGTGGAGATCCGTAGACGACGTACTGGTATGTTTCACAGGAACTAACAGGCAACTCGACCAATTTTTATCGTATATTAATTCTCTTCATAGTCATATTGAATTTACAATAGAAACAGAACAAAATCAATCCATAAATTTTTTAGATTTAAAAATTACCAAACTTAAAAACAAACATGACTTTTCCATATTTCATAAACCTACCCATACTGACACGACTATTAACAATTCATCATCCCATCCCACACAACATAAACTGGCAGCCTATCATAGTATGTTACATAGATTAACAGCAATTCCTATGTCAAAATACAATTTTGAGACAGAATTAAATATCATTAAGCAAATAACAGTAAACAATGGATACAACGAACAAATAATTAATAAAATGTTAAATCAAAAACTACACAAGAAAGCCCTGAACTTAGTATTTCCACCACCAGAGAAAAAACCCAGTACCTTCTGCTCGATTACATATACAGGCAAAATATCAACAAAAATAGCCAAACACATAAAAAAGAAAGGAATAACACCAGCTTTCAGAACAAATAACAACCTAGGCAAATATATTAAAAACAACAAGAGCCAACATAAAAAACACTTACACAGTGGTGTGTACAAACTTAAATGTGGCGACTGCCCAAAAACTTACATTGGTCAAACAGGTAGAAATTTTAATAAACGAATAGAAGAACATAAAAGGGCTTTCAATAATAGAAAAACAGATTCTACATACGCACTTCACCTTCTAGATCATAATCATTCTTTTAATGACGAATTTAAAATTCTCCACATTCAAAATAAAGGCCTTAAGCTATCTTTGTTAGAATCTATGGAAATCAACAAATTAAAAAACACAGATATAATTCTGAATGACCAGCTTGAGACAAACAGTTCTCCCCTCCTCAACCTATTCCATTAGAAACTATAAAGTGTAAACCCATGCCAAAAACAGATCACTTGAGAAAGGCAATCAGCCGAAACAGCTGTAGTGATAAGAATTTAAAATAAATTTTGTGGAAGTTTTGAAAACAAAGTTTTCAGTGTTTTATTGTTACATAAAATGAATTTCCATCAAGTAACGGTCGAATCCATCAATTATATTCTGAATTATTTGGTTAACAAAAATAATTAATGAATGAACTGAGTGTCATTTACGAAAATAAACAATTTTATACTTAAAATGTTATTAAAATTTTGCAATATTTTAACGAGAATGAATTAATTGAAATATTTTTTGACGCATACAAATTATTTGTTTTAATTGCTGCTATACCCACAACTTCAGTTTCCGTTGAACGTAATTTTTCTTGTTTAAAATGAATTAAAAATTATTTAAGAAACGGTATGTCGCAAAATCGACTGACTGATTTGTCTTTACTTTCAATTGAGAAAAATTTTGTTTCAATTTTGTCGAACAATAAACAATTTTACGACACAATTATAAATAAATATGCTTTGGGCAAAGACAGGAGCATTAATTTAATTTATCGGAAATAAAATCCGTTTAACTATTTTTTTGAAAGACATTTTAGTTAGCAAGAATAAAACATAAAAATTCAAAACATATATATATAAAAATAAAAAAAGATGATTCGGTACCCCAAAGAAATGTTCTTTTCAGTTTTTCCACTTTTCGGATCGGCCGGCATCCTAAGCCTTTCAAGCATATTTATATTGACATCTGGTTGATGGTTTATCTCACAATCTGCCGCTGGGCTGTGAGATACTGCGGTCGGGATACACACAAGCTAATTCGAGTGGCAGAGAATAGAGGGTCTTTTTAAACATCCTATTCTTCTGAATAGCGCGAATTAAATAGTTTCCTTCTCCAAATGCAATCATGGGATAAGGAAACTTGACGTCCGGGAGACGCGAGATCAAGTGAAGACCTGGCGGATGAGCCAGGAGGTGGCAAGGAAGGATTCTTTCCGAATCTACCACAACGGTCAAGTGACGAACATTTCTGTAACGACAATTGTAGCCACTCATTAAGGAAACGCCATTTCTGCAAATAAAATTGTATCTATGCGACTTTACATAAACAACACAACTGAAAATATATAGCGAAATTACAGTTAAAATATTTAATTGTTTAAAAACTGGTATATACAAATCCAAGCACCTTCTAAACATCATGGTACGAATAATTTTTTTTAAGAACAAGCACCTCATTAATTCGCGAGCAATTTCCCCAACAAACTAAGCAATATTGCAAAATTGACTGTACATGAGCAAAATAGTAAAGTTTTAAGATATCTAGGGAGACAAAATTCCCAAGTTGCCATAGAACATAACAGTGCACAGACAATCTTCCCACTCTATAATCAACGTGAGAGCTCCAAGACAAATTAGAATCCAGGTAAATACCTAACAACTTAGTTGAGAGGCTATTTACCACTGACCGATTGTCAAGTTTTACTAATGGACTCATCTGCATAGTAGAAGGTGAAAAGGTTACCATATTGGTCTTTGATCCATTTAAGATTAGGGCATTATTTAAACAGTAATGAGTCATACTTTTACAAGACAGTTTGCTTTTTGTACTACATGAAAAAATTATTGGAATTTAGCGCAACTGTGGTATCGTCAGCAAATTGAGTGACAAAATAGCCTGATTGCTGTTCCACGTTTTCTACTCGAACATTTATTGCATCAGAAAAATTATCTATTGGATTCCGAACCAAACATGTTGAGCTATCGTTTATCAGTTGATTTAAATCATTGACCTAAAATCAAAAATAAAAGAGTGCCAATGATACTTCCCTGTGGAACTCCGGAGAGAATACTTTCTTCTGAAGAAAATATTATATTCCCATTCACATTGATCTTAATTTTTTAAAACCTTTTTGATAAAAAGGTGTGGATCCACTTTAACGCAGTTCCTCTAACACCACTATGATAAAGTTTTTCCAGCAGTATTGGATGATTTGCAGTTTCAAAAGCTCGTGCTAAATCAAAAAACAAACAGATAACTTTATTACCCTTATCAAAGTTCGATAAATATGGTTGCACAGCGCTAGTAGTGCATCTTGCACACTTATACCTTCACGGAAACCAAATTGAGACTTTTCTATAATGTTGTGCTTGTTATATATGTCGATAGTTATCAAATTTTGATTTGTCATCTTTTTTATGTATAGGCACAACTAAAAGAGTATTTAGAATTTGAGGAAAAATCCCTTCCTAAAATTAAAGGTTTACTAGAAATGTTAATTGTTTATATATGTTATGAGATACATGTGTTAACATAGAATACGGAATCTCATCCAGTCCAGCCTAGGATTTATGAGATATCTTTAATTATACACATTTTATTTCTTCACCACCAACAGGATAAAGGAAAAGGGAGTGTATAGGCGAAGAAAGATTCTTAGGATTATAGTCAGGTGAAGTTTGACTAATTAAATTTTTTACCGAATTCGAAAAATGTTGACTGAAAGATGTCATGAGGGTCATCCACATAAATTCCCAAATTATTTTTAAATTTACCTGGGTATTTAGAAGAGTTTCGATTTTTACCTCCGACAGTATTTCGATTTATAATGCGCCAAACCTCAGCCGTACTATTCTGCGCATTTATCATGTTATTATTAAAATAAGTTTGCTTGGCTAACTTAACTTTGTATTCATGATTTTTTAAGAATGTTATACCGTATTATGAGCTCATGACTTTCTGAATATTTTATAGATCTAAAAATGTCTCTAATAAAATCTCCCTCATTTATTAAATTAGAAGTCAACCAGCCCTTATTTTTAGACTGTTTAGAAAATCTTCTAGTATCCACCGTTTACAAAGGAAATGCTTTATCGAATAGTTCCATAATTTTTTCATAAAATAAGCAAAACTTGTTATCCGAAGATAGATGTGAGTCTAGGAAGATTCCCTAGAGAACAATTGCTTATAATAAATTAATATTAAGAGTGTTATTAAAATTACGTTTATAAACAATATTATCCCCCGAAAAAGAAGCATTCAAGTTGTATTCAACTTTCTGTAAAAAATGATCACTCACATCAGTATATACAACAGAACAAGATACAAACTTAATATTTACATTGCAGAAAATATTAACAATCACAGTTTTAGAGTCATTATGTATTCTAGTATATTCAAAAATACATTGATTTAAACTATAAGAGGTAAAAACATTTTTTAATCTTAATGCATCTATATTGTGTACCTTTGGATCAAAATTTATATTGAAGTCACCACAGATGACAACAATATTATTTTTGTTTAATATTTCTGATAACATTTCGTTTACTTTATTTATAAAAGTTTGTGTAATCTGTAAAAACAGTTAACAGTTATAATGTTATTTTGATATTCCAAATCAATCAAGGCATACTCAAATATTTTATCAATCTTAGTTAATAGTAAAAGCACAACTTACATTTACAAATATTGCAACCCCTCCACCAGGATCTGAATGATTAAATGATAGGTCGATTTAGCTAGCATATTTTGCTTTTTTATTTTTGATACTGCAGTGAAAATATCAGAAATTTCTGTTAATTCCTATGAGTGGTAAGTGACCTCCAGAGGAACCCAAATCACATCGACCCCTTAGCCTAACCTCTTTTCTTCGAAAATGTACAAAAAAAATATTAAACATTTACATAAGAAGTGAATACTTGTCAGAATATCTCTTCACAAAGAACAATTTGCATATTATAGATGCCTTGAATTGTCTAGTTGAAGACTTTAAAAATGTTATCTCGTCAAGAAGTAGTATAATGTTTGTTCATTGACATAGAGAGGCGTTAAGTAATATCACATTAAAGTGTATTAACGTTACACTTTCCATCATCAAATGGATTCAACCCATGCTTAGTAATAGTAATATAGTTACCTACCTAGAAGGTCAGTCGCTCACTAGAATATTAGTAACATATCAGTGACAGTTTTATCATCTCTACTGTAGTCGATAATGGTTAAAGATCTTTTAAAAAAGCTCAAAAGGGAAGGATTTTGTATTCTGAGCAATGAAGATTATCTAATTGGACATCTGGGAATTGTAAGAGTTAGAATAACGCAATTCAAAAACATTTCTAGAGACATTATGCATGAAATACAAGTTTTCTTACTCAAACTAAACATTATCTATATATAGACTATATAAATAAGTCTAAGTTACCCAAAACCAAATCACATAAATCACAAGAGGTCCCCACACGTTTTATACTGATAGGTCAAAAACACAAAAGGGAGTAGAAATAGGGGTCACTGGTCGACCTGTCAATCGCCCTCGGAAATACTCCAACAATATTTCAAGCAGAATTGCTAACAATCGATTTTTCTACTCAAGAGTGCCTGAAAAAACCTCAATTCAAATAAAATATTTATTATCCCAGACAGCTTGCAACTGACTTGAAGCATAAGATGAAAATACTAACTTTGCTGTGAATGACAATGCATAAAGGAATTATTGGTAGTATGATTGCTGACAGTCTTACCAAATAAGAAGCACATTTTCTTTCTATTGGACTAAAACCGATCTGTGATGTACCAAAAATTCGGATAGTGGAAGATTTTCGAAAATGGGAAGGGGGACTTGCTGTCTTAAAAAACATTTCTGGGTCAAAGGCAAGTAAAGGGTTATTTAAACCTTTCCTACGCAAAAAGTGTGTTGGAACTTTAGAATACCGAACACAAAGTAATCACAATCAGTGGTGCTCCCACTAAATTTCATATCAGGTGTTATCTCTGTAAACTAGGCAAATGGACAAGGAAATATGTAGATTCTGCAAAAAGCAGAGCAAACGGCAGAATATATTGTCTAAACTGGTACAGGTATTTTTAAAGCCTAAACACGTAACAAATACTAAGTATTGTGAAAAAGCTATCTATACGGACAATTGACTTCTTTCTTTGAAATCCATAGTCTTATAATATAAAACAACTACATATAATTTTTTATTTCAGGGGAATCACAAATTTCTTCCTAGTTGCGTTTCAAGTTGGCACCTGCTGTGTATATGTGGTATTCGTAGCGGTAAACATCAAATTTGTAGGCGACCAATACTCCAAATCTCCCATTAGTTATACATATTACGTCTTAATGTTGTTTATTCCGCTTTTGGTGATAATAATGGTTAAAAATTTAAAGATTTTTGCACCATTTTCCTACTTTGCAAATCTTGTAACATTATTGACAATTGCCGTTTGTGGATATTATGTATTTCATGATTTGCCCCCGTTTTCAAGTCGTCCAGCTTTTGGGAAATGGTCAAATTATTTCCTATATTTTGGAACGAGTCTTTTTTCACTACAGTCCGTTGCAGTGGTAAGTACAATTTTCCCGCATTATTTATATATTAAAAGTATATTTTTATCAGAAATCTGATAGGTATGATAAAGACGTATACGGATGGTTGAATTTTGCAATGAATTCTTCCAAATATATATATATATATATATATATATATATATATATATATATATATATATATATATATATATATATATATTATGATCTTCTTTGTTTTAATTTTTGTTAATTCTAATCAAATAATATTTAATTTCTCAGGGTTCTTTACTACACAATAAAATTTATTTTACTTTCAATTCTTGGCTTCTAGTATTTCCTAAATGCTAGCTTTTTTTAGGATAGACAAAAGGAATAAATATTATAACATAATTTATCACCTCTTAAAATAATTACCATTTATTCCAATTATATAACTATCAACATAAAAATTGTATACACTGAATTATCTATTCCTCAGAGCAAAAGAAAACTTAATTCTGTTATTTCCCTTTTAAAACCAATTTATTTAATTTACTGCAAAATTGTTCTCATTAAGTTTCTTAAAAACAAACAAATTTTATTATATGCAAATTTTCTGACTCATGAATTCAATTCTTTTTTATAAATTGCTTTATGATATGAGTTTACATAAAATATATGGTATACATACAACGCTTATTTCACAAACAAATTGACTGACCTTTTTTATCTTCTTTCTGCGATGTCTCCCAACGGATACTGACTTAGTCTCCGGATTGTGTTCTCGAAATACTGTCCAATTTTCCAAAACACGTGTGGCTATGCTTTCTCCCTGCAAAAACTGTTACACATTAAACAGTACTCGTTCAGTTTCTCTTCAAATTAAAAAAATCAGCTCCGACTCGTTTCACAATAATAATAAAGGGACTCTTTCCGCAAATTGCGTCTCCTGCCTCTAATGGTTATCTTGTACAAACTTTATACAACTTTTTTCCTTTTCTTAAAGATTTATAATTCTCTTCGGGTACAAGGAGTTTGAGATTCTCGACCTGGGTCTCGATTCGTCTACAACTATTCTGCTTACCAACTTAAACTCACACACAAAAACCTATACTTCTTTTTCACACACTGTTCCCAGAATGGACTTCTTGTTCTAGCTGTTAAAAATACAATAATTATTCCACACAATGTTCTTCGAGTGGACTTCTCGTTCTCGATCTTAAAAAAACAATGATTCAAATCTCCTGGTTCAAATTTCAAGTAGACTATGAGATTTTCCTCCCCTAGTACTTTCTAGCCAATCAACATTCATTCATACAAATTCATCCCACTACCAAAACTTCAAATTTTTCTTATTTTAAATTTCAAGAAATTAAGCGTGTTTACTGTACTTGGTTTTTCCCCCAATTAACAGGATATGATATCGACTAATCTTTCTTTTGTTTTGCTACAGGCAAATGCCTCTTTGTAAAAGATAGCATCTATTCATAGCATTACCTTCGAAGAAAATAATATACAACCCATTATATATCTAACATTCATTTTGAATTCTTACCAAAGAATAGAAAACCATGTATTATTTGTAAAATTTTAAACAATACGTTTTTACTTTCTAAATAATCCCGAATTGTTTTTCTATACAAATGTTCTTAGAAACTATTTACTGATTTAAATCCACTGTTCTCTGAAAACACTTATTACAAATAAAACATTATATTTATAAATTTTTAACCTATACAGGGTCTTGAATATATCATCTCATGGTATTTTTAAAATAAAAATTTATTTTATTTCTCTCTCGGGAGAACCTGTAACTCCTAGAGAGCGCGTCTTCAGGTGGCGATAGGGGAATGCCCGACCCGGTTTACCGGTGGGTAGGAGGGAAATAAAATACCTCCCGTGGACCAACAGGTAATTTACCGAATGATTGCCGGTACAAGCAATCCCCCTACTTACCGACTAACGGCTTCGGGCGGATAAGTCGGTAAGTAGTAGGACACTCTTTTGTCCTGGAGCTGAGAAATCGACTCCAAAGGCAGAAGAACCAATAAATTGGTCAACGGCAGAAGAATGCAGAGGACAACGGGAAACTACTGCATTAAAGACTCATAGAGTATCCCTAGAAATCGTCATGGCTTATAGAAGTGACAATAAACTACCTACTAATCATGGCTCTCGGATGCCAAGATTCGGCAGGGGAAGAAACAACAGTAACGACAGGGCTTTCCAGGCCGTTAGCCAGCGAAATCCCTGTTCACTAAATATATACAAATCCATCTGCAAAATCGCTACATGGAACGTAAGAAGTATGTATAAATCTGGGAAACTGAGGAATATACAGCAAGAAATGTTGCGACTGGAGATTGATATATTAGGAATAAGCGATACAAGATGGATCAGCTCTGGCGAACTCAATACATCAATACAGACAATGGACGAATTTATTACTCTGAGAGCAAATACATTTATTATATAGGTTATAGCCTCAAATACATTTTTTAAATTACCCCAGTGACGCCTTTATACATGGAAATCGCCAGCTGACAAAGACAACAAAATCGTCAGAAATTAAATTGACTACATCCTAATAAAACACAGCTATCGAAACTAAATTCAGGCATATCCAGGAGCAGACGTATCCTCTAATCACAGTCTTCTTATTGCTAGGTTTTAACTTCAACTAAAAAAAAAAACGCAAAAAAGCCGCAAAAACAATAAACTTAACATACAGAAACTAAAGTCAGAAGAAACAAAAGAAAATCTGAAACACGAAATTAACACAAATCTAGATAGAAACCCAAGAAATAATTGCAACGTAGAACAGCAGTGGCAATTCTTCAAAACCTCTATATTGGAGCCAAGTAAGAAAGTACTTACAACAACCAAATGTAAGAAAAAATAATGGATGACCGAGGAAATTCTAGAGTTGATGAATGAAAGAAGAAAAAACAAAACCATCAATACGATCCGCTATAAACAGCTTCAAATCCAAATAAGAAGAAAAATTAGGGAGGCTAAAGAAACCTACTTCTCTGAAAAATGTATTGAAATAGAAGAACTGCAAAACAGATATGACAACTTTAATCTACATAAAAAATCAAAGAACTAGCCGGAATAGGAAGTAGAAGAACCTCAAATATATTGCTCGACAAAAATGGAAATATTATATTGGAGACAGAACAAAAACTACGACGATAGAAAGAGTACATCGAGGAATTATTCATGACCAGAGAGAAGCTAGTACATCTATAGATACCCAAACGGGAGATGTAGGCCCAGAGATAACCAAATCAGAGGTTAGTCAGGCCTTAAACTCAATGAAAACCAATAAATCTGCTGGTCCAGATAAATTACAAAGCGAGCTATTTAAGTTGGTCAACGAGAAAAACCTAGTCATAATAGTAGAACTATTCAACGCTATCTATACTACGGGAATCATCCCTAGAGAAATGTTGACATCAACATTTGTGTGTTTGCCAAAGAAAGTTAATGCCAAAGAGTGCAGTGACTAAAGAACCATAAGCTTAATGTCACATACCTTGAAAATTCTGTTGAAAATTATCCACACCAGAATTCACTCTAAACTGAAGCTGGATATTAGTGACACAAACTATGGGTTCCGCAATGGTATGGGTACCAGAGAGGCACTATTCTCCTTCAACGTGCTGACGCAGAGATGTTTGGATGTTAACCGTCCTCTTTACGTCTGTTTTATAGACTACAATAAAGCGTTTGATAAAGTAAAACATGACCGACTCATGGAAATTCTAAAAAATAAGAACCTAGATCAAAGAGATTTACGGCTAATAACAAACCTTTATTACAATCAGCGAGCAATAGTACGGATTGAAAAAGAGACATCTAAAAAAATACAAATTAAGAGAGGAGTCAGGCAAGGCTGCATACTATCACCTCTATTATTTAACGCTTATTCTGACGAGGTAATTCGAGAAACTCTGAAAGATCAAACAGTCGGCATAAGAGTAAATGGAGTCTTAGTTAACAACATCAGATATGCAGATGATACAGTAATAATAGCAGATAGTTTACAAGACCTGGAAAGACTCATAAGTAAAATAGTAATGTGTAGTAGGGAGTACAGACTCTCGCTCAATATCAAAAAGACGAATTTTATGAAAATTTGTAAAAACAACCATAATACTAACGAAATCTTGACAGTAGAAGGCCAGCAGATCGAAAGAGTAAAAAAGTACACTTACCTAGGAACACTTATAATAGAAACTAATGACTACACTGCAGAAATCAAAGTCAGAATCGAAAAAACACGTTCTAATTTTATGAAAATAAAAAAGGTCCTATAAGGGAAAGATTTAACATTAGCTCATAAAGTATGCCTAACAAAATGTTATGTATACAGTGTACTATACTATAGAGTGTAATCATTGACGTTAAATTTAGACACAATGAGACGACTTAACGTCTTTAAAATGTGGACCTATAGAAGAATTATGAGGGTTTCCTGGGTAGATAAAGTTACGAACAATGAAGTACTGAGAAGAATAGGTAAAGAGAAGGAAGTTGAACTTACAATTAAAGAAAGAAAGCTACAGTATCTCGGACATGTGATGCAGTGCGAGAAGTATGGCATCCTGTGACACATAATACAAGGAAAGATAGATGGCAGAAGAAGCATCGAAAGAAGACGAATTTCATGGCTCAAGAACCTGAGGGAATAGTTAGGATGCAGCTAAAAACAACTATTTAGAGCTACTGCCTCAAAAATTAAAATAGCTATGATGATTGCCAACCTCTGTAGCGGAGATGGCACCTGAAGAAGACGAAATTGAAAAAGATAAAGGAAAAAATAAAGTTCCCAGTAAAACTTAAAGAAAAAAGATGATTGGGCGAGCAAAGATCTATAAAGGCGATTTTGTACTCTTTAGCTTTATTTATTACTAAGCAAAAATGAGTAATCGTAAAAAAGATTAAAACATTGTTTTATATATTTCTATAATTTTTAAGGTTACCTCTTCAGAAAATAATATGGCAAATCCAAGAAAATTCTTGACACCTTTTGGCGTTTTAAACGTTGGAATGTTCATTGTCGTAACGCTAGTAATTTATTTTGCTGCAACTGGATATTGGAAATACGGCGAAGATATCAAACCAAGTATAACGTTAAATTTTCCACCACCTGAGGCGTGAGTATATAATATGTTTGGTTTACATTATTAATTAGTTTTGTTCAATGGGAATGATCTTGAACCTTATTTTAACTTGGGCTAAATAATTGCGAATGCCTTCATTATTAATTAGTTTGGTTCACTTTGAAAAATTTTATGCCTCGATTTAGGTAATAGTAATAAAAAAAGACACAACACAAAATACACTCATGAACTAACGTTTTTTAGGAAATTTTGGAAATTTCTTGCTGGTACATTAACTGATGCCTTTGAATATCACAATAATTATAATTCTAAGGACACATTTACTTTTGTCAATGCTGTTAGGGGAATGCAGTTACCAAATGATTATGTTTTAATTTCTTTAGATGTGGTGTCTTTATTTACAAACATTTCACTAAATATGGTCACGTATATTATAGAATCAAATTGGAACCTTATAAAATACTACACGACATTATCAAAAGACAATTTTCTTCAAATCATTAGGTTAATTTTTAACAACACTTCCTTTAGTTTCAATGGTAAATTTTACTCTCAAATTTTTGGAACACCGATGGGTTCCCTGATTAGTCCAATCCTTGCAACTATTGTAACTGATCATCTCTTAGATAATGTGATTACACAATTACCCTTTGAATTACCATTTATATATAAATATGTCGATGACATCATATGTGCATTGTGCAGTTCCATTGTATCACATCAATACCACACTGAACATTTTTAATTCATTTAATAAACATCTTCAGTTTACAATTAAAACTAAAACAAATTTTAGTACACAATTTTTAGACACAAGGCTAATAAGAAAAAATGACAATATTTTGACATTGGGTTGGTACCAAAAGTCGACAGCATCAGGCAGGTATATAAATTATCATTCAAATCATATCACCCGTCAAAAATATAATACCGTACTAGGTATAAAAAACAGGATAATGTCCATTGTTGATGACAACTTTTTACAAAAAAATCTGGACATATTATACAACATTTTTCGTAACAACGGCTATCCTAAACAAATTAAAAAAAAAAACTGATTTACAGCAATAATGTCTGTGATGGTCCGGTCCATGATTCTAACAACAAATCAATTAAATATAAAAAAACTTCCCTTTATTAATGGTCTAACTCATTATGTCATATCCATATTCAAAAATGTTCCTAATATTAGTATAGCTAAATATAATACCATGAACAGCAAACCACTATTTTCAAAAATCAAAGACCCAGTACCAACCCTATATAAAAGTAACGCTGTTTATGAAATACCGTGTCTAGGATGTCAAAATAGCTACATTAGCCAAACATCACAATGGCTAAAACAACGCATGACACAACATAAAAGTGATTGCCGCTTGGGAAAAAATACTTGTGCAGTAGTTGAGCACTATAAAAATACCGGTCATATGCTTGACTATAACAAACCTTTCATTTTGGCGCAGACTGATAACTACAAAAGTAGATTATTTCTTGAGATGTATCACATAAACAAAAATAAAAACACTTTAAATTATAAAACACACACTGGACAATTAAGTAACATATATTGTAATGTATTGAACAACATTTATAAATATTCAAAATAGCTAACATTCACCTTAATAACAATTAACCTTAATATTTCATCAAAGAAATATCCTTCTAACGTTTCTTTTATTTTATTGTTGTTTTTTTTTTTGTACATTTGAAATAATTTTAATTTTTTTTATCGTACTGCTGTGGGGAACGGGCTTAGGATAGTTTAATCTTGACATTCAAAAGTTTACATACTTCAATGTTAGTTTTATTTGTTAAATCTTTTAATTTCTGTGAGTGTTTTTTAAATCTATTTGTACATCATTTGTTTGTAATGTTTCTAATTGTTTTACACTTTACTCCTGATGAAACTATAAAATAACTGGCGAAATATTGAGTCAGAAAAAAAAAACAAAGATTTTTATTATAGACCACTATACCTGATATTTCCTACAGATTTATATATATATATATATATATATATATATATATATATATATATATATATATATATATATATATATATATATATATATATGTAAATACTTTTTTCTTTTTGGGTGTGGTAGTCAATAAAAAATAGAGCTTTGCTAAGGCGTACTATTTATTCTGAATCCAAGCTTTCGGTGGTTTTTTGCCACCTTTATCAAGGTCCGAATGTAAGATTCGTGGCATAAACAACAACGTTAAATAACATGATAAAACTGAGGTTGCAACTAAACTTAAAAATGTTACTGTTAAAAAACACTTTACAAATTACTAAAAACGTTAAAAGTTAAAAACAAAATGAAGGACGACATGTTGAAACAGTCGTCGTTGCAGGCTTGATTTCAGTCACATTTCACGAGCAGAAAAAAAAAAAATCTTTTTTTTTTTGTCGTCCTTCATTTTGTTTTTAACTTTTAACGTTTTTAGTAATTTGTAAAGTGTTTTTTAACAGTAACATTTTTAAGTTTAGTTGCAACCTCAGTTTTATCATGTTATTTAACGTTGTTGTTTATGCCACGAATCTTACATTCGGACCTTGATAAAGGTGGCAAAAAACCACCGAAAGCTTGGATTCAGAATAAATAGTACGCCTTAGCAAAGCTCTATTTTTTATTGACTACCACACCCAAAAAGAAAAAAGTATTTACATATATTTTTTCCAAACTAGTCAAAAAACTTTGGACTACTTTTATATATATATATATATATATATATATATATATATATATATATATATATATATATATATATATATACCGGATGGTCCAATAAGCCAATCTCTCGGCTATATATCAGAAACTATTCATGTTATAACTTTAGGAGAAAAAATTCCTTAGTAAAAGTGGCCAAGAGAAATCGCTGGAAATGACTTTTTAGTTTTTGGGTTAACCGCTAGGGGGCGTAACCTGTGATGAAAAATTTGAAAACCAGTTTTTTGTGAAATATGCACAATTATACCAAGTGTTAAATACATTAACTAGAAAGAGGCCTAAATGCCGCACAAAGTTGTTTAAGTACATTTTTTTTTATTTTTTCAAATAAAGGATGGGGGAGAGTGGGAAAGTATTTGTGGATAAATATCTGTAACTTTGGTTTGGATCAACCGATTTTAACGAAATTGGTGTCATTAGAAAGAGTGTGGATGATTGAATTTACATCTACTATAAAACAATTGCATTTAGTTTTAATTGTCATGGGTAGGGGGTACTTTCAAATAGAAAAAATTTAAATTTGTTTTTCTTCAAAATGTTTAATAGAAACACCTATTTATTGTAAATTATAATGGAACTAGATTAAATTCGTAATAAAATGGCGCAAACCGTATGTTAATATCTTTTGTCGAACTCGAGATATGAATAAAAACTCATAAACATAAGTAAGCTTAGTATTGACTCACCCTTTATTATAACTTAAAATTAGATATGTGAAAGATCACACAAATATCTTGATCATTAAAACTTAATGTCCAATTAAATGTTCAAATTGTTTTCTATCGTTGTCCACACAAAGATGTATTCTTTCACATGTACACATAACAGCTGCTTCAATCTCAGCTGTTGATAAACTATTTATTGCGTTTATAATGCACTGTTTCATGTCGTCTCGCGTGGTTGGTCGAGTTCGGAACACTAAGTCCTTCAATGTTTCCCACAGATAAAAGTCCAAACATGTTAAGTCTGGAGATCTAGCTGGCCATGAAAATGTACTTCCCCTTCCAATCCATTTATTTGGATAACTTGCATGCAAATAATCTCGAACTCGTCTGAAAAAGTGCGCAGGTCACCCTTCATGTTGTAATAGCATATCTCTTCTTGTTTGTAAGGAAATATCTTCCAATAAAACAGGCAACTAATTTTCCAAAAAATCCACATATGTTTCCCATTTAAAGTTCTATCAAAGAAATATGGACCTACGATCTTTCCATCAACTATACCACACCAAACATTAAGAATCCATCTACCTTGAACCTGCATCTCATGTATCCAGTGCGGATTTTCTTTACCCCAATAATGCATATTATGCAGATTAACACCACCCGCACTATTAAACGTAGCCTCGTCTGTCCACAAAATCTTTGACATGATATGCGGTTGTTCTTTTAGCAGACCTAACATCCAATTGCAGTAATCCAGCCTTGCATCAAAATCTCTCATGTAAAGCTTGGTGGAGAACTACGTGATAATGATGCAGTCTAAAAAACAGAACAACAAATATTGGTGAAAAAGAAACCACTATATTTACTAAAACTTAAAAAATCTTGAAAAATCCACAATTTTTTCACAAGATAAATCGAGCAAAAGTATTTTTAAGGAACGGATAAAAGGATAAAAGCCGACTACTTATACAGGGTGAGTCATAACTATTGGGACATAGACTAAGGACAGGTTATTTGGACCAAAATATGGCTATTGGGCCAAATATGCCTTAATAAAATGTTGCTGAAAAAAAAGATACAGGGTGTTAAACTTAATTTTTGTTTTTCGTTTTTTGCTAATAGTTTCCCTGTATATTTATAAATTGCTATCAAAATTGGCACAGAGGCATAATCTTAGACAAGAAATAGTATTTTATTTACAATTCCACTATCAAATACCAAACTAATAAACAAAGTTGCAACTAACGTAAGGTTTCCGTTTTGAAGATAAATCAAAACTAAACACACTTTAACTTAAAAGAACTCACAAAAACTCAAACCAAATGTTCTACATGGTCTCCTCCGATTTCTATGCCTTTTCTAATTCTTTTTATAAAGGATTTTCGGACGTTAAAAAAATATTATTCTGTCCCCTTATAAGATTAGCTGCATTTTGAATGTATCTTCAAAGTTCGTCTCGTGTATTAATTTCATTGGCATAAACTAAGGACTTTATATGTCCCCAAAAATAAAAATCTAGCGGGTTGTTCTCAGGACTTCTTGGTGGCCATTGAAAATCACTGCCTCTGCCAATCCATCGTTGAGGAAACACGTCATTAAGATGATTTCTAACAGCTAATGAAAAATGAGGTGGCGCTCCATCCTGCATAAACCACATTATTCTTCTTACATCCAGTGACAGATCATCTAAAATATCACTAAGAGTATTTTTCAAAAAGAATAAATAAGAATCTCCATTTAAATTCGGAGGAAGAACATAAGGCCCGAGTTGGTCGCCTATAATGCCACACCAAATATTCCATTTAAACTCATGCTGAAAATGTCTAGCTTTAATAGCATGCGGGTTTTCTTCTTCTCAATAATGACTATTTCGCCAATTAAAAACCCCTAGTCTGATAAAAGTTGCTTCGTCGGTGAACATAATATTCTTAATAATGTGTCTGTCATTGCGATGTTTATTCAGAATACGTTGGCAAAACTGTAACTGTCGTGGAAGATCTGTTGGAAGTAAATTTTGAACAGGAGTGAAGTGATAAGGATGGAGGTTCTCTTTTTTTAGAATTCTAACGATAAACGACTGACTTACTCCTGTTGCTGTTGATAGATGTCGTGAACTTATTTCAGGATTTTCATCTACTCGAACCAAAAGTTCATCTTCTTGATTAGGTGTGATTTATTTCGGTCGACCACCCTGATTTTTAGTGTGAAATGGCCTAGTTTCACCTAAACTACGATATAATCTTGCAAAAGTTTTGTGATTTGGTTGCCTTCTGTTTGCGTATAACATTCCATACCTTCTGGCTGCCGAGCGACCGCAAAAATTTTCTTGTGTGTATACGCAAATGATATCTCGCATTTCTTCATTAGTAAAGTGATTGTGACGAGGCATTTCAATCAAAAAAAAAGTAATGATTACTTTTAAAAAATGCAACATTACACTACACTGTCACATCAAAAATAATTTACTCTGAACAAATGACATTTACCAACAACAATTATCTGACAGTCCAAAGCATACTTTTCATAAATGAAATAATATTTGAAATCCTTTTTTAAGACTCTAAGCAGTTAGACTGCGTTTTTATCGAAAACGGTTGAAATTATCATGTTTAAACAAGAGTACCAATTTTACGTAAAAATGATGTTTACATCATATTTTCTAATAAAAATTACTAAAAAGTTTCATCAGAAAAAGTTTAGACTCAATTTGATCATTAGGAATGATCCACGTGGCGCCCTCTATGACAAAACGTAAAATTGTAAATAAAATACTATTTCTTGTCTAAGATTATGCCTCTGTGCCAATTTTGATAGCAATTTATAAATATACAGGGAAACTATTAGCAAAAAACGAAAAACAAAAATTAAGTTTAACACCCTGTATCTTTTTTCTCAGCAACATTTTATTAAGGCATATTTGACCCAATAGCCACATTTTGGTCCAAATAACCTGTCCTTAGTCTATGTCCCAATAGTTATGACTCACCCTGTATGTGGATTCTGTTGAATTAAGGTAAGAACATTGTTTGAATTATCTTGGGTCATACCTCTACTATGTCGTTTAAAACAAGGACGATGAAAACTACCAGTTTCTCTTAATATTCTTACCTTTCTTTCAAATACTTCTTTGCCATAATGTATCCTGTCAGGATATCTTACAGAATAATATACGTGAGGCAATAGCGGCATTTTAGTGACATTCGAAATAAACTCCAATCATATAATATAATTATACATTTGATATACTCATCAAGAATTATTAGTACTGATAATTATTAATGACTAATATTACCAATATTAATATCTACTGAAAAAAATGCAATCTTCAATTCGAATTATAATATAACACTTCTTAACAATGTTTTGACTGCTGTCAATAAATAACCAATATGAACTCTCCGTTACAATATCCACCATTAATCGTCTGGAGGCCTTTGAAATGTGGCTGCACAGACGTATACTAAAAATTCCATGGACGGCTATGCTGACAAATGTGGCAGTCCTTGAGAGAGCAAATGCTGCTCTCGAGCTGCTTGATAACATCAAATGTAGAAAGATTGCCTATTTTGGACACGTAGTAAGGGGAGACCGATATAATATTCTTCAACTTATTATGATGGGTAAAATCGAAGGACGCAGAAGAATTGGTAGAAAGCAGCCTTCTTGGTTGAAGAATATCAGGGAGTGGACAGGAATGAGGAAAGCTGAGCAACTCTTTAGAATAGCTCAAGACAGAGACAGTTTCGCCATGTTAATCGCCAACGTCAAGGGGGCTTAATAGGGCACGTTAAGAAGAAGAAGAACTCTCCGTCAAATTCATTGTCGTAGCCTACTTAAGTTTCGAAAAAACTATTTTTAATCATATGAAATAACAATGGTCAAAATAATTATCAACATTAAGATTCTTCTGCTATAAAAAATTTGAAAGTACCTACTGACTTATTTTTTAATTTAATTTATAATACAGGGTGAGTCAATACTATACTTACTTATGTTTATTCGTTTTTATTCATATCTCGAGTTTGACAAAAGCGTTGTATCTTGATGGTAGGCGAGGCAGAAGTCTTTAATGTTCTTTGCAGAAAGCCACAGGGCATTTGGAACCCAACCATTTTCTGATCCAGCATGTAAAATCGTTATTCTTTTCCCTTTATTTGACAAAGCTTTTGTCTTACATTTACCGGAGGAATCGGCAAATACTTTAGGTCGCGTTGAAGGTGTTTCAAACCATGTCTCGTCGAGGTAAATTATCGGACGATTTTCAGAACGGAATTTTCTTATCGAAGTTATATACTCATAACGTCATTTTTATAATAATTTCTACGTATCAAGTCCTTATCCGCTTCGTCCATACATTTGGTGGAACTAGAATCATTACGTTTTTTTCTTGTTTCTATGGGATTTGATGTAATTCTTTTTTACTGTGATCAGAGGTATTTTCGTCAAATCACATATTTCACTCGTAGCGGAAGTTGTGTCAAGTCCTCTTTTAAGTAAGGTACTGTATATAGTTTTTACAATTTGCTTTGCATCTACACATAAATGTTTCTTCTTTACCGAAACACTAAAAGAAGCCCCATTATTATTATCCCACGGACGCTACATAATGAATAAAATGAGTAATACTACTTAACACTTCCCTTGATACATAAAGAAAACAAATTTTATCAAGAACTCGTATTTAAATACTGGTTGGTGTTCAGTTCCATAAACTTATTATATAAATACCTGAAAACCACTTAAAAGGTGATTAGCAAACGCGCACTACCATCGAATTTGAAAAACCTGTTTATCAGTACAGTTTCGTTAATATAATCCTTATTTGTATTAATGAAATTATAATGAGTTTGGATTGTACGCAATTATATCAACATTAAGAAATAAAGATTGACAAAATTTACCAGGAAACATATTTAAATTTTACCTGAAACCGGGCCTTTTATACTATTATCGGTTAACCCATGATGTTTATAGTCGGTACTAATTGAAGTCAACCATTTACTGCTAAACAAACTTTACATATAATTGAAAAAACCACATGAGAATAAGCCACAACTATACTTTAAAATTAAGTTTATTTGACGTTTCGATTTCCACTTCGGAAGTCGTTCTCAAAATAAAAAACATTAATAAATTTAACAAATTTTGTTTTTGTTCCTTGATAGAAAATTCTTCTAATAATTTAATTTTTTCTGACTCATTTAAATTGACAATTTAGTCATTATTATACATTTTAAAGTTTTAGAATGTACAAATTATTGTACATTTTAAAATGAGCTTGCCAATATTCGATTACCTGAAATCAACTGTAACGAGTATCCATCAGAAAAATCATACCATGTGACTTGTTTTAAAAAAGACGTGCAATGATGACAGTAAAATTCTTCTGTTACCGATCCTATAGTAAATCATGATGAAAAAAAAACGGGTGTGATAGTCCAGTGGGACTGCCGGTAGAGCAGTTTATATGGGAGTCAATCTGCACAATCATTACATATGTATTGCTATAGGTAAGAGAGAGCAGAAAGAAACAAAATTAGGTATATAGGGATATGGTGCATCGTTTGCTGTATATAAACAACATTTGACCAGTAATAGAAGTATAGTAAATGAAGGATTGAATCAATATTTTGATAAAAATGTATATTTTTATTTTCATATATGTATGAAAGGAGTGGAATGCAAAAAAAAATTATAACACATACTCTGCATTAAAATTCATTGATTATTTTGTTATTAATATAAAAATACAATACAATACACTGCAACATAATTCAATATAATATTATAATACAAATTAAAATGCAATATTCATAAGTATTTAAAAATGACAATGTACATAACTTACTTACGCATATGTTTAATTTACCATGATAATAATAATAATAAAATAAAAATATGGTTTCGTCATACAACTCAGTCAGTCAATTTGTCTGACATTGACAGATGCAAAATTTAATTGTTGTTTGTTGTGTACATAAGTACACATTTGAAGTTTCTTGAGATATCTTGGGATAAGTTTTAATTTATAATTTAACATGTCTCACGAAGCTCAAGACAAATCTAAACAGAATGGAAAAATAATAATATTAATAAATATTAAATATATTTACAAAAGGAATATTTTTATTCTCGAGAGAGAAAGAGAAAGAAAATATATCTTCTGTCTCTCTCTTACCTATATCTTATATATGTAATGATTTTGCCGATTAACTCCCGTACAAATTTCCAAAGTCGAACGCGCGTATAGAAGTATAACTTTAAAATTATTAAATTTTTCATAAAAAAAATTTACTGTGGGATCACTAACAGGAACATTTAACCGTCATCCTTGCATGTGCTTGTTTTTTTAAAGACAAATCACATGCTATGATATTTCTGATAGATTTTAAGTTATAGTTGATATCATGTAACAGAATGAACTATTGTAAAATAAAGTCGTCCCAGGAACGCAACTCAAAAATATTTTCAATATTATTTTAAAGTCATCTACTTTAAAATGTATAATTTATGTCTGAATTCTCTAAACAAAATTTGTTTAATCTTTTAATGTTTTGTATTTTTAGAATGATTTCCAACGTAGAAATCTAACGACCAATTAACTAAATTTTAAAGTAAAATTGTGGCTTATTTTTAACAAAAATGGTAAATTGCTTTACTTATTGCAAAAAGAAAATACCTTTAGAACAATATTAATTTATGCAGTAATAAAAAACAACCAAAAAGTCTCTCCAGAACATATTAGACTTTATCTTCTTGATGACTTGCTCAAGGAAAGCCACTTATATTTGACAACTTGTACACAAGTTTGTAATTGGTAGACAAATTATAGATTTCAATACGCATTTAGTAGGAACAATTAGAAAGAGACTAAAATGCTTGCCCAATTTAGTGATAAATGCCAAGCTAACCAAGAAAAAAAAATTATTTCTCTTGAAAACGAAGATGAAATAACTCTTACCAGCTGTGCAATGAAGAAATATGTGTAAAAACTTGCTATTATAAAAAGAAGAACGAAGAGCATGAGCATCTAATGAACAAAACTAAAAGGGTACATACTTTTTGTAAAAGTTCTGCAAACTAGCCATTTTGTGCATATCTTGTTTTAATGTACTTCATAACAACTAAATAAGATAAATAGGTATGCTATTTCCGTTTTTTGTTTATTTATGAAAATATGTTAATTTGTTAAATAAAGTTTATTACAACAGACTTTATATTATATTTTCACCATATAATCCACGTTTCGCATTATGTATATAGCTTCTAGTCCATGTTGGTCCATTTTTTGCAGTCGTACATAGTTAAATATGTACCAACTGCCCAGCAGCTATAAGAAAATGTCTTGACCCCTTGGACCAACATAGCCTGCTAAGACAAAATATCTGCTGGCCCCATCGGACTAATGTAGTCTGCTGAGAAAGTATCAGTGTTGGTCTTATATGATCAACGTGACAGTGTAATAAGAAGTACAGTAGACTCCCTCTATAACAAGAACTGAAATGACAGCCTAATTACCTCGTTATAAGCCGATCTCGTTATATCAGACAACAATAATAATACTATGCATATACAGTGATGAGTGTCTTACCACCCGGCTTTTTAACGTAAGAGACAGAAAACACAGTTACCTTGTGAAATAAAAAGAGATGAAACTCGTAGAGGTGGGAAATAATCTATAGAAACCTATAATTTACCTTACATTACATTACCACTATCGATAGTCTCACACCTTTAGACGTTAGCTTCCAGCTAAATCACCTCGGTCATAATTATTATGTGTAACGTCGTATGTGTGACGTATTTCCATTTTTTAATTTCGCATAAAGTAAAAACTGATTGACTTAAATAAAACAAAAATGTGAATAAAATAATTTAATTAATAGTGATTATTTAATCTTAAGTTTTAAATTATTTACCAAGAATAATTTCTACTATGATTTAAGGAGTTTCATACACTCTTGTCACGAAATAATTATCAATCGTTCGTGACGGACACGGATGTGGCGGACGATTAGAGTTCAAAACCCCATGTGGTTTCCTTTTTGTTTTAATAATTTAAAATTATGCAGAGATCGTTTTGCTTTGAATCACTAAACATTTATGTCAGTCGTTACTAGTATTAAAAGTGTTTAAAGTTAAACATAAATATCATATTGAAAAAACAGTATAGTCGTACTTTCGAAAATAAAGTAAAAATTCTTCAAAATTAAAAGAACGTTTAAAGAATGTTTAAATAAGTAAAAATTCTACAAAAATAAAAAAAATATTGTAAATAAACGTATTTACAATATGTTCAAATAAGACTTCATTAGCAGCAGAACAATAACCCAAACTGTCACTACAGAATTATAAAAGTCTGATGGATCAGAGTTCAAGGCACTATGTTTCCATGCAGGTGCTCAGGGTTCGAATGCCACATGAAGGTTTTACTTTTTTTAAAATTAAAATTTGAAATTCTGCAGATATTTTATCGTTTTGCTTTAAATCGCTAAACATTTATTTCAGTCTTTATTAGAAAATTAAAACTTGAAAATCTTATTGAAAAAACAATGTCGTACTTTCGAAAATAAAGTAAAACTTCTTCAAACATAAAAGAACGTTCTAAATAAATGTACTTACAAAAAATGTTTAAATAGGTAGAAATTATATAAAAATATTCTAAATAAACGTATTTTATTCTAATAAAATGTATTTACAAAAAATGTTCGAATAAGCCTCCATTAGCAGCAGAACAATAACCCAATCTATTATAAAAGATTCATCTAACATTAGTTAATGTCTCTGGACTAATACCTCTCATTGAATCAGAGATCTTTTCTCTTAATTCTTAGAGAGAATTAGGCCTATCGTCTTCAATTCCATATAGTTTGGACTTGATATATCCCCACATAAAAAATCACAAGGTGCAAGATCAGGTGATCTTGCAGGCCAAAAAATATCTCCGTGGCCACCAATCAATCGATTAGGAAAAGTCGCACTGAGATATTCACTGACGATGCGAGAATTATGTGCAGGACAACCATCGTGTTGAGACCATATGGAATCGAAAGGTACTGGTAAATTACGAAGGACTGGGACAATTTGATTTTGCAGAAATTCCAGTCAGCATACCGTCTATAAAAAATGGACCAATGACATAATTCCCTGTTATGCCTCCCCAAATATTTACTTTTCGAGGACGCTGGGTACGAGCGACATAAATCTGACGAGGATTTCCTCGAGACCAATACCGAGCATTCATTGAATTGTGACGGCCATGCAATGAAAACGTACCTTCATCGGTGAACAAAACGTTCTCTAAAAAATGTTCATCTTGATGTGACATTTCCATTGCAGTTTGACAAAATTCTAAACGTCTATATTGATCCCCAGGGAATTGTTCGTTGAATTTATGAAGTTTATAGAGACGGTATCCATGTCGTTTCAAAATTTTACCTACTCTAAATCTTGAAATTCCATATTGTTCTCCAAGAGGAGATGTTGATCGGGTAGGATTTTGCTCAATACTTGCACAAATCAAAGTGTCCCTTAGTTCCAAATCTGGATTTACCTCCCTTCGTCTACGAACTCCTCTTGGAGCGAACACGGATCCATAAGTAAAAAAATTACGTATAATAGACTGAATTGTTGATCGTGCTGGAGCCGGCCTATTTGGAAACATATTTACAAATTGTTGTCTAATCATGTTGTCTGATAATCCATTCACATGCCAGACAACAATTTGCACTTTTTCCTCGACCGTTAAAACCATTTTCACGAATTGGTTTTTAAATAAAAAGTTTCGGTTTACCGTGCAAAAACACTTACTTCTCAATATGTTATTATTTGATGGCTTGAAGGCTTGATGATTTGCTTAGCTGTAAAGCAGGCAGCTGTTCGCGCGCATTCATTCCAATGTTGTCAATTGTTTTGAAAATCATTACCTGTACAGAGGAATTGATATTAACACTGAGAATTTAGTGATGGATTTGACATTAAACAGTCTTCACCGGATTATTTTGCATTCAAAACTGAAGACTGTAAAACTGGAATTGAATTTGAATTATTTTGTATTTGTATTTTGTAATTGTAAATAATGAGTTTTTCGAAAACTTGTTACCTAATATGTATCATATTTTCTATTATTTTTTGATTGAGTAAAACAAAAATTTTATCCTTGGTGTGAATTGAACCCCAATCTTCTTGTCAATAGACCACTTCTCTAACTATTACACCAATTCCACATACAATAATTGTTTTCAGACAGAACATACCTACCTTTAGTTTAGTCAAATATTTCAGTTGAGTTATTTTTATTATTAAATAAACATAAAGATTTATAATTTAAAATCGTTACTACTTAATGTTTTTTACTATAATATATCTTAATTTATTTAATCATTTATTCTAACATCAGAAATTATTAAAATAAAATATTTTCGAGGTCATCCGTATAATTATGACTGAAGTCAAATAGCCACGTCTAAGAACTACTAGCTTTATCTCGTACTATCTCACAACTTAATCTGTCTTCTATCCTTTCCGCTATTTTGCCGGGTTGTAAGACACTCATCACTATAAATGAATATGTAGTTTTCTAAAACATTAACTTTCTATAGTGAAGCCAGTCGGAGCAATATAAGATGCTAATAAATATTGTTTGAATGACGTTTTTAAAAAAAAGTTGTTTACTTTTATCGTCAATGAAATACGTTAAAACAAAAAATAGTTGTTTACTTTTATTGTCAATGATATACGTTAAAACAAAAAATCTGTACTTACATTTTTTTTATAACTACATAATGTATAAAGCCTATTTTGAAGGATAACACAAACTATTGCTTCTGCAATTGAAAGAAGTCTGTCATTTTTGACTGCTTTAAATTGTCCAGTATCATTCTATCTATAATATTTTCTAAAGATGTGAAACAGTTGTATTTATTGTAAAGAAGTTTATTGCGGGGCAGTTAAAAAGGGTATTTATTTGTAATCACGACCGGATCAAAAACGTAAAAAACACGTTTTTAGATCTTATTTTCTCTCATTATAACCAAATTTGCCTCGCTGTAGAGGGTTATAGTTCAATAGAAATTTCACGGGACATCATCTAATGTACCTCGTTATAAGCGAATCCTCGTAATAACCGTATTCGTTGTAGGGGAAGTATACTGTATTTATAAATTTTTGTTTAAAAGTTGAAAATTTCTACGTTGCAAATCAATGCTTGTACGTAAACATGTAAACAGCTTGTACATGCCGTAATGGCTCATCTCACATAACTCTATTTATCAATCCAATATGTAATAAAAGGAGCGTTTCCTAATATTTCTTTGATTCCTTTCCGTTGTTTTAAAGTGGAAACCTTTCAAACTTCAAAATTGATATAATTGTTGAGTTTTTAATGTCGGTTATTGCCTGTAAAATTAATAAAAGTATTCAGAACGAATATGAAAACACAAACTTTCAATTTTTAAATGTTCAATTCTACTAATTATTTTACTTAACTTCATTAACAAAGAATAGTAATAAGCTTCTTTTTTATTGATACTACATATTATTATGAAATTAGTTCTCTATGATTTCAAAAACAACGGCTTTCTGCTGTAAAAATGGGAAAAATAATGAAATAACTTTTTTTTAGTGCTGCTCAAGCTATCAGAATTTTATATTCTTTAGCCATATTTATAACATATGGTCTGCAAGGAATACCCGCTGTACATATCATACAAAACGACTACATTATTCCTCGTTTAGGAGAAGATGCTTCAGAAAAAAAGAAAATGGTGTATGATTATGGATTACGTATAACCCTAGTGGTTGTATCGAGTAAGTTAAATTAATAAATTATAGAGTAGTAAATTTTATATATACCTGCATATATCAACAATCCAATCAACAAGTAATTAAATTAAGGATATTATTTCTCGTGACTAATGTCCGACGATCTAATTTCATGGTCGTTATGCTATCGCGAAACCAGTTACCAAAAGTCAATTAATAAACAAGCATTATGTAATGTTAAGAAACTTAATATACTCGTAGATATTTATTGTCTAAATCAAACAATTATCGCAATGGAACAAAGATTGGCTAAACTTGAAAATACCCAACAAGATACAGGATCAACAGCAAGTGCCCATAAAACAAAAAACGAAGAAAAATCAGACAAACCTGAATGCTGGAACGATGAAGAGGACTTAGAAAATGAAACAGAGTGGATACAAAAACAGGAAAGGAATACGAAAAAGCATAAAATAGATACTTCATTATCTTCTCCCTCCCAGAGAAAGCAATAGCACAAAGCCAAAACTGCCACCACCGGTTATAGTAAAAGGTTTCGAAAATGCTGTCAACTTAAGTAAGACTCTAGTCGATGCTGGTATTAAATTCACAATGAAAGTTATAAACAGTGAAGTAATAAAAATTAATACACTTGACAGTGATGAGTACAGAAAACTTATAAAAAGTTTAAATGCGAGTACTCTTTTATATCACACATTTGAAAATAAACAAGAAGTGTCAGTGACACCTTTAATAAAAGGTAAAAAGATTTTAAGTTGATCAGGCACCAAGGTTTCTTTTCTGGATGGAATGGGGTTTAGATGATTCTGAATTCTCCTATTGATTTTGGTTTTTTAGTAGCCGTTTTGCAAGAGTGTGTCCTCGACGCATCAAGGAATTTGGATATCGGTTAAAATACTTGGGAATTCCAAGGTTGGCCAAATCCAAATTTCTAATTGATTCGATGTAGGGAAATTCCACTTTCGCTACGTAAAACAAAGGATTTGTTTTACATAAAAGCAGGTAGATTTTCTCTCATCGGTCAGTCGAGCTTGCCTCTTCTTACTGTAGACCTAGTCGGTGCTTTATTGTTTCAACTTAAGCTATTGTTTTATTTCTGATTTCCTGTGTACCTTCTTATTTTAGCATTTGTCGTATATTCAGACCTTTTCAGGTTAGAATATTACTATTGTTCATGTATTGATTTATTTACTATTTTATTTGATTATTTTTGATTGTTTATATTTCTTGTATTTGTGTCTAAGTAGTTCTTTCCGGTAAGTTAAAGAACTCTTAGAAATATTTTTCTGATATTTCACTTGTGTTTCATTGTGTGTCTAAGTCGTTCTTTTCCGGTAAGTCAAAAGAACACTTAGAAGTATTTCCATATTTGCACTCTTATTTCTGATATTTCGTATACTTGTCCCTGTTATTTTCATTTTCACGCTAAGTCGTTTCTTCCGTAAGTCAAGAAATACTTAGCTATATTTCTATATCTTTTCCGCATTTTATTTTCTTATTTTTTATTACAAGTTGTTTCTTCTGTAAGTCAAGAAACACTTGTAAATATTTGTATTCTTATTTTTGCATTTTATTTTTTTCTATTCTATATTACAAGTCGTTTCTTCCGTAAGTCAAGAAACACTTGTAAATATTTATATTCTTCTATTGCATATTTGATTCTCTTGTTGTTTTTCTGTTCTAAGTTGTTTCTTCCGTAAGTCAAGAAACACTTAGACATATTTTCACATATTGTTTTATATTTACTTATTTCATTTGTTTATATTCCTCTCTTAAGTTGTTTCTTCCGTAAGTCAAGAAACACTTAAGAACATTTCTGCATTCTTTTACCTTGTGTATTTTTACTCATATTTCTGCATTTTTCTATTCTTTGATCTTGTACATTTTTACTTTTCATTCTAAGTTGTTTCTTCCGTAAGTCAAGAAACACTTAGAAACATATTCTTTGCACTACATTTATCATACCATTTTATTTTATTGTTTACCAAGTTATTCCTTCCGTAAGTCAAGGAATACTTGTAACAGATACTTGTCGCTGTAACGGTTATTCTGTAACGGCAACAGTAATGACCCATTTCACTAGCGACAAACGAAGATGGTAAACACCCGTTCCAATTCCGGAGACAGGAAAAAGTCCGAAGAGCCGGCGATGGGTCCTACAGGCCCAAATGCCCCCTCTCGGCAACAAGTGTTTCCCTTATTAAATTGATTTCGGATGATCTGTGATTGTAGTCGCTAAGTCTTATGGAACGGGAAATAAGAGTGTTGATAACTGAATTGATTTGGGCAAGGTGATATGTAACTGGGCATTGAGATATGTAACTGGGCATTGAGAAATGCCCCCTCTCGGCAACATGGCGCCCAACCCACTAAAACCGAATCCACGACCCCAGGACCGTCTTCGAGTCAGCCTTCCACAGCTGACTTCATCTCTGCCCTTATGCAAGCGATGACGGCCCTATCGACCACTCAAGGCACCACACCCCAGATGCCTCATCCTGAGCCACCGAAGCCCAGGATTTCATATATGAAGCCCCCTCAGTTCTCAGGCCGGGACACTGAAAACCCTCTCAGCTTTCTAACCAAAGCCGAGACCTTCTTGACAAAATACGACGTGGACGAGGACAATTGGATAGATTACCTCATCGACAACTCACTCCACGGCGACGCGAAGAAATGGGCCCAGAAGTTTTCCCACACAGACCTACCGTACGACACCTTCCGAGACCGTCTCCTGAGGAAGTACAACGACCCCGCTTTGCTCTCAGCCCTCACGTCGAAACTTCATGGAGAACATCAACGGAAGGATGAACCCACGGAGGACTTTATCAACGGTAAAGCAGCCTTATTCAGACGTCTCACACCATACACCCCTGAGGACCAGAGGTGTATCACCATCGTAAACCAACTGAGACCCGACATCGCGATCTGCCTACGAGTGAACATTCCAAAGACCGAGGAGGACCTCCTAACAATAGCCCAAGGAATGGAAGCTGATACCCGCCGGAACACCGTCGCTAACAAACCCCAACATCAATCCCAGCAACAATCCCGACAGCGACAGCACTACCGTCCCCCACGTCAAAACAACACACCACGCCACCCTGAAGCGATCGAGGAATGGAGGAACCCCAACAGACAGTCCAGGATGCCACCGATGAGCCAACCACCACCTCCACTACCTCAGAACCAGGGAAACGCCAACAGGGGCGCCAACTAAACCCTGTTGTGAAGATGGTGCCCCAACTGAACCCGATTCAGACACGACCCTCGACGACAGGCCTCCCCCAACTCCATGGAAGGATCAACGGACAACGTGTGAAGATCTTAGTCGACACCGGTGCATCTGGGAACTTCATTCACCAGAGATTGATCCAGAGACGGGACCTGCAACGAGGATCAGGATTGGTTCAGCTGGCGTGCACGGGCAGCACGTCCCGCACCCTAGGGACTGCTGAAGTCAAGATTAACATCGAGACTCTGGATTCAACCGTCAACTGCGTGGTTATGGAGGACTTGAACCACGACGTTGTGTTAGGGATGCCTTGGTTGGAACAGGAAGAGGCCAATGTAGACATACCACGTAAATGTCTACACGTCGGTACCACCTGCAGAACCACCATTTACTGGAAGAACCCAGCAAAAAGGCAATCCAGGACGCAGCGGCTGGAACCCCATCAAGCTCCATCCTTCGCTTTGCAACAAGTTGAAAAGTTGATTCAAGAGTACGATGACGTTTTCGACGACCGTCTACGTCAGCCGACCACCAAGGCCACCGAAATGAAAATCGAAGTGACCGACGCCACGCCTATCAACGTTAAGCCCTATAAATATTCTACGGAGAAGAAGCAGATAATGGCCAAAGAGGTGAGAGAGATGCTAGCCGCAGGAGTCATCCGCCCCAGCAAATCTCCTTACAATAGCCCGGTGGTTATTGTAACCAAGAAGGATGGCACCCCCCGTTTCTGCGTAGACTATAGGAAGCTTAACAACGTGACCATCGACGAAGCTTCCAGCATGCCACCAATCCACGACTCCATCAAAGAGATTGGCTCGGCTCAGATCTTCACCACCTTAGATCTGAAGAGTGGATTTTGGCAAGTCCCATTGCACAAGGACTCCAGCCCGAAGACAGCGTTCAGCCTGCCTGACGGGTCCTCATACGAATTTACGGTAATGCCCTTCGGCCTCAAGAACGGACCAGCTGTGTTCCAGAAGCTCGTGACTTCAGTCTTCGCAGGATACATCGATGTTTTCATCAAGGTATACATGGATGATATTATCATCTATTCAGAAGACTGGACCCAACACCAGAACCACCTCCGCCTGGTTCTAGAGAGACTTCGGACACACGGACTATGGGCATCCCTAAAAAAGTGTAAATTCGCAGCAGACGAACTGGAGTACCTAGGACACAAAATCACCTCTGCCAACACCCAACCTCTGGAGAAGCATGTGGAGAAAATCAAAGGATTCGACACTCCACGGACGATGAAGCAACTGCGAAGCTTCATCGGGACAGCCAACTGGTTAAGGGATTTCATCCCTCGATTTTCGGACATCATAACACCCTTGACGGACCTCACCAAGGGTAATAAGAGACGGATGCACTGGAACGACGCCGCAGAAGCCGCCTTCCAACGTCTCAAGATCGAAATCGAGGGAGATCTCCTACTCCACCGACCAGACGCGTCCAAACCCTTCTGCCTCCAGACGGATGCCTCCGATGTCGGCATGGGCGCAGTCCTGTTCCAAGGAACCCAAGACGACAAGAGAGTCATCGCATATGCCTCCACGAAGTTAAAACCAGCAGAAACCCGTTACCATATTAACGAGAAAGAGTGCCTCGCATTAGTTTGGGCACTCAAGAGGTACAAGCACTTCCTCCAGGATCAGAACTTCACGCTGTACACCGACAGTCAGGCTCTCCTGTGGCTCCATCGGTTCAAGGAAGACAAGGCCAAACTATCCCGATGGGCCTTGCTACTTCAGGAGTTCAACTTCACCGTGATACATATCCCAGGGAAGGAGAACGAACTCCCTGACCACTTGTCCAGGAACCCAACCACGGAGAGAGAAGAAGAAGCTGACCAAGACGAGGAAGTGGTGCGACTTAGCTGGCCTACAACGGACGTGGAGGAAGACGAGTCCTTTCCTCTACTATGTATGATGGAGGACGTCGACGAGGATGAAGACACCAACCCCATCCTAGATGATCTGGTTGACCTACCACTCCAGGATAAAATCCGGAGAAGCCACCAGACACACCACGGTATGCAGCGGTTTCGGAGACGCTACCTAGAGATCTCCGGACGTGGACCACGGAACGAAGTCGAAGAAAACCTTCTCCGTGAATTCACACTAGTCGATAACGCCGCTTACTACAACGCTGGACCAGACCACAGGACGCTGATAGTACCCCCATCCCTCCGGAAGGACGTGATGAAGGTCTATCACGACTCAGAGGAGGCCAACCACCCAGGACAAGACGAGACCATCCGGGCCATTAAAAATATCTATTACTGGCCCACATTATCAAAGGATGTTCGCGCCTACGTCAAGTCCTGCCTGACCTGCTTGAGGACCAAAGCTGCTCCACGACAACCAGCAGCTCCTGTGATGCCCAGGGAACCCGCCAACCCCTGGGAGAGAGTGTCCTTCGACATTTTGGGACCATATCCACCAGCCAGAGGAACACGCAACCGCTACATCCTCTTGGCGACAGATTGCTTGAGCAACTGGGTGGAATATCGATGCGTCCAATCTACAAAAAGCCGGGACATCATCCAGTTCCTCCAGGAGGAAATCTGCGGCCGCTGGGGGAAACCTACCACCCTCATCACGGACAACGCAGCCCAATTTCGGACAGATGCATGGGAGAGATTCTTGAGACGGCACAACATCAAAGCCGAATTTAGCCCTATCTTCCACCAGAGGGCCAACCCGGTTGAACGCCGAGCTCAGGAGCTCAAAAAGGGACTCCGCGCCCGATGCAAAACTGCAAATGATCCGAAATGGGAATCCTACCTGGCTGACATCATGTTCAGCCTAAGGACACGGAGGAACGAGGCCACCCAGGAAACACCCGCTGAACTTCTGCTAGGCTATCTGCCACGGCGCGCAGAAGAAACACAGCGTGAGCATCGTCTGGCAAACACCGCAGCCAGACGAGACGAAAGGGTTGCCAGAGCGGTTCAAAAGGCCACTGTATATGCGAGGAACATGTTTCCTGACAACCCTAACGCTCCACCCGCCAGGAGGTTCATCGAAGGAGAGCAGGTCATGGTGAGGAACCACGTCCGAGGGAACTTCGGACCGACATGGACGGGACCACACACGATCCTGAAGGTGCTAGGCGATCATACCTATGAGATACACCGCGACCGGGACGTGAATAGGACCATCCATGTAGATGACATCCGCGCTGCTCCTCCACCTAGGGACGAACCTCCAGAGCAGGATTAAGGTTTATTACGACACGTGTAGATATCAAGGTGAACTGAGTAACCTTATATCTTCACGACGTCGTAAGACCTTCCTGAGGGTGAATTAAGTAGCCCTGCCAGAACAGCTGAGGATAACGGGGCCCTGTTACGAAACGTTACAGACACCAGGGTGAATCGAGTAACTCTACGTGTTCTGAAACGTCGTAAGGCCCCAGCCGGGTGAATTAAGTAGCCTGGCCGAAACACCTGGACCACCTGGACCACCGGGACCACCTGGGCCATCTGGATATTATAATAGTTAAGTGTAACATATCTTAGTCGCTAGCGTAAGTTTGAATTGTATTTCTTTGTATTTCTTTGTATTGTATTTCTTTTTTTTAGGTTAAGGACTTTTTGTATTATTGTATTGTTTGATTTTTTTTTATTAATAAATTTTTTTAGCACCGTTAGGTCTTTCAGAGGAGGGGGGATGTCCTCGACGCATCAAGGAATTTGGATATCGGTTAAAATACTTGGGAATTCCAAGGTTGGCCAAATCCAAATTTCTAATTGATTCGATGTAGGGAAATTCCACTTTCGCTACGTAAAACAAAGGATTTGTTTTACATAAAAGCAGGTAGATTTTCTCTCATCGGTCAGTCGAGCTTGCCTCTTCTTACTGTAGACCTAGTCGGTGCTTTATTGTATCAACTTGAGCTATTGCTTTATTTCTGATTTCCTGTGTACCTTCTTATTTTAGCATTTGTCGTATATTCAGACCTTTTCAGGTTAGAATATTACTATTGTTCATGTATTGATTTATTTACTATTTTATTTGATTATTTTTGATTGTTTATATTTCTTGTATTTGTGTCTAAGTAGTTCTTTCCGGTAAGTTAAAGAACTCTTAGAAATATTTTTCTGATATTTCACTTGTGGTTCATTGTGTGTCTAAGTCGTTCTTTTCCGGTAAGTCAAAAGAACACTTAGAAGTATTTCCATATTTGCACTCTTATTTCTGATATTTCGTATACTTGTCCCTGTTATTTTCATTTTCACGCTAAGTCGTTTCTTCCGTAAGTCAAGAAACACTTAGCTATATTTCTATATCTTTTCCGCATTTTATTTTCTTATTTTTTATTACAAGTTGTTTCTTCTGTAAGTCAAGAAACACTTGTAAATATTTGTATTCTTATTTTTGCATTTTATTTTTTTTTATTCTATATTACAAGTCGTTTCTTCCGTAAGTCAAGAAACACTTGTAAATATTTATATTCTTCTATTGCATATTTGATTCTCTTGTTGTTTTTCTGTTCTAAGTTGTTTCTTCCGTAAGTCAAGAAACACTTAGACATATTTTCACATATTGTTTTATATTTACTTATTTCATTTGTTTATATTCCTCTCTTAAGTTGTTTCTTCCGTAAGTCAAGAAACACTTAAGAACATTTCTGCATTCTTTTACCTTGTGTATTTTTACTCATATTTCTGCATTTTTCTATTCTTTGATCTTGTACATTTTTACTTTTCATTCTAAGCTGTTTCTTCCGTAAGTCAAGAAACACTTAGAAACATATTCTTTGCACTACATTTATCATACCATTTTATTTTATTGTTTACCAAGTTATTCCTTCCGTAAGTCAAGGAATACTTAGATTATTTTACCTGTTCTGTGTTCCATTTTTGATCTGTTATTTTGTAACTGTTCCTTGGAACCGTTACCTGTAACAGATACTTGTCGCTGTAACGGTTATTCTGTAACGGCAACAGTACTGACCCATTTCACTAGCGACAAACGAAGATGGTAAACACCCGTTCCAATTCCGGTGACAGGAAAAAGTCCGACGAGCCGGCGATGGGTCCTACAGGCCCAAATGCCCCCTCTCGGCAACAAGTGTTTCCCTTATTAAATTGATTTCGGATGATCTGTGATTGTAGTCGCTAAGTCTTATGGAACGGGAAATAAGAGTGTTGATAACTGAATTGAGTTGGGCAAGGTGATATGTAACTGGGCATTGAGATAACGGTTTGTATGGATGGGTTTCCGGTACACGGAAACGGAAAAACTGTGAGGTGGGTGTTTCTGCATAAGAACATCAAGGAATGGCAAAGACGCTTTAGACTCAACTTTCATCGTGAATTGAATGTTGGGCTTTTTGGTAAGAAAGACGATCGAAAGTGTCCCATAATCATGGACGGATATTATACGAGTGTATGTCGTTGCCACAAAACTTAAATCGATGGAAGCATTCAAAAATATCTAAACCCCATTCCATGCAAAAAAATAACCTTGGTGCCTAATCAACCCAAATTTTAGAATTTAGGGGTTAGGGTGCTGGAAGGGATGGGGTTGACACTTGACAGATATCTGTATTATTAAAACATGACCCCTTTAGAATAAAAATCGACCTGTTTTAGCATTTTCGCAAAATCCAATGAATATTCCAAAAATCCGGGTTTACTTTTTTGAGTGGCAAATTTTGTATATAAAATACTCGTGTCACATTGTGTCACGTGTTTGCATTTCTGCTATTTCTAACGTCCATTTTGTCCTCTCTGTGTCAGGTCGTGTTTTTGTCGCGTATGTCATTATTGGTCTGATGACTGTTTTGTAAATTCTTCTTTCATTTATTGCCCGATATTTTTATTTCTCCACATTATTTCATTCAAGGGAGCCTGTCAGCTCTATTCACTTGATCTTCTATTCAGTTTCGAGCTTTCTGTAGCTAGATAATGTGATGCCTAGATATTTAAACTCCATCACTTATTCTATTATCTTCCTTCCAGCTCCCATTTACATTTTAATAAATTTGCTGTTGTAACCATGCATTTTGTCTTTTTTGGGGAAATTAACATGTTAAATTTTCTTTCGGTTATCTTAAATTGCTGCAACATACGTTGTAAATAGTCTTCACTTTGAGGGAGTAGTATTGCGTCGTCTGCATAGCAGATTATTTTAAGTTGTGTTTCTCCCATTTGGTATCTTTTTTTAGTTCTTACTTTTTTATTATTTTATCCATAATTAGGTTGAAAAATGGAGGACACAGGGAATCGTCCTGTCTTATTTCATTGCCAGCTTCAATAGGGTCGGTTAGTTCTTCTTGCACTTTTACTTTTATTGTGTTGTTTTGGTAGATATTTTCGATAGTTTTGATTATTCCTGAAAAAAAACACAATTACTCAACTGACAATGTTGGCTGAGAGCTACATGATATTTATTTAAGAAGATAATATGATTACTTACCATATACAGCAAAAAATAGCACAAAATTACACTAAAACAACCTTTTTTATATAAGAAGTAAAAAGCTGACCTCAGAATACTTCCAACAAATGTTTGACAGTAAAAATTATGACACACCCACTTACACGTAGACCTCTACTAGTATCCTACGTACTCAAATTATTTTTTTCAAACATCTCGATTGACTTTTAGATGTCTTCACCAGTTTTATACAACTAACAAGACTTGTTGATTACTGTTATCTTGTCATGTAACAGCTATATATAGTAGAAATGGACTTAAGTGCTTATAGAGATGGTGTTGCCTGAGAGCAACACAACCAGATACCGGGTTAAAGGAAACTAAATATCTGCAACACTTACTCCTGTTTAAACTTGCTCCAAATTAATTACTATTTAACTGGGAATAAGCCACAATTAAAGGTTAAAATACGTTTATTGACGTTTCAATTTCCACTTCGTTCAATAAACGTATTTTAACCTTTAATTGTGGCTTATTCCCAGTTAAATAGTAATTAATTTAAAATGCCACAAGAAAATAGCTTCAGAACAATATTGCTCCAAATTTGCAATATACCGTCCTTTAACATCAGTCGTCTCGTCAACAGATATCCATATTGGATTATTACCAATTGCAGTTTTAATCATTTCAACAGTAAATTGCATGCTGGAATCTACATATTTTTTCGTTGTAGCAGAAAAAACTTGTACAACATCATTATTGCAGTACTTTTTAAAAAAAATTTGGAAAATTTTGCAATTGGAATATTGCAACCAATCGGCAAACTGCATCCATATTATCTGAGATCCATATTAAAATTTTGTTGATAAGAAACTTTCGTTTTATTTGTTATTATGAGCTGCTGAAACAACTCTTGAGGCTTTTGTGCACGAGATTTATGCGTTACACTGCCCAAGTGTTGATTAACTTGAAACTTTTTTTCACATACAATCTGAAAATTGGAAATAAAAAGTTAACCAATAAACTTAGTAGTAGTTCGCCACTTTAAAATTAATATAATATAATAACCTTATTTAATTGGTTTTCACCTCTATTAAAATTTTATATACAAGATATTAAGGCAAAGGGCGATTTCTTTAGTCAATTTTTAAAGGACAAAAAGCATTAATCAAACTTGTTTCCCGAAGTATCTCCTATATAAACAATTTTTTGAGTTTTTATCGTACAATTTTTCTTTAAAAATATCGGTTTTAGTAAAATGTCAAATTTTTATCGTAAAAATAATGTATCTAATTTATGACGAAAAAGTCAGTGTCAAAACCGTGTTTACACCTTTGCTAAAAATAATTTTAAAATCAGTGCTTTAAAATAAATGAGTTTTTCATAATGAATGAGAGTTCGATTCTAAAACTTACATTTTAACGAAAAATTATATTTATCTTATATTTTTAGAAAAATATTTAAAAATTAAAACAATAATTAAATTAAACATAATAACTACTGGTTTGGTACAAACCGTGCAAAATATATGGTTGTCATCAATGATTTTGAACTCTGATTTACTATTAATCCATTTTTTCAAAATAATTGATTTACTAGTTCAGGGTTCCTATTTTAGTTCAGAAATACCTTTATTTATAATTAGTGTTTAATAAGAAATAGTAGTAGAAGGAAATAAATAAAATTCAAATATGTTCAATAATATTAAATACAATGGAAAAATCCTAATCCCTTAAAAATTCATACACGTTTAAACAAATCAATCCGAATATGAATGTACCTATCTCAAAAAATTTAAACCTCGTAGCCCAAAATTTTACTAGCTTTACCGATAAACAGATACTTTTTTTTTCGTCTTTATGGAGGGGGGGGTCTTAAATCTTCAAAAGACATCTCAGTCGAGGACGCCGCCTGACTAACCTTAGTGCAGGATTCGTTCGTACTCCCGACGATAGTTCCCGAGGTACTTTAAAATGCCCTCTCATCGCCGGGTCTACGCCGAACGTCCACCTGCTAAACCAGACTCTCCTCTGTCATCCAGCGATCCGGAAGCGAAATGGCCGCTGTAAGGCCGGCATCACTTCCGAAGCATTACCTTCATTCATCCACAGACTGTCAGCAAGGAGGCTTCCTGTTTCGATCAGGTAGCGCGTGAAAGACCATCATCGCTCCTAGTACGATATCACTCCCAGACGGGCATTTCCTAATATACCATTTCCACACAGTCGAACTCATACAGTCTGACCCTCTTTTCTACCTTCAACTTCCAGCATCTTTCTCTCTTACCTTTGCCGTTGGTTTAGCTGTCTTTCTTCCTCTTCTTTTTTTTTGATAACTGCACGGATATAGTTGTGTATACTAGCCCAACTTGTTTTATTTTCAATCGTTCTCTCAATCATTTCTCTCACTGTAACAAAATTATCTTATCAATCTCTTATGTTCGGGATCAGCATTTTCGTCCACTGTGCCACATCCTCCAGTGTTATGCCATTCGTCTTGCCATCTTTCAATTGACCTTTCCCTCACCTGTCTTCTCTCGGCCATAGTAAGACTGGGGCTTCTTCTTTCATAGAGCTCTTTTCTTTCCACCGCCAGAACATGCAACGGAACACATCCAGTGATGGTCCACAAAGCTGCTGCAGACACAGTCCTGTAGGCGCATGCCACTCGCAACATACTTGTTCTATCCACTCGTGTCATGAGCCTCCTATAGGCCGATATCTCTACCGCCCTGCTCCAGACTGGTGTCGCGTAGAGGACGATCGACTGTACAACACCGTGTAAGACCCTCCTCCTTTCGGATTTGGGTCCCCCAATGTTGGACATCACTCTTCCCAACGCAGCCGCACTAATTTCAGCCTTCCGGGCCACCTCCCGCACGTGCTCCCCCCATTTTCCATTCTGGTGCAATGTCACTCCTAGGTACTTTACGTGTTTCTTGGGTGTTAGACATGCTCCTGCACATTGTAATTCAACACTTTGCCTTTTCCTTTTCCCCTTCAGAATAATGGCTTTGGCTTTCTCTGCCGCAAGTTTCAGTCCGTGCTGGGTCATCCATTTCTTTACGACGCCGCCTGCTTTCCAAACCCCGTATTTGAGATCTGGTTCATCCCGGGCCACTACCAGTAAAGCGAGGTCATCTGCGAATGCAAAGGGGATTGTACCCTCTCTATATTCACAGTTCATAACCCCGTTATATGCCAGGTTCCATAGCGTCGGGCCCAAGATAGATCCCTGAGGGATCCCAGCCGTCACGTCCACGATCGTGCCCTTTTCCACCATAATCCTTCTCTCGGACAGATACTCCGCCACCACATTAATCATTACACAACAACAACATTAGGGCCGCCCAGCGATGTTCATCCCCTCTGTTGCACAATGCTTCGAGCACACTCACGATTGCATCAATCGTGCTTTTCCCTTTACAGAAACCAAATTGCCTCCGAGATAACCCACCTGACCTCTCAACCATGTCGTCTATGCGTACTCGCAACATCGTTTTATACAGCTTACCGATACAAGGAAGAAGACAGATGGGGCGATACTTTTCCCCAGTCTTTGGGAGCAGTACCACCCTCGATGTCCTCCAAGGCTCAGGAAAGGCCTGTGCTTCCAGCAGAGCATTCATGTGTTCCAGAAGCCATGCAGGCTCCGCCCGTCCTAGACCTTCACCGCCTCAGGTGATATCCGATCCACCCCGAGGGACCTGCTCGTCTTAAGTAAACCCAATGCCTCGAAAAGTTCATCCATGGTAAAAGATACGGTGCGCTCAGCTCCCTCATCCCTCCATACTTCATGCCATCTGCCATCCGGAAAGAGCTCTTTCTCTTTCCAAGCTCTTTCCAACTCCGGGTTGATCCCTGCTCTGCCCCTTGACATCATTAACCTTCTTCTCATTGCTATACATTCATTTCTTAGTGCCTTGATGTCCGTATTCCACCAGTATGGCACCCTGTTGACATCTTGGCGACCTATGTTGCTTCCTTCCATCGCTTCTTTCCACCGTCGGTGATTGACCCTGCATCATGCTCACTCTCCACTTAATCTGCTCCTCGTATACTTTCCAGTCATTCCCATCGCCACATCCGCCTCCCGAAGTCCCGGACGCATGGATCATGTTAGTGGTCCCCGTTCCGGTTATCGAGAACCCGATGTACTGATGTTCAGTTCCAGTGTAGTCTGGTAAAACCTTCCAGCCTCTTGCTTTCACAGCTATTCCTTGTGTCGCTATGGTGACGTCAGTGTGCGTACCCGTACCTCTCCTAACAAACGTAGGCTCCAGACCTGTGTTCAGTACCACTAGATCTAGAGTACCTACCCAGTCAGTAAGTATCCTGCCGCGATGGTAGATCTCCACTCCGCTGCTTTTGCGTTAAAATCTCCCAGCACTACGCATTCTCCTCCTGTGTTTCCCACTTCCTGCACAATCTTGTCCATCTTCATCTCATACTCGCCCACCGTTACGTTTGGAGAAGTATAACAGCAGACCAACCGCACTCCCTCCTGTGTTTGCCATTTCTAAGCCTTAGACTATTTTCGCGCTCTCTTTCTACTGTTTCTACTCACGTACTTTTCTTGGGACTAGTCCTCAGAGATTCCTATTTTCAACCAGTCGGTTGAACTTTGGGCATATTCTTGAATTCGCCACATGCCCAGTCACGTTACAGTTGAGACATCTAGTTGTTTCTTCCTTACATTCCAGCGCTATGTGACCCTCTTTGCCACATCGGAAGTAATATCCTCTTTTGTTCTGTCCCTTGCAGTGCCATTCTTCTTCTTTAAGCTCCAGCTTCTATCGAAGGTTGGAAATCATCATGGCTATGCGGACTCTGTTGACTGCCGCTCTAAAAAGTTCTGCACTACTGCATTCAAACCATTCCCTTAACTCCTTAAGCCAGGATATTCTTCGTCTTCCCACATTTCGCTTTCCTCGAATTTTGCCTTGCATAATAAGTTGTAGTAATGCGTATTTTTGCCCTCTCATCACATGTCCTAAGTACTCAAGTTTTCGTCTTTTGATAGTTAATATTATTTCAGCCTCATTTTATATCTAGTTACTTCCACGTTTGACATTCTTTGAATCCATGATATTCGTAGGATTTTTCTGTAACACCAAAATTCAAAGACGGCCAACTTATTCAGATGGACTTGTTTTAGTGTCCACGCTTCCAAGCCATAAAGAAGAGTAGAGAACACGTAACATTGAAGCATTCTTAGGCGTAGTTCTAACCTTATATCCCGACAACAAATAGACATTGTTTGTGTCCAAAGGCGAGACATCTCAGGTATCTCGCTATTTCTACCCTTAATTCTATTACTCGGCAGGATATGTAGTCCACCTTTATTCGTTTAATTTTCAAGATTTTTTCAACCGCGTCTTCATCCACATCCATCACGGCACTCATCATCCCTCTTACTTCGCCTCGTGTCTCGGTCCAAATTTTTATGATGTCACAGGCCCGCTCTTTGCCAGCTGCTTTCTCCGTAGTCTTTTGGATCTCCTCCTCCGTTGTATTGGGTGGGATTTCCTGTACCAAGATTCTTTTCTTCACGATGCCTCCTTTTGCCACCGCTCTCGACACACATGTATTATCCGAGAGGAGTTATTTCACTTCCTCCACCATTTCCCGTCCTCCACCGAACTCCAGTGATATTCCTTGATCTCTAGTCTGTCTGATCCTTTTTATGTCAATGTCCTTTCTTCCTGTCAGTTTGTTTTTTGCTTCTGTCATTAGATCCACAAAGGATTTTTCTTTGGTTTTGCTAATGATTACGTGTCACCTCGGGGGGAACAATTAAGGGTCTAACCACCTTCTGATATCCCCGGGTGCTCTATAGAGGGCTTCGGAGTAAACGTCGAGAGCTCCTCTACTTAAGTCCATTTTCGGGTTATGGACTTGTAAATATTTCGGTGTCTTGCCTTGAAAAAGGCAAGATATTTCTTACATGACAATTTCTTCGTCGAAATAAAACACCAAGTTAAGTTGAAACAATTCTCAACCACAGAGTATGGAAAATAAATGCAGGAAGCAGAGCCCCAAGAGCATTAAGCTCTCGGAGAGCCCGTGAGGGACTGACTTGGCTGACCTGAAAATCGCCAATATTTATATGCGCTGTTCGAGCGATAAATAGGGATTTCCAGGTCAAGAGCCAATGGGAAAATTCGAGGCGGGGCGATGCGCATCGAAATGCGTACTAGTCCACAGACTATCGCATTCGATGACATACGACTCCATTTTGTTATTCAGCTTGGTGTTGATGTTGGCCCACCTTCTTGTTGTTTTCTTACCTAGAAGCGTGATCATTAAATTCCTTCCTCTTGCAGCCCACTCCATAATTCTCCTCGATGTTTTAACTTTCAGTGCTGCCAGCGTGTTGATTCCCACGTTTTCTCTTCCCAGCTCCTCCATCTTCTGTACCATTTCCCTGCACGTTTTCAGGAACTTCACCGGCACAGGCTCTTCCTTTTTATTGGGGAGAAGTTTTAATCCATACTTTTTCTTGCGGATCCACGTTCTATCTTTATGAGCAGACATCGTGACTTTAATAGTTCCCAGGCCGCCATCCTCGCCCACCTCCGTTGGAGCACCTAGTAGCTGCGGAAACATTGCTTTGACTTTTTCCATGGCTTTGTTGTCCTCGTCGTTCTTAGTGACAAAGACTGCCACGTCTCCTGGTATTTCCGAGATGTCTCCTTCTTTTACAATGGTCCTCGTGAAGACCTCCTTTAGCCAGTCTTCATTTAGAAACTCTATTGTTTCCTTCTCGTCCTTGCATGTTGCCATCTTGTCCGCAATAGCGTCTATCCTTCTTTTAATGGCTTCTGGGTTCTCTAGGTCTACTTGAACACCCATTGCCTCAATCTTCTTAACTTTCGAGGGTTCCATGTTAATCTGCACGCCTCTGGATGCCATGCACACAGACTTCCTTGGTGTCTCTTCTTCCTTATTTTCCTCCACTTTCTCGATATAATCGAGCATCCAATTTCTGAGAATGTCGACCTCCCTCTTTATGGATAGCCTTGTATTTGGCACCTTCCTCATAAGTTTTCCGAGTTTCGCTACGCTGTCCTGGAGACGCTCCAACTTTGATCTAGCTTTGTTGTTCAGTGGCTGTCCCTCTTCCTCCGAACTGATCGATTCTGTCCTGTTGCTTGGTTTTCTTTTTCTTGACCTCCGCTTTTTTCATTCATCGTTAGAGTTGCTTCCGCTGTCCGAGCTGCTTGCTTTTTCTTCTTCTTTTTTTTTGTTTTCTTTGACTCTCCTCCCTCATTTTATTTTTTCCGTCCTTCTGCCTGTTTTCTCCTTCCTCTTTCTCTTTTTCTCTTCCCGTCATTTCTTTCTCTTTCTTGGTTTGCTGTTTCTCTCTTCCTTCCCTATCCTTTACGCTACTTCTGCTGGCGCTATTTCTAGCTTTAATTTCTTTCACTTCTCTCCTCCAGCTTTTCTTTTTTCGAGTTTCATCCCTTTCTTTCACTCCCATGGTGCATTGATTATTTTGTCGAGTTCTTCAGAATACTGGTTGAGTTTGTGATGGGCTATCTCAAGGTCTTCAGTATTGATTTTGCTAAGCTTTAGTGGTTTTAAGTCGGGAAGATGGATCTTATCTGGGAAGTGTTTGCAGCATATGAATGGTATTTAGACTGGGTGACTTCTGTAAGTAACATTGTCGTGAACGTCGATTAATTTCTGAGAGTGTTCTCTTGTACTTCCAATAAACGCAACGCACTAAGGTTGTAGTTTGAGTACATGATTGGTGTGGATGATTTCCGATTTGACGTCTCTGGACTCATATTTGATGGTAATAGGTAGTGGGTCAGAAACTGTTATGAGCCACAGGTTCATGTTGATATTCTGGACGTTGTAATCTTTGGCGAATACTACGGAAGTCTGGCATGTTCTCGGAAGACATTCTTGTCGTTTGAGAAGTTGGGCTTCGCATATGGCATCGCTGTCAATCGGGTATGGAAGTGTGTTGTAACAGATCTTGGTTCGAGCTCGCAAAGTTTTGCAAGACTTAAGGCTATTTATTGTAAGGTATAATAATAAATCATCGTTTCGCGCAATGTATTTATAAGTTGTTGTTAATATTGAATGAAGACCTGTTCGATTATCCAGTATTGGTATTGGATAGAGACGGTATAAAGTATATTGTTCTGCATTAGTTAAAGGAATATTTAAGACGAATACCATTCTTGTGTCTAGTTGATAGACTTGTAATTCGATAATATCTAGCTATTGAGGTAGATTCGAAGTATAGATTGATAAAGATTATTTTTTTGTAATGATTGTGATATATGCCTAAGCGATTCAATTAAATCAAACGGGGTGATGATTGAGCTATATAATATTTTTAATCTAGCAAAGGTTATGGCATTTACTATATCATTTAAACAATCTTCGATAAATGAATAGCTTTCCATTAGTAATTCACAAAAGTTTAGTATATCGATTTGAGACTGATAGAATTTTAATTGTTCAGAGATATCCATTATTGACTCTCGAATTTCTTTAATATTATTGTTGAATGTTTCCTCATCTATTTGTAATTGCCGGATTGTGGCGTTAAAGTTCTTAATAACAGAAGTGGTAACCGATATTTGATTTTTTAATAGGATTTCGATTTGATACTCATCGCGGGTTATTTTATTTATACATTTATTGAAATATTCGCCATCTGACGAAACTAAGTTTCTAGTAATTGATTTCCATATCGAACCTACTCCGTTAATAAGCCCACGTTTCTCTCGGAATGTGTATTGTTTCGTATCAGCTATTATTTCTGTATATTTGAGATTAACAGAACAAGAGATTTGTTTAAGAAGACTTATGTGAGTTTGGACTTCGGATTTGAATGCCAGCATGCGAGGTACATCTTCAATGGTATCCAATAAATTTTCTAGGATTTTTTCGTTTTTGTCGATAACGTCTCTGATTGGTTGCATGTCTTTATATACAAGGAGAGTCCATTTGTCGTTTGAAATTTTGAGATTGGTTTCTTCATAAAAAAATTTGACAATGGTGTTGTTGATTGGGGTTAACGTATACTGGGAGTGGATGACTGAAATCACTCCGAGGAATCTAAAAGAAAATTATTCATGATGGGATTTTAATCTATCAAAATTCACTTTCATTGTTCTATTGGTTTGGGTATTTAATAAAGCAGCAGAATTTACGTAGATTTCTTCGATTTTAAAAGGTCCGTTAAATTTATTTTGGACATTGTCTTTAATTTGCGATTCTTTGACGTAAATCTTATCGCCTATTTTATATTCTGGAGGGTTTGATGACACGTGTTGATCGAATCTTTCTTTAGCCTTTTCTCTTTATCTTTCTGTCTTGGCTCGAAGAAATAGAAATGATTTTATAATTGTACTCCTCAAGCTTGAGGCACTATTTAGCTAGTCTGCTTCCAGAGTATTTTATGAAAAATAACCAAGTAAGTGGACGGTGATCAGTTACTAGGGTGAATTTTCTTCCAAACAGATGGGGTCGGAAATGTTTTACAGCCCATACGATGGTAAGGAGCTCTCGCTCAATGGTTGAAAATTGTGTTTCAGCATTAAATAGGGTACGTGAAGCATATACTATAGGTAGATCTTTTCCAATGGGGCCTTGGGATAATATAGCGCCGATAGCGAATGCACTTGCATCTGTTGTGAGAACGAATGGTTCCTCAAAGTTTTCAAGTCAGAAATTAAAGCGTTTTTCAAATCTTCAAAAGCTTGCCTGCAATCTGGATCAAAATTAAAAGCAACGTCTTTTTGAAGTAGTCTAGTAAGAGGTTTAAAGAGTTTGGCAAAATTGGGAATAAAACGATGATAGTAACCGGCTAGACCTAGGAAAGATTTTCGGTGAAGATTTTTCTGAACCGAAAACAACGACACCGGTGTTTTCGGTTCAGGAAATTGTTGGATACAATCGACTTTTGAAGGGTTAGGCTTGACGTCATCTTGGGTAATGGGATGTCCGAGATACGCCACCTCTTTCCTGAGAAATTCACATTTATCAGGCTGAATTTTAAGATTAGCTTTTCGAAGACGTTTGAAGACTTCAGTAAGACGGGAAATGTGCTTGTGAATGGTAGGAGAGTATACTATAATGTCTTCCATGTAGACAAGACATCGTTCGTTCAAAATACCTAAAAGATTATTGTCCATAACACACTGAAATGTGGACGGTGCACTTTTAAGTCCAAAAGGCATGCGAGTAAATTCATAGTGTTCGTTTTCGACGGAGAAGGCTTTTTTAGGAATTTCTTAGGGATCGATTTTGATCTGATGAAACCGGGAGGCAAGATCGAGAGTGGTGAAATATTGACACTTTCCAAGCTTGTCTAAGAGATCGGAGATATTAGGAAGAGAGTAATTATCGTCAATGGTACATTCATTGAGCTTGCGGTAGTCTATTACTACTCGCCATTTTTGTTTTCCAGAAGAGTCCATTTTTTTGGGAACGACCCAAACAGGAGATGACTACGGAGAAGTAGAGGGCCGGATGATACCTTCGTTGACCATCTTAATTACTTGAGATTTTACTTCCTCTTTGTGGACCTGAGAATATCTGTATGATTTCGTAAAAATGGGTTTAGCGTTATTAGTCTCAATTTGATGTTTAATCTCACTGGTGAAAGTCTCTAAATAAAATATGTCTTCGTAATTTAAGCAAAGATTTGTAACTAGTTCTTGTTTTTCCTCGTTAAGATGTTCTGTTCGAAGTCGAGATTTGATTTTGTTGGTACGGTCAATTTAGGATAGGGTAGTTCGAATAAGGTTCAATTACTATATCTGAAAAATCCACAATTTTGGGAATGGCATTTGCGTTTACTACGGATGTTAGAAATTCTCCTTTTTCATTTACGTGTACTTTGTATATGCACTTTTTCTTTTTTTTGCAAAATTGCATCCATATTCGACAGAAGACATTCTAACTTCAATATTTGTATATTTGTTCGGATCTAAGATCTATTTTAATTTGATTAGGGGGTTCATTGTTACGCGAATTAGTTTCTATTTTGTAGAGAGGTAATGTTTTAAAGTTTGTGATTAGTTGCTTGCTTTTGAGGTCTATTGTACATTCGTAATGTTCAAAAAAATCGAGGCCTTAGATTCCATCGAAATCATTATCTAAATTATGGATAAACACATTATGGGGGTTTCCCACCTGAAACTGGACTAAAGTTAATTCAGTGACAAAAATCTTTTGGTCTGTAATACCTTGTATGGTAATTTTTTCGGGAAAACGTGGTTTGAAATTTTTCGCGGTATTTTCTTTAAAGATAGAGATACCAGCACCGGTATCGATAAGTAATTTAAACGACATGAATGTGTTGCTTGTGTTAGTCCATTTCAAACAGGTAAAAGAAATAATTAGACTTAATCACAATCAATTTAATTTTACTACCCAAAACGACCGGTTTCGCTTTCTAAAATTTGCAAAGCATCTTCACGTCAAGCGTTACAAAGTAAATTAAATGCTGAAATTATAAAAAGCCCATATTAGGGTGCTGTCTCATAAAGATATAGATAAAAAAAGTTATAGTAATTATGCCAATATTACATGTCTGTGTTTATTAATATCCATAAAATTGATTTAGCAGACAAAGTAACAACCCACAAATTGGTAAGAGTAATCTATTGAATTGTAATAAATTAGAAATAAACAAAATACTACTTACATGCCGGTACAAGAATTTTTATATAATGATTGGTGATACATAGTTCAAACTATCCCGTATTACTGATAATGGGTGATATTCAGTCAATGTTGTAACTGACAATTAACGAGGACTTTTCTTGAAGGGAGAGATGTTAACAGATGATATAGGAGTAAGGTATATGTTATTGGTTGTTGAATGAAAGAGTGATGTTTTATATTATTTAAATTATTAAAGATATTTATATTTATTAAAGAGATATATTTTTGAAATGTGTGGTGAATTATTGAAATTTTTACAGAAAGAGGATAGTTATATGACAATGAATGAAAGTAGTTGTGTTATTTTGTGGGTGTGCAATTTCTTTTGACTTGAAATTATCAACTTTTGAATAAAAAGCATTTAATCTCTGTTAGGCAGATTAAAATTGTGATGTCAAATGTTAAAATTATAAAACTAAAACACAATTAGGAACAAACAGAACACAATTAAAAGGACAAAACAGTCATAAAACTTTAAAAAAGGAGGGCTTATTGGTTGTTGTCTTATTGTTTGTTGTCTACTAGTATTTTAAGAGGTAAATTTGACAAGCTAATTTAGGTTAAAGTGCGACAGTTCTTCTTCTATTTCTAAAGTTAACTAGTTTTGAAGCCAACAGACCTTAGTAGTTAAACAATTAAATGAAAATGAAATGTAAGCTAATATGTATATTATTGGCATACTTTTAACAATCACTAGATGAATTAAATTTAACTTTAAAATTTAAGTGTGACAGTCAAAATAATTGAAATAATTTTTATATAACAAATTTTGAAATTTTTTTTTAAAAAATCAGAAATACAAAACAAACTTTAGATAAGTATTTGATAACGAAATATTAATCCAAATGTGTAATAAATATACAAATTTTGAAAAATATTTTTTTTTAACTTATTGTCGACGTGGACGAGCGATCTGTAATGGTAGATTTAAAATTCTTCATGTTAGTTTTATTGTATTAATGTGTAAACAAGAGAAATAGATATAATTGTTTATAGCAACAAATTCCAGAAATTAATTGAGTTATTAATTAATTAATAATGAGGTTGACAATTCTGGTATATGACAGTTGAGCGCCGAATATAGGCATGATGTATGAATGCCGGTAACTGATGTGCTATTTAAACGGTGTAACAGTAAATTTTAGTCTTATTTTGAGTTTATAATATACCAAAGCAAGATTAGTAATTCTAGTCTGAACGATTCTTCAATGTTGTGTTATTATTCAATTGTTGTGTTCAATTTTGGAAATGATTAATTAAACTGAAAGTTGGTCTCTGAAAGCCATTGTTTTGAACGTTATTGAAGTTTTGATGGCTATTAAAATTTCGGGAATTGTTAAAATTATGGGAGTTGTTGGAATTCTGTGAGTTATTTTGGGAATTTTGTCGAGAACGACATTCGTTGTACAAGTGGCCCATACGTCCACAAAACGTGCATCTATGTGGTTGAAGGTTTGGTCTTCTGATGGGTTGATGGTTTTGATTGGGTTTTGGAGGATTGGTTCTATTGATTTTCTGTATTTCGAAATAGGATAATTGTAACTCTCGTCTGACGCGGACTTGAGCTTCGAGAAGGTCTTTTGGATTACTAGCACGAATTATATGAGCGATACTTGGATCGAGGCCGGTCAATAAGGTATTGAGCGCCATTGATTTGATTAAAATAATTTGGGCTTGTTTCTCTACAGCAGAGAGGTTAGATTTCTGTATGTTGGCATGCATTTTTGCAATAAGGATCTGGACACGATTGAGGAATGTAAGAGATGATTCATTCGGAAGTCGTTTGACTCTCTCTAAATCTTGTATCAAAGAAGATAGGTCTCTACTGTCCCCAAAATGAGAAGTAAGAAGCTGTTTGATTTCTATTTACGATAATGGATTTCTTGAAGTTATAAGTGGTGCTGCTCGTCTGCGTAATTTATTTTTTATGTGAAATACTAATAGTTGTTTTTGATCACTCGTAGACATATCGTGGGCATAATCACAAGCATTTAAAAATGTGTGTAAAAATATCTGATCGACGTCAAATTCGAGTACGATAGAAAATATTTGATAATTTGTAAGGTTTTATTGGGGTAATTGTAATGGGTATTAAAGGAAAAAAAGAAACTGATCATGGGAATCCGAGCCCAAGATCCGGCAGGGGAGGAACAGACCAGGACTCCCAGGTCGTTAACCGGCGAAACCCTTGTCAAACTTCGAAACAAGACAAACTAAAATTATCAAAAACAAAAATAGGTGTAGTATGTGGAACGTCAAAAGCATGTATCAACCTGGTAAAATGCATAACATCCTTTAGGAAATGGGAAGACTGAATATAAATATATTAGGAGTAAGCGAAACATGGTGGCCTAACAGGATATCTTTCAACAAAAACCGGTTTATATTATTCGGGAAACACTGATAACCAACATAGACGTGGATTATCAATTATTGTCGATACAGAGGTCAACAAGTCAATAGAGAGCTTTGTCCCAATCTCAGAAAGAGTGATGCTACTACAAATAAGGACATCACACACAAAACTAAATCTGATCCAAGTATATGCGCCAACGACGTATGCAACAGAAGATGAAGTAGAAACATTCTACCAACAAATTGAAGATGCACTGAAAATGACAAAGAACAGGGAAATCACGGTAAATATGGGCGATTTCAATGCAAAAGTCGGCAAAGGAAGAGCTGAAACAGTAATGGGAGACCAAGGACTAGGGGTACGTAACAATTGAGGCGACCGTCTAATACAATTCTGCCAAGAACAAAGTCTAATAATCACAAACACGTTCTTTAAATTACCAATTAGACGGTTATATACATGGCGCTCACCAGCAGATAAACCGGAAAAAGTTGTAAGAAAGCAAATCGACTATATAATGATTAAAGAGAGATATCGTAACACCATCAAATCAATTAAAACATATCCAGGAGCAGATGTCGTATCAGACCATAACCCATTAATCGCTAATGTCACGCTTAAGCTTAAACGTATTAGAAAACCACAAAAAACTCCAAAATTAGATGTTAGAAAACTGAAAGAAGTTGATATAAAAATCAAACTTCAACAGAAAATATACGAAAACTTTGATAAATTAGATACTAACACTTACGAAATAAACGAACAATGGGAAACACTAAAAAACTGCCTCCTCGCTCCATGCAAAGCGATATTAAAAGAACCAACACGAAAAAAAGACAATTGGATGACCGACGAGATACTCGGCATGATGGAACAACGAAGACAAGCCAAGAACAAAAAACGAAATCAAAAAAAAGATAAGAGAGACAAAACAAACTTACTATGAGAAAAAAAGTAAAGAGATAGAGGATCAGAACAAATACGACCTATTCAACATACATAAAAAGGTTAAAGAAATGGCAGGACTGCAAAAAAGAAATCACAACACAACTCTTTTAGATAAAAATGGAAATACTATGATAACGACTGACGAAAACCTAAAACGATGGGAAGAGTATATGGAAGAGCTCTTCGACGACGAAAGAGGAAACCCACAAGACTTGTCTTTTGAGGACAGAGAAACAAGTGTAGAAATTACAAAGGAAGAAATACTGTATGCACTAAAGAACACCAGAAACGGAAAAAGCCCGGGGCCAGATCAACTGCCTATTGATATCCTTAAAATAATAGAAAATGAGTACATTGATGTCGCCTTAAAGCTTTTTAATAAAATTTATCAATCGGGTGACATACCCAACTAATGTTTGACCTCAACATTCATTTGTCTCCCAAAAAAGAAAAATGCTAGAGATTGCACCGACCACCGTATTATAAGCCTGATGTCTCACACACTTAAATTGTTTTTAAAGATCATTCATAAACGCGTTTACAAAACACTTGATATGGATATTGAAGAATCTCAATTTGGATTCCTTAATGGCTTAGGTACCCGTGAAGCTCTATTTGCATTCAACGTACTAATCCAGAGATGCTTCGATGTGAACCAAGATATGTACGTCTGTTTCATAGACTACAACAAAGCTTTCGACAAAGTCCGCCACAAAGAGCTAATGGACATCCTCAAAGCAAAACAACTACAACACAATGACCTTGTGAATGAATTATAACAAATCTATATTATAAACATCAGGCACACGTACGCATTAATGAACACACATCAGAAGAGTTCGAAGTTAAAAGAGGAGTGTGACAGGGGTGTGTACTGTCACCACTACTATTCCATGCATACTATGAAAAGAGCTCTTGAGGGAGAAACAGCAGGAATCAAGGTCAATGGAACACCAATTAACAACATTAGATATGCGGACGATACTGATCGTAATAACAGACAACCTCCAAGACCTCCAAAAGCTAATGAACAAGATAGTTGAGTATGGAGAAGAATATGGATTATCAATAAACACCAAGAAAATCAAATTTATGAGGATATCAAAAACCCAAAATAATGGTGAAAGCCTGACAATTAACGGTAGTGCTTTAGAACAAGTTGAAAACTACCACTATCTTGGTACAATAATTAATCACACAAACGATTACTCCAAAGAAATCAAAGTTCGAATAGAGAAAGCACGTACAAACTTCAATAAAATGAGAAAGGTACTTTGTGCAAGAGAACTAAAATTGGACTTGAGAGTTAGGCTGGCAAGGTGTTATATTTTCTCGACTCTGCTTTATGGGATAGAAGCATGGACACTTAACGCGTCGACTGCTAAAAAGTTGGAAGCATTTGAAATGTGGGTGTATAGAAGAATCCTGAAGATATCATGGACCGAGCATGTAACAAACAACGAAGTCATGAGAAGAATCAACAAAAGAATGGAAGTATTGGAAACCATCAAGACACGAAAGCTGCAATACCTGGGGCATGTTATGCTTAATAAGAGATACAACCTACTTCAATTGATTATACAAGGGAAAATCCAGGGCAAGAGAAGTGTAGGAGGAAGAAGAATCTCATGCGTAACTTGAGGGAATGGTACGGATGCACATTAATTGAACTATTCAGAGCAGCAGCATCTAAGATCAGAATAGCCATGATGATTGCCAACCTCCGTCGCGGAGATAGCACGTGAAGGAGAAGAAGAAGGTTCTATTTCAGGCTGGTTCTCATTGTGAGACGCGGAACGAGAAGTGTTGCCGTTATCATTCAGCTCAATTGGATTGAGCTCACAATGGTATGGGGGCAGCCTTAACACTACTTTGTATTGACTTTTTGCCATCTCATTAATGATATATTTAATTATATTATGGTCCCTTATGTTCCTTAACGATAGCCAGCAGTTGCACTTTTAACATGGATTCCTCAAACCCTATATTTTTTGATTTCAGCCACGCTTGGATGTCAGCTTTTCTAGAAGCAGTAGTTGGAATTTTTTTCAATTTTCTGGAATGATAAGACGCGTTGTCCAATACGATGATGGAGTTATCTTCTAATCGAAGCAGTTTATTTTTGAACCAATTTTCGAAAGATTTCCCATCTCTTTATGGTAGTCCCCACTTTTTTTTTATTCAAACACCCACAGCCTTTCTGCAACAAACCCGATTATTAGTCTTTTTCCTTTTCTTGAAAATTTTATTATTTTAAAAATTACATAAAGTGAAAAGCACATAAACATTTACCTGCAGAATTTTTTAACCCCGTAGAGAGTCCATCTAAAAACGCTTGTTTATAAGAGGTTACCGAATTTTTGACCCATACTTTAGATTTGTTGTGACCAGCGTTTAGCTAAGTCTTGTCTAAGTAGTAAATTTTGCGGTTTTAATTTCTGTAGGACTTAATTTTTATCAGAAATTCTAGTCTCCACAAGATAATTTTGTCCCTGTCCATCAAAATACTGTTTCGCTGAAACGCTGAAACGTTAAAACTTAAAATTTATTTCTTTCAATAATTTAAAAAACATAGCTCTTTTAAGCCAGCAAAACCGGATCTTCATTAACAACCCTCAGAACTTTGTCTATTGTGGGTATTTCATTTCGAAAAAAGAATTTATGGATTATTTTTCTTATTATTTCTCTGTTAAATTCATTCAGCGAGTTAACATTAATTTTATGATGTTCAACTGATTTTGGTGTCGACAATGTTCCCGTAATTACCGTAGATAGGCTACACAGGATGTGACCAATTTGTACAAAGTTGGAAGACAAGTAAATGGGTGGTACTTGGCTGGATCTTGGGTGTGGATCCTTTGGTATTAGGTAAGTAGTTCCCTGTGTAAGAAATGATGGTGTTTCCTGCGGATTAGAGACAACATGATTAATCAATACTGACAAACACTCATGAACACTCCAAAACTTCTTTAACCAGATGTTCTGAACTCCGTCTGGTCCAGGAGATTTCCAGTTATGAAGCTCTTGGATAGTATTTGAGACTTCTTCGGTGGTGAAGGGTTCGCAAGGAATATTATTCTACCATTCACAGTTGTTCGTTGTGTCTTCAATCCATACAGCATTACTGTTATGAGTAGCTGGCGTTGAAAGTTGATATCCCCAGAACTCATGAATTTCTTCTTGGCTTGGGTATGATATATTTTCATTTTCTATAGGGGAATTAAGTTTCCTATAAAACGCCTTCTCTGCATGCTCAAAAAGTATATTGTTTTGGTTGTTACTTACTTTGTATCTTCTTAGGCGGCCTGAATAAACGGAAAGATTTTTTTTTAATGTGTACACGTTTTTTTTTATAGCCCTTTTTCTATCCGAATTGTCGAATAAAGGCCTCTCCCATTTCTCGCCATTCATCCCTGTTGTGTGCTAGGCGTTTCCACATTGGTCCTGTGACTCTTTTGATATCGTCACAGGCATTGTTGCGGTGTGTTATTTTCTGGATCATGTTGTGAGTGTCTTAGACTGTTCCGCAATATCTCTTCAGCTCTCTTGTTAATTCAATTTTCCCTAGTAGCTGTTTTTCTTAGGGTGCAATTCTGTTTTCAGTCCTTCCGATATTATTTCCCCGTCGTGTTCTGATCTTCATGCCCATAACATTAGCAATTGCTGTTGCCGCACAGTCAATCAGCATATGCAAATATTCCAATGTATAAGCTTCCACGATGTATTTGGGTAAGACTTCAGTGTTCACAATTTGTAACAGCGCACCTAGTTTCTTACAAGAGTTTATTTTTGGTAGCGGTCTGCTAAGATGGTTCGTCCGATTAAACTCTTGTACGCACGTGCCATTTCACTTACCAGGTTATCATGCAACTCGTTATTGTCCTGCTGCGTATTAACAAGTTGAGTTTCTTGTGTGAGAGGTTCAGGAGTCTGCTCACTACGGATTTCATCAGGGATTTGATCTACAACTAGCTCTGGATTATGAATTTCCCGTTCGACTTCGCTTCTGTTGGTATCGCGTCTTGTCTCTGGGATAAGATTATTTCTTATAATTAACCGGTATTGATCTGCTATTCGCTGTTCAGAGACTTGAATCTCTGGGCACTCCCTGCAAAATTCGACATACAGATGTTGTGGATAGCCGATCGTTTCTCAAGCGAGGTTCTTCACCTTGTAATAGAAACGCAAAATGTTTTCATTTATAGACACAGTCCATTTCATGCGCTGCCTCGGTGGTCCCGCTTGAGTGAGCGCCGGCTGATGTTCCAGCGCAGCACCTTCAGCGAGTAGAGCTGATAGAAGAACTTATTATTATTATTATTATCCAGATTTAGCCATACGGCTTACACTCCCTCAAGGGGAAAATTCACTTATCCCAGATACCTACACTATCAAAAGGATTGAGCTCGGGTGGGACTCTTTCCGTGTTATCGAGCCCTAGGTGACTTGGTATGTTGGAGTATCTCCCAAAAATTTTCGTACACATCTGGACGTCGCGAGGAGTACAGCTTTCTGTATGGCCTGATAGAGTTGTCCATTGAGACCCAGCTGTTTCATGTTGTCTGGGAGGTTTTTAGGAATAACACCAGTAGTAGATAGAATAATAGATACCATCTGGGTACTTTCCATTCTTCATTGTCTCCTGATTTGTATTTCTAGATCTCTGTACTTGGCGATCTTTTCGTTGTATTTAATACATAAATTATTGGTGTTGGAAATTGCCACATTAGTAAGTGTTATTTTCCTAGTAAGTTTATTAACTAGTACGAGATCCGGTCTATTATGCGCCACTGATTGGTCTGTGAGCACAGTGCCGTCCCAGTATAGCTTGTAGTTGTCATTTTCAAGCATTCTGTCAGGGACGTATTGATAATAAGGAAGATGATCGGTTTGGAAAGGTACCAGTTTGTCAGCTAGTTCTTGGTGGATAATCTTTCCTACTGAGTCATGGCATTCTTTATAATCAGTACCGACAAATGCCTGGCAGCCACCGGTAAGATGTTGGATGGTTTCTTGGGCTTGATATCCATATCGGCATTTGTCATTTTGGACTTGAGAATCTTTAATAATATATTTCAGGTAATTTTTTGTTGGAATAACCTGATCCTGAATGGCAAGCAGGAAACCTTCAGTCTCGGGAAACATCTTTCCTGATGTCAACCAATAGTTCGACGCTGTATTGTCGACATATTTCTGGTTGATCTTATTGAGATGTCGCCCATGCAGAGGTTTACTCATTCAGGTGCCCATTTTTTCTTGCCTAGTCAGATGGTTTAAGCGCATTTCTTGTTCCCTCAGTTTAAGCGGCGTTGTATCATCTACTGCGCAGATTGCTCGATGTAAACTAGATGTCTCAGCCTGTACCTGAAAATAAGTTCTTAAATTAGCAATTTGTTTATCCAATTGCTCACCTATATCCATAAGTCTTCTTCCCCCTTGATACCGTGGCAATGTTGTTCTCTCTACTGCACTGCGTGGGTGATGTTTTTGCGCCTTTATGAGAAGTGTTCTTACTCTGCGCTGAAGAGCCTCTATATCCAATTTTGACCACTTAACAATATCAAATGAGTAGCTCAGCGCGGAACAGGCGTACGTATTAACATATGACCGATTTAGTTGTCTTACTTTTCGCACGAACTCCGAAGTTAGTTCACTTTTCATTTGTTTATGGTCAATTTTCCGCACTTGTTTTACTCCAAGATATTTGTAAATATCATTTTCACCCATTGCCTCGATGTTTTGGCCATCTTGCATATTGAAACCTCCAGGCTAAACCTTTCCTCTGACTATATTTAGTATACGGCACTTGTATAGTCCAAAATGTATACTAATATCATTAGAGAAATTTTCTACGGTTTTTAGCATCTGATCTAAGTGGTTTCGAGTGGAAGCCATTAATTTCAAATCATCCATATACAACAAATGCTTAAGCTTCGCAACAACAGTATTATTATTTTTAAAAACTAAAAAAGGCTAAAACCTGAGTCAGTGGAGTTCGGTAGCTGAGATAGTGGGTTCATCGCTAAACAAAACCAAAGAGGACTCAATGAGTCCCACTGGAAAAGGCCCCGGTTAATTGGGATATCTTCGGTTTCGATGTTGTTTTCACCGGGTTTTTGAAGGTGAATTTTAGTCTTCCACTACGTCATTATATGCTTTAAAAACGTCACTATATTATCATCGACTTTATATATTTTCAATATATCTATAAGCCATTTATACGGTACTGAATCAAAGGCCTTCTTGTAGCCGATGAAGGCGGTGAAAAGGTTCCTTTTTTTGGTGTACGCCTGGTTGGAAATGACTGAATTGAGTATAAGTTATTCTTTGCAGCCCATGAAATCCTTAGCGCACCCTTTCTGTTGAGGCTCTATGATATTGTTTAGAGCACAGTGTTGGTAGATATGCCGGGTTACACAAAATGTGAGCAATTTATACAGTTCTGTAGCTCTTTGATAATATTTGAAACTTCTTCAGTAGTAACTGGTTCGTAGGAGCAGTAACGTAGTGTTGGCAGTTGTGTGCTGTATCTTCGATCCATCCAGCATTGGTGTTAAGAGCAGCTGGTGTCGAAATTTGTTTTCTCCAAAACTCATAGATTTCTTCTTGGCTTGGGTACTATTTATTGGCACTTTCTGCAGTAGAATTGAGTTTCCAATAGAACGCCTTCTCGGCATTCTCAAAAAGCATATTGTTGGATTTTCGTTTGTTACTAATTTTGTGTCTCCTTAGTCGGCCTAAGTAAATGGAAAGTTTTTGTTTTATTGTATCCAGGCACTGTTGTGCTGTGTTGTTTGCTGGATTATATTGTGAGTGTCTTGCGGTGGTTATCAGTATTTCTTCAGCTCTTCTGATTACTTTTTCCCTCGAACATATTCCGTGATTTGACTAATTTCCCTACGTAGTGCTTCAATCTTAATTAACAGCCGTTTTTCCCAAGGTGCAACTCTGTTATCTGTCCTTTTGATATTAGTACCCCGTCGTGTTCTGATCTTAATGCCCATAACATTAGCAATTGCTATTGTTGCACAGTAAATCAGCATATGCAAATATTCTAATGTAGGAGCTTCCACGATATAATTGGGTAGGACTTCAGTGTTCATAAATTTTAACAGCGCATCTAGTTTCTTACAAGAGTTTATTTTTGGTAGCGGTGGTCTGCTAAGTGGGTTTGTTCCATTAAACTCTTGTACGGTACGTGCCATTTGTCTTACCAGGCTATCGTGCAACTCGTTGTTGTCCTGCTGAGTATTTACAGGTTGAGTTTATAGCATGAGAGGCTCAGGAATCTGCTCATTAGAGATTTCATTATGGACTTGATCCACAACTAGCTCTTGGTTATAAAGCTCCCGTTCGACTTCGCTTTTGATGGTATCGTGTCTAGTCTCTGGGATAAGATTATTTCTTATAATTAACCGGTATTGATCTGCTATTCGCTGTTCAGAGACTTGAATCTCTGGGCACTCCCTGCAAAATTCGACATACAGATGTTGTGGATAGCCGATCGTTTCTCAAGCGAGGTTCTTCACCTTGTAATAGAAACGCAAAATGTTTTCATTTATAGACACAGTCCATTTCATGCGCTGCCTCGGTGGTCCCGCTTGAGTGAGCGCCGGCTGATGTTCCAGCGCAGCACCTTCGGCGATTGAAGCTCTTGTTGTTGTTTGGCTCCCTTGTGGTTGTTGTTGTTGGGCTGTAGCTGATTGTATGACAGGGGTTCGCCTCCTCAACACCCTGCCACCGACGTCCCACATGCTGTCACGTCCAGCCCCGGCCCCAGACGTACCCTGGCGATCCCCAGGCAGCGACCCTAAACATAAATCATTAATCTCCATTTTCATAAGTGTGCATTTTATACCTACTGCCAGGTGTCACTTTTTGTTCCACGGCAGGTAACCCTGCTACCCTCTGGGTATCAATGCTAAAGATACCCAGAAAGTATCTCCCATTCGCAGGGGGCCGCGCCTGATACAAGAACTAATAAAAACTTCCACAGGACTTATTATTATTATTATTATTATTCCTGAAAGAAACAGATATTAAAAATAGAGAAAAATTTAACGAGGCGTTTCTAATTATATAAATTAAAACCAATTGCTTCGCAAATTCCTTTGTCGAATGCAGTATGTTCTAGCTACCCATATTAAAGGAGCAAATCAATAAAAAAAAACATTATTAGTAAGTCAATAACATATCGAGAATACAATACATCATTTATGGTTTAAAATAACATACATACAAAATTAAATTTTGGTGTTAATATTGAGAGTAAACTAAATTTAAAACTAAATATTTACCATATCGGGATTTTCCTGGTTTATTTCTTATTATTTACTATGGACTCATTAATAGGATAATTTTACTGTGAATACTACATACGGTTGTTTTTTTTTTATAGAGAAATAACATGCTATGATTTTTCAAACAGGTATTCTAAAATAAAAGTTGATTTTATTATGAATGAAATATCTTTTATTTATTTTATGATAATGAAATATCTTTCAATAAAGTCATCCCAAAAACGCAACTCAAAAATATTGACAATATGATTTTAAAGTCATCTAATTTTAACCGTATGTCGTAATGTCAATATGAATAAGTCATATAAAATTGAATTATTAGAAGATTTTTTTATTAAGTAATAAAAACAAAATTTGTTTTAATTTATTATTGTTTTGTATTTTGAGAACGATTTCCAGGGTGGAAACTCATAAACTAATTTTAAAGTAAAATTGTGGCCAATTCCCAATAAAAATAGTAAAATGACAAAGTTGGAGACAAAAAATTAGTTTTATGATTAATAAATTGTTATATTGAGGATATTATTTTCCATTTAATTTATTTGTAAATCATTTCGATAATAATAATTATATTTAGTTTAGTAAATTCTTCATTTTATAGTTGTTTTGGCCATAACAGTACCACTTCTGGGACTCATAATTTCATTGGTTGGTACATTTTGTCTATCTGCACTTGGAATAGTTTTCCCTGCAATCATTGAACTGGCAGCTCTTTGGCCTGATAGGCTAGGTCCTGGAAAAATTTGTCTATGGAAAGATATTTTGATAATCATTTTTGGTATGTATGGAAATAGAAATGGAAGTATCAATATAAGATCAAATTTGAATATTGATCAAATTTTAGGTATATTCGGCCTTTGTGTTGGGACATATACATCTATATATAACATAATTCAGGAATTGATTAAAAAATACTCGTCTTAATAAGGTCAAAGAAGCCGGATTTAGAAGATTTTTATGATTTAACTATGGATTTTTATAATGTGTCTATATAAAACTCTGTACATATCTTAAAGTTCATATTATACTTATAAAAAAATAACAAATTTATGCGTTTTAATATTTTTGTATATCAGATTTTTAATTTCTCGTTGATTCTGTGTCTGCACTCTTGTTTACACTCACAGTAACTAAATGGTGGTTTATGGATTGTGAATAAAGCAGAAAACCAAAAAGATTTGATTGAGGTTATAGTAGAAAGGGTAAATTAGTAAATTTGCCTAGTACAGCACCTCGAACTTACTTTAAAGTGTAAGCATGTCTGGCAACATGTCTGGCGGAATACAGCACACACGTTGAAAATTCTGCATTAAATAAATTGTGTCTAAAGTGTGCAAAAAAAGTTGTAAGTGCTTTAACTTGTATCAAATGCAATAGTTTTTATCATCCTGGTTGTGCAAAATCTTTAAATCATGTGAAATACATAAATTAAAGTGAAATTGTTTGCTGTGAACTAAAGAATATGTCTAACCTTAAATTGGACGATGATTTCCTAAATGCTTTTAAGCAGGTTTCAATTGACAATAAGGTAGATCTAAAAATATTAAACTATATTATTAAACAAAAAGACCTTATTATTAATGGTGTGCATCAACAAATAAAGGTATTAACAGATCAAATCAACTTTTTATATCCCAATAAAAAAGGAAATCCCATGTTTATCAATGAAGATAAAAAAACTGAGGATAAATAAGTATTTGCCCAAAGCAACAAATTACAAAATATTCATACAAAAAACCATAACAGCGTTCTTAAAAATCTCAAATTACTATAAAACAACCTTCCAGTGCTATTTTAGAAGCTGAAACTGCTGCAAAATGTAACAAGTATATTAGTTTAAACCAAGATATAATACCTGAGTCGGAAGAAAGTCATTGGCAAACTGTTTCTCGAAAAAAGACCAGAAGAAAAGTCACGATTGGAAATAATGAAGATATAAAAATAAATGGTGTACAATTTAAAGGTGTTCCTAAATAGACGTACTTGCATGTTTATAGGCTAGAACCATCAATGTCTAATGAAAATTTATTGAAACTAATACAGAACCATTTTCCCTAGGCTATCAGTAGCCCTCTGAAGTCCAAGTTTCCAGACCAGTATTCATCCTTTAAAGTGAGTATTTATAACCAACATTTTGAGAAAGCTATGGACCCTAGCATATGGCCCCAAGGTACATATGTGCGGCGTTTTTTAGTGAAGAAGATGCCTTTACTTCAAATAGTATAAATTAATCTCAAAAGTTGACGGTTTGTCACTTAAATTTTAGATGTTTGAGGTACAAAATTCAGTATTTGGAGGAATTGACGGTGTTTCTAAATTATCCAGAAGTATTTTGAGTTAGTGATATGTGGTGTGATCTTCTTCTTCTTCTTCTTCGTCTAGCCATTCACGTCCACATCTGAACATAAGCCTCTTCAAGTCTTCCTTTCCATTGTTTTTTATTATACGCTACTTGTAGCCAATTTTTCCCGGCAGTCCTTTTCAGATCATCTGTCCATCTCATAGGAGGTCTGCCTCTGGGTCTTTTATGTTGGTATGGTCTCCAGGTTAAAATTGATCTGTGCCATTTGTTTAGATCGCTCCTAGCTACATGTCCAGCGTATTCCCATTTCAACATGATTTTTGCACCACATCGGTGACTTTGGTTTTCTGTCTTATCCATGTGTTTGTTTTCTTGTCCTTAAGTGATATACCTAGCATTGCTCTTTCCATCGCGTGTTGAGTGACTCTAAGTATATTCATATTCTTTTTTGTGATTGTCCATGTTTGTGCCGCATAAGTTAATATCGGAATAATGCATGCATCAAAAACTTTAGATCTAAGATCTAATTGAATTTGTTGATTTCTGAGTATATAGTTCAGTTTACCGAATGCTGCCCAAGATAACTTTCTTCTTCTTTTTATTTCTTCAGTTTGAATTTCCCTATTTAGTATTATTTTTTGTCCTAAGTATATATATTCTTTAACTTTTTCTATAACTTTATCGTTTATTATTGTCACGGTGTTTTCGGAGTGCATGACTTTTGTTTTGTTTAAATTCATTTTCAGTCCTATTTTAGAAGATTCGGTATGTAGTTCTAAAAGCATGGTTTGCATTTCTTGTAGGTCAGTAGCTATCAGGATTATGTCATCTGCAAATCGTAGATTACTGAGGTAGGGGCCATTGAACGAATAAGTTCAACTCAAAGAGGAAGCGGGAATAAACATCAATGGCCGCTACCTCAGTGGTGTGATAAACATGAAATTTTAAATTTGTTCTTGGACTCTTATGTATTAAGCGATTTCTTCCATCGTTCAGACTCAGGTGGGGAAGGGGTCGCAATATTTGTAAATAAATGATTTGGTGACCCCTGTTCGTCACTTGACCGTTGTGGTCAAGGGTCCTTACCCAACATTCGTTCGTTTATATAATAAATTACCTAATTATGCTAAAGAGTCAAATATTTATGTATTTCAGAGAACAGTTAAGGACTTACTTCTGGTAAACACTTTCTATTCGTTAGAGGAATACTTGCAGGCATCTTTTTAATAAATTGTATGTTTTTGTGTATATTTTATATGTTTTTATGTTATCTGTTTTTATGTACTTAAAATTTTTACTGATTATAGATTGTATTTGACGCATTTCAATACTTGTAAAAGTCAGATGAAATAAAGAATATTGACTGATTGATTGATAAATAAGCGGCGTAAAACTATTTACAATTAATTATACACAAAACAAAGCTATATAAAGAGGTAGCCTATGTTAAGAATTCAAGAAGATGACCTTATTTATTCGAAAAATATATAGAACAATATATCTACCGAATGTAGGTGTGACACCATTAAATTGGAAAAAGTAATTGACAATTAACATAACTTAAAAATAATGGATCTGCCGCCTACATTATTAACAATAGAAAAGCATTTTAAATTGACGTAATACATACACAACAAATTCTTGAAAACTAATGCATTTGAGTGACTTCTACAGATCACAAACGAAGATATTTTTGCTTTGACATATTTTTAAACTGTCATCTTTTCAAAACGCATTAATCTTATATATATATATATATATATATATATATATATATATATATATATATATATATCTTATACATAACAAATTCTGAATAATACATAAGATATTTGAGATAGTATCTGTAGATCTTACCAGTGTTAACGATAATGAACCACAGGAAACTCTTTAAAGAAAAGTATGTTATCACAGGAAACAAAAGATTTTTTAACTTTTAATGAAAAAAACTTAATATAGAGAACACAGAAAAATAATATCGCCTAAGGAAATGTAATGGTACCTTCATTCTACACTCTACAACATTTAGACCAACCATAAACACGTATCGGTAGACACTATGACTTTTATATTTTATACACTTTTATATTAAGGCTACAATGTGATCATTACGCAAACAAAATTTTTTGTTTAAGTGAAGCCAATACTAACCGAAGCTTTGAAAATAATATAAACCTACCACCAGTCAAACCACCTCAAACCAAATACTAGAAAATCTCACGTATACTCTTTTCAGATTTGTAGTCGAGAAGCATCCAAAATACTGCATCTTTAATGGTGTGGAGAAACTAAGTAAACTAATAAACCGACAACCAAAGGCAATATTCTCCGCAAAATTGCTATTTATTAGTGAAATGAACATGATGCCACACCTAGAGCATCGGTCAGAAAAAATCATTAGTGGATGCCTGAGATCCGTATTTATCACTACGCCATATTCTATTGATGACACAGCATTACCTGGTATCAGAAGTGGAGTTGCCGTATTTGTGAAACTTCTTCTTTATGTGCCGTCTTCTGCCAAAGAGTGGCGACCATCAAACGATAGGTACTCTGTTTTATGCTTCATGTATTGTTTGTCGCTTCTGGTATTTGAAACCATTCTCTCAAGTTTCTTAGCTAGGATTTTTCTTTCTGCGCAAACCCCTTCTACCTACGTAAGCTGTAGCAGACTGTACTTATCATTACGGAACACATGGTCCAGATATGACATTTTTTTTCTTAACAGTTAGTTTTTTTTGCTTTACCTTTTCCTTTAAATTACCTGTTTAGTTCCCGTGGATCTAAAGACGCAAATTAAAGATCCTAAACATTAGGTTTACGATCACCAGCACAAAGAACCAAGGAAAAACTTTCTGGTCAGATTAATCCATCTATATAATCATATTGCATCTTTTTTGATCTGAATAAGCTTTTAATATACGTCTGAAAACTATTCGAATTGTATCTAAGAATTTTCGAACAGGAATAAACAAAATTTAAATGTTTATTTTACCTAGCCCAAATTACCTAGGCTAAAACTTTTTGCCTGCAAATCTCATAAGTTTCTATAAGCACTCAGTGATTTGTGTTGTCTTAGAATTGCATCTTATAATCACCGATTAGAATAAAAGTGGTTGTTACCTTTGCCAGGTGCCTCTGCCAAATGCATGTGAGGGGATTTTACCGCTGAAAAAGAGGGAATTTGTGAGAAAAAATTTTTTTGAACCAAACTTTTCGTCTGGAGAGCAAATGGACGGTTGTTAGGCCTCCGAAATTGTGCGACTGGAGACCAATTTCCAGACATGTCTGGCAGTAGTTGTTATATAATGTTGGCATAATAAAGGTATGAAGTAAAATTGTATGAAATATATTGCAATATGTAGCCAACCAGCAAATAAAATGCGAAACAAGAAATAAAGATTAAGTAAGTGCAGATTGGTTCATCTTTAATTGTGGTGAAAGCACAATTCACTGTAAGTTTTTATCTTTTGTTATAACTTGTCACATCAGATTCAATTACAATGCTAAATATTTTTTGATAATGACCCATGTAAAAGGAAATGTGACTGTCATTATATTTATTTTCTTCTACATGTACCTAGTGTAGTGCCGTGTAAGAACTTTTTATAGGGTTTTTTGATCGGTTATATCCCTTAATTTTTTGCATGTAAATACTCATTGTTTTTATATACCACACTAAATATGTATGTGGATTGTAATACGAGAAAATTTTCCAACCGATATATCATAATTATGATAATGGCCGAGATAAGTTCTAAGTTTTTATTTTTACATTTTTTTTTAATACAACTTATTATTAAGATAATTTTTAAAACAAATATTTTACCAGCTCAGATCAAGAGAAATTATTATTTAACTTTTTATAAAAATGTATTCTAGAAAGTAACATTTTGTGTTAGACATTTCGTTTTGTTAATTGAAAATTTTTGATTTTATTTTAGAAATTATTATTCTGTTTTAACAATTTTTGGTTGTAACATAGATTACTAATGGATTTCTTAAAAAAAATTGTTGTCGTTGTTTCGACAAGCGTTTGAGAAAAAAAGGTCCCCTTAGCCTAATTCCTAAAAACCGTTATCAGCACAGTTTTTGTTTCTATTGTTTTAACGTCAATTGTAAATTGTTTGTGTATTGTTATCACTGTATTGCAATGAGCATAAATTCTGTTGTGGCGGCAAGAATTGTGGCGGCAATAATTGTGGCGGCGTTAGAAGATAGCCACGGTCAGCGCGAAACTGCGAGAAGCGTTGGTGTAAGTCTCTCGAGTGTGCAACGAGTATGGCAACGGTACGAAAAGACCGGTCTGCTTACTTGAAGACCTGGTTCCAACTTTTACAATCTTACAATTTAACAAGTTTTTTTTTTATTACAATTTAATAATTTAGAACAACAATCTCCACTCTATCAATCGTATAATTATGTAGTTTAGAATGTATACCATTTAAATAATACAGAGAATTGATAAAACAAAAATAAACGTCATTCACAACTAAAATTTACTAAACAGTAATTTTGTATAACAATTTGAAAAAAGAAACGTTCATACATATAGCTTGCTTTTAATTTCAATTAAATACTTTTAGTAGGGGAGCCCACGATGCTAAATCGGGATTTACTCGAGCGTCATAGAGACCTATTGGATTGCGAAGCTTAGATGATAAAAAGAAAAAAATCTTATATAATATATACCTTTTCATCGGTGGGGGCAGCCGCTATAGATTTTCAAAAATGTAAAAAAAAACTGTTGCATGGACATACTCGAGCGCGTCAGATATTGATATTATCCATGTCCTACGTATTTTTAAGAATGTATGTATGTTAATCTGATTGTTTCCATGATGGGGGTGGTCGTACGTAAGGGTTGAAAATCAAAAAAAAAAAAAAATTTAATCGAGCGCGTCAGATTTTCTGAGGGGATGTTAAGTGAACCTGATAAAAAGCTCTTATATAATAATCTGACGATTTGGATGTGACGCGAACTCGCGGCCGTTATTAGAATGTGCAAAAAAAATTCGCCATTTTGAAATACTCAAGCGCGTCAGATTAAGATATATATGGTTCATCTATAAGCCCTAGATGTTGCTGTCTCATAATCTGACGATTATCTGGGGGGGTTCGCCTAATCTGATAATTTAAAGTTTTTTTTTTAATTTTTTTAGATCATTGAACTTAATTAATTGAAAAGCTCAGGAAATAGCATGCAAATAAAAAATCGTATGTTTTTTTTTAAGTACAATACTTGTATTTACAAGAAAATAATTATAAACAATGAAATTTTTTTGAGTATTTTTTTTAATTTTCATCTTCATCGGTAGAATCATCTTCTTCTTCTGGCTCGATTTCATCCTTAGATTGCGTATCTGTAACAAGAAATCATTGAAATACTTACAAATATTTTTTTTATGAATAACCTGTATAATTATTGGGGAAAAAATATACCTAATTCTGGAGTATCCTCAAGAGTATCAGGTGTTATGACTACATCTTCATACGCTTTCGGCAATTGATCACCTGCAAACCAGATCATTTCGAACTTTCCGTCGACTATTTTCCATCCATAGTCCGTTGGTAAAAGATCAATAATTTTTGCATTATGGGCATTACTCCACATACATGCAATGAATCTTGTGCGTAACACTTGTTGGAGTAACTCCGATTGACAGGGTGGCAAGTTGCACGCATCGTAATTCCGGATATTCAAGGAGAAGGGTTGTGATGTGTCCTTTACCTTGTACGTCTTATTGAAGATGACAATCCTGGCTTGATTGACATCGTCTAACTTTTTTAGCCCATACAAGTGGCAAGTAAAAGACTGTATGACGTTTAAAGAATCCTGCAGATTATACTCCTTTGATCCTAAATCCAGAAATGCTTGTTGGAAAGTTTCTGAACTCATCAGAATTTGTAAAGGTTTCTTTTTCCCTCGTCGGTAAAATGCTGGGTTAAAATCGCAACCAGTGAACGCATGCAAAGCTGGAAGCGCCTTCGAAATTTTTGGGCCTAATTTATTGTAGAGAGCAGATACGTCGATATATCGGCGTGCATTGCCAACTCCAATATCCATCCAAACTTCTACTGTTGCTTGCAGGTGTTCCATATTCGCCAACATAATGACTACGATATCAGTATCAGATGTTCTGATAGTAATAGTAGAATCTTCTTTTTGTTGGCAAGCAAGAAATGCTATCTTCGTATCCGCTTCTTCGTGATCAGGGCATGACAACTCATAATTAATGATGCGTGTTACTTTATTATCAGTAACAGAATATTCATAACACAAATCATGTATTATGTAAATTACCTTACTACCGATAATCGCTGCCATCTCCTGATCAGCCCAATGATCGATGAAAAACTTGACAATAGCTTCTTTAAACTTTATATTTTTCAAATCTTTTGTAAAATCTGCTGTTCTTGTTTGTTGAGGACCTGAGATGTGGAATTCCTTGTCATCTACACTGCCACGAAGAGAATGCTCATAGTCTTTGATTGAAGGTGTAAAGTAGCGATCAAATACAATAGCAACTCTACTTGCAGTGTTATTGATAAGGCATTGCAATATCTTCTTTGATACACCTCCAAAACTACGGGGCATTTCTTTAAAAGTATTTAAAAAAAAGAAGCCATCTACAATTAGAAGGTCAATTTGGGATGGCGGTTGCTCCACATCTTCAACTTGTTTCTCTAACTCATGAATTAGTACTGACTTATTAGTCTTGTTTAAAGAACCATCTATATGGCACAGCGATAACGGGATAGGAGTTATAGGAAAACAAAGTACTTTTTCCAGGTCTATAGACGTGTCAAGAGATAAAGCTAATAACCGACCAAATAAGTCCCGCTGCAATTTAACTTCGTGCACTTTTCCACCAATTTTTATTTTTCTTTTCTTCTTGAGATTTGCAAAAGTCAGCACCGTATTTTTTTTTAATGGTTGGTGAAATCTGTCTGAATTTAAATTGCATTCCATTATGAATTGATCTCACAGAAAAGTTCCTCCAGACACTGTCTTTAGCAAACAGTTTGTAATTTCTGGAGGGGCAGCTTGCCCTGTTGAAATGTTAAACAACTGATCCTTATCAATCGAAAAAGAGAATGGATTAATGGTCTGCAGGACACTGTTTGAAAAAGCTTCAATTTGGATGTTTGTTTTTTCATTCTATCTGGGTGTAGATCAGCAGCAATATCATGGTAGTTTCTGTCAAGTCCTGCACGAGTAAGTACATGAGATATGATTCTTGTTCGCGCCCCATGATTTTTAGCCCAGCGTTGTCTAGCAGCAATTGAATTTGTGATGTTAACAATTCCAGTAAGACGACGAGCAGCATCACCATTTATCGTCGGGCGGACGTAATTTCGGCCGGAAAAAGAGCAGGTACTAAAAGCCGGTAGGTAAATTCGGCCGGAGGTTTTAAGTTGCTTCCTTATCTCATAGGTATTTTCGGCCGCAAATCAAATAAAATAACAGAATGCTTTATATTAAAATATTTCTTTATTTCAATAAAATTATTACATTAACTTATTTCTATAAATTAAGTAAACTATAAATTTTTAAAAAACGTTTTGATGTGATACAGATTTAACGAAATTAATTCTAGAAATATTGTCAGATCGAAGCATATTTACCATGTTTTCGATAAATTTTAGTTTGTTTTTTACTTGTTTGTCTTTAATTTTTGCTGGAATATTTAAATTTTTTATTTTTAAATATGCATCGATCTGACAATCTTTTAATTTTTCTATAAAAATAAATATAGAAGGGTGACTTGAATAAAAACTAGAATTAAAGTGCGAATGGAATGATTCGCAGGCATTTGTGGTTCTTTTAATTGATGGGTTTTCATATGCCCATATATTTGGTGGAAAATGAGATTCTGGCGCTATGTAGTTTTCTAATAAATAGTCTGCGTATTTATCTATAAGTTTATGGTCCGGTTTGTATGACATGAGATCAAATATGAAACAATCTTAAGTTAGCCCAAAAGTATGAGTAAGCCATTTGCTTTCCTCGCAGTTTTTATCTTTATACATTTGGGTTAACCCTAATGATTGTATTTTCCTATACCACGCCTGGTGCAAGTGGAATCTACAACCATTTAGTTTGGTTTTGGGAAAGACAACTTTTAATGCGTTATGAATTGCGATTTCAAAATCCACAAATACCTCCTTCGGTTCAAAAACAATATTATAAAGTTCAAAAATTTTAGATTTTACCAACAGAAAAAGTCTCATATATGTGTCACTGGTCTTATTGGGCAACAGACAATACAAAAGAGGAACATAATGCCCATTTTCCAGTCCATGGATGGTAAATAACTGATAAAAATATTTTGTACAATAAGAAAATGTGCCATCCATGTAAAAATCTTTCATTTTACATAAACTTATTATATTTGTATGGCAAGAAAAAACAATGATATTATCAGCTGTGCTGTTAATAAACAAAAAATTTTCACCTGTTGTGGTTTTCGGTCCATAACTATCGAGTACAGAATGTACATCGTGAATATCCTTAGGCAGGGCTGGTAAGAGCTTACGGCGGCTGTTGTACAAATTTCTTCTTATTAGACTGACATCTATCGATGACAAATTCTCTGGCAAATGATTTGAAAGAACGCTTTTAATAATTTTTGAAGGTTTCTCCGATATGTCTTCCTCAGCTTTGCGCTTGCATGAAGTCGTCACTATTTTTCTCTCCAACGTAGTTTCATCGGACTCGTGGTTGTGGATTAATTCACTTCTAGTAACTGTGTATTCCGCACCAACAGTGTACAGTTTGGCTAAACATCTTAAATTTTTCTTTATACACCTCCAACGTACTTCACCACTTTTTAATACGTCCTGTTTACAAAACTGAAACTTTTCTACAACTAGTAAGTCACAACCGCGTGAACTCTTAATTACTGAAACAGATGCCATCGTATACAAATAATATATTTTATGCTTTCTATCGACTAGTAGCTTCAAGATAAGTTATAATACTGACTAGCTATAATAATTTTATACCTGTTATTTGTGAATTTTATACATTTAAAGGAATAATCTTAAGTAGGTACAACATAGTTATTAGAATAAAGAGATAAGTAAATTAAAGGTATTTCCGACAGGTACACAGGATTAGGTATTTCCAAATAAATACACAATTAATATTTTACAGAAACTATGAAGCGTAATTACCAATATTTTAATCTCATCGTAAACATCAACCCCTCGGCCGAAATTACCCCTGTCATAAATGGTACCCCTTGATTTATGCAGGTAGGCCAAGGGCCTACTCTTCGATTGTTGAATTTTCAGGTACACTAGGGCTAGAAGATTCCACAGACACCGGATCCGGATTTTGCACGATATCCTGAAAAATTATCCCCACCGTATCATGCAGAGTATCTTTACCATTTAGGGTTTCTACGAAGCGGTCGAAATTGTCGAATGCGACACCAGTATTCAAATTTGGGCGACGTAGGATATCTTCAGGGCATACGTGAGCACTATTTACCGTTGAAAATGTCAGCTCAGTCTCTAGCTCTTCTAGAGTTGTGTACGAGCAACAATGTCCATATTTTGACAGTATGTTAACAACTTTCTTACTGTTACATAGGCTTTTCACTGCCAGACCAAGGGTAATGTGCTTAGATGTTTTAATTTTGTGGGCAGAAGCTGCGTAAATCAGATCTTGTCCAATGGAAAAAATAGAAAGCTCGTTCTTTTTTTTTTCTATTTTCACGTGCTTTGTTGGATATATGAGAAACATCGCCCCAAATGAAGGATTCCAAAAAATAAGTAAGAAGCTCTGGCACGTTATCGCACTCTCCCATCATCAAATCTTCAGCTGTACAATTTTCAGGCAATTCTCTTCTGGCTGAGTTAAGGACTTCTTCGCGAAGTTGTGTTGCAACTGAACGAATTGTTTCTTTTACTGCCATCGTTTTAAATAAATCCTTGTAAGACAAAATAGTGGCGAAAAATGGAGCAATAAACTTTTTCTTCTCAGCGTAAATAATCTTAATCTTTTTGTCAAATGTTTCCATTAATTTTCTTTCTAAGTGACGGTCTGAGAACGAAGAAATAGTAATAGAATCAGACAATAAACTGCTTTGCTGTTCTAACAATTTTTGATATTCTTTTTTTATGTAGTCAAAAAATAAGCATTCATTATTCTTGACCACTCTTTCTTCTAGCATATCACAAATAATAGTATACGCAGTATTGTAAATCTTTTTTTTTCTTAGAAATTCGCTATTTTCATCCTTATAAATTTCTCGTAAATATTGATCTTTGCAACATTTATGGTAAGGCATTTTGGAATCATCGGAGAAAGAACTAAGTTTTTCCAACATCGATATATCATTTTGTTCCGTGGCCGCATTTTTGACATTCTCTATAGTTTTTAATCTACTGATAGCTAAGCGAACTTCACGACCATGATGCCGTTTACGTTGTTTTTCGCAAATGAAGCAAGTTTGCGATGCTGAATCGTTATGAGCGACAGGCTTATCTGTGTTGAATGAATCATTGAAATCCTCCAAGTCTACTTGAATGTTGCTGTATTCTCCCGCTCTGCAAATTTTTTAACAATAACATAATAAAGCTGAAGATTATATTATGAAATTAAAAGATTGATAAAAGAAATAGATTAGTTCATGTTTTATAATGGTATTAATAGTTATGTTGACGCAAGAAATAATGAAGGAACACCCATTAATTACGTCAGCTATTTTTCGATCATTTTAGACCCCTCCCCCCTTAGGTGACATTTAATGAGATTTACGCTATAAATTATTTAAACTAATTTTTTTTATTATTCGGGAAAATAACCGTTTCGGTATACTATAGATAATTTATTCAAATTAAATGAAATTTAAAGCAAAAACAGGTAAAAATAGTACATTTCTCAATTTTTCACTCAATCCATGGAGACTCATGTACTTTTTCGATTGATATAATTGGACATATATCATCTGTTATTTAAAATAATTTTTTCTTTAATATTTGTAATAATTTATATTTTTTTAAGATGACGTCAGATTTTCAATTATCCTCCCCTCGGTGTAAGTGAGACTCAATGAGATTCTATTGGACCCCATTTCGAGCTCACATAATTAATGGATGTCCCCTAGGTTTTTTTTTTGAATAATGATTTTTTTGGTCTATAAATTTAACTAAAAAAAAATTCAATAACTTTTTTTTTTAAATATTTACTACATAAAGTCATACTAAAACTCACTCATCTGTTGATGTACCAACAGCCTCAGTAGATGTGGAATCAACAGTAGCATATGATTTGGAGCACTCTCCAGAAACAGGAACTTGTGACTCAGAACACTCTCCAGGAACAGAAACATGTGACTTGGAGCACTCTCCAGAAACAGGAGCATGTGATTCTGAGCTATTCCTCTGAACTTCTGATGCATTATCATATTCCACTACACTTTGCTGTTGTTGCTGTTGTAAATACTGAAAGTCTGGTGGTATTTTTATTGCAGTAAATAATTTGTAGCACTGTGCGTGAGAAAAATTTAGCCACGCTCGAGAATGTCGAGATGACGTTTTTTTTTTACAACTTTGTCGCCCTCCCCCTTCTTTGCGTCACTCTCAAATTGTCAGATTAGTGGAATATACACTCTTTAGCATGTAACTAACTCACCCTACCTTAATCTGACGCGCTCGAGAATTTCAGATGATCAATTTTTTTTTACTAATCTGATCCTTTATCCTTGACGGGCGGCCATATATATGGGGTTCATATTTGGTGGAAGTACTTAACTGGGTACAAGGATTCTCTCTGTATAATAATCTGCCGCGCTTTAGTAAATCCCGAAATCCCCGCTTGGGCTCCCCTACTATTTATTTCGAAAAATTAAAATAATAACGTAGCAAATAATTTCATTTATTTTGATAACGATATATATATATATATATATATATATATATATATATATATATATATATATATATATATATATATATCATTATGAGAGTGTGTTGTTTACATCTTGACCTACCTCAGTACAAAGAATAGCACAGCAGGCAAGGTCAAACTCATATTTCGCTAAATTGCACATTCCGATAGAAAAGAAAGTGTAATAGTACAGGTATACTTATTTAATAAATAACGTACATTTCGTATTGTCTAATATATTTACCGCTGAATGTAAAAATTTATAAAAGTGTAATACGTGGAAAGTGTATACGTTAAGCAAGCGGAAATAGGAGCAGAAATAGCGAAACTCATTTCAAATACAAAAAAAATTTTTGAATAACCACGAAAAGCTGCTAGAAGGGGGTATAACGAAAGAAAAATATTTTGAAACAAAATACTATGATCAGGTATTTAAGACATACATTGAGGGGAAAACCCTGTTGGAAGAATATGGAAGGGTGCTGAAAAGAGGAAAAGCACCGAAAGTAAAGGAGATACAGATAAGAAAACAAAGAATCGAGGAATTATTATGGCCAGAAAATAAACAAGACTTGCAGGAGGATGAAGAATTGCAATCAGAGTTAAGAGAATACATGGAAAAGGTGAATACACTAATGATTGAAGCAGCAGTAAATGAGGAACTAGACGCTACAGATAATGGAGAAGTAGAGAGAATAAATCATTTAAAGAGGAAAGTCAGGGAAGTTTTAAAGAAAATAAGGCCAGGAATGCAACGGCCAGAAAGCACACAGTGGAGGGACGGTGTGACATTACCGCAGGTAAAAATCCCTGTGTATGAAGGCAGATATGAAACGTGAAGAACTTTCCACGATCTGTTTACTAAAGTAATACATGAAAACGACCAGTTATCAAACGCAGAAAAAATGCAGTACCTACAAACTCAAGTAAGAGGGGAAGCCAACAGAATGATACAACACTTAAACATATCCGAGGCCAACTGCGAAGTGGCCTGGAACATGCTAACAGATAGGTATGAGAACCCAAGGATGATATTGGATTGATATTGGAAATCTACATAGCGGATTACAACAAACACTACAGTACATAAAAAGGAAATACTGGATAATCAACGGCAGAAGAACCGTGAAAGATCATCTAGCAAAATGTTTAAGGTGCAGGAGGTATAAAAGCCAAGCAGCACAACAATTAATGGGAGATCTACCGAAAGAGAGAGAGAACCCGAGTCATCCCTTTACTAACACAGGGATAGATTATGCCGAGCCAATAAAAATAAGTACCACGAGAGGCAGAGGACAGAGGAGCTATAAGGGCTACATCTCAGTATTTGTGTGTCTGTCAACGAAGGCAGTACACCTTGAGGTAGTAAGCGATATGTCTACGGATGCATTCATCGCAGCGTTCAAGAGATTTACGGCACGCAGAGGACAGTGCAACAACGTATACAGCGATAACGGAACCACATTCGTAGGAACAGCAAATTTGTTGAAAAAAGAAAATCAAAAAATAGATGACGAGATAAAACAAGGATTAGTGGCACTAGGTACCCAGTGGCATGTCATACCTGCATATGCACCACATTTCGGAGGATTATGAGTGCGAATAATGAAATATCACTTGAAAAGAATCATCGGGGAAACAGTTCTAACATATGAAGAATTGAGTACGGTGCTGACACAAATAGAAGCATGTATGAACTCGAGACCATTATGTGGGTCATCAGAAGACCCTGAAGGGAAAATAGCCCTGACACCAGCTCACTTCCTTATAGGGAGAGAAATTATATCACCAAATCGGGAAGAAGAGCTTACGACTTATTTGAAGATGCCGACGAGGTGGAGATTATTGGAGAAAATAAAAAGAGACTTCTGGAAAATTTGGAAACAGGAATACCTGCACCAATTACGACAGAGAAATAGATGGCATAAGGCGCACCCTAACATAAAAGAAGAAGAAATAGTTATAATTAAAGAAGAGGATACACCTCCAGGCAGATGGCCATTAGCGAGGGTAACAGAAACACACCCTGGAGCGGAGGGATTAACCAGAGTAGTAACAGTGAGAAAGGCAAACAGGAAACTGACTAAAAGACCCATACATAAGCTAATACGACTGGAAGAAGAGAAACAGGAGAAGCCGAAGAAGGCAGCAACACTAAGATGGAAGAAAATACTAGTAGCTATAATGTTTTTAACGATGTTAAAACCCATAAAGGCAGAACCGTATAAAATATATAATCCGGTACCAGGATTTTTCACAGAAGACCTTGGAGAGGTCGTCATAGACCGGGGAACATTTCGAATAAAGGTGTTACTCGAAAAAGGAAGAATTCGAACAGAGCACCAACTAATAGGAAATATGATACAAGGCGTACGAGAACTGTGTCATGAGATAAAAATCGTGAATTGTAAGGATATAATAGGGAAGTTAGAGGAAGGACAAAGAAAGGCGGAGTCAGTAAGCGAGGGGTTGATAGTAGAAATAAAAGGAAGGGAAAGAAGAAGAATATTAGGAACAATATTAACCTCAGTATTTGGAGTCAATGACGAAGCCTACAGTAACATTGAAGCATTAGATAATAACCAAAAGGAGCTAATAAAGGGATCACAGCACCAGGCGAAGATAATGTTAGAAACAATAACATCAATCAATCACACAGAGAACAGGATAAACGAGCAAATAAACAAGTTTAACAAAGCACTAATCACAGGTCTACAAGAAATATCTAAAGGACTTAACGAAGTAGAAGACAAAGCACAAAAACTAGAAACCGAATATAGCACGTTACGAATACAAACGATAGCATTACAAGTTATGGACTTCATAAACGAATATACTCAATTTTACGAGGGAATATTAAACCTTCACTATAACCACGGACACTTCATTGATATAGTGAAACCGGGTGAAATAACCAAATTAATAGGGAAAGTAGGGCAGATACTGCCTCAAGGGGTCGAAATACGACGACAACCCATTATAGAAACAGAAGTCAGTCATGACGACAGATATATAAGTCATCGGCTACTTCATAGTGACAGGGAAAAATAAGTACAGCATGCTCAAAGTCACGGCCATACCACTTAACGTTGAGGGGTCGGTGTTGCGCACATTTGTCGCCCCAAGGAATCTACTGGTCGTAGATTATAACACACTGCACTACTTCGAATTGACCGCGGAAGATAGAGAAAGGTGCTTACTGTTGACAAAGGCGCAGATAGCGTGCTCACCAACGGCTATAAGAAACATGGATACCCAACCAAACTGCATACTTGAAGAAATTTATGAGCGATCTAAGAATAGCACATGTCCAGTGGTAGCCAGGACAATACAGACAGCTAAATGGAGTAAGATGGGTACTCCCAACCTCTGGCTAGTTATCACGCCAGTCACGATACACATATCCATTATTTGCGATGGAAATCGGAGCGAAAGAGTACTGAAACGAGTCACATTCCTGAAGCTTTCACCCAAATGTATCGCCCAAACGAAAAATATTACATTACTCCCCACTAGCAGTGGGGTGGACAGAGCAGTGACGAGTTACCTGAAGTCGCCAATCACTCCCGTGGCCCAACTGGTGGCGAGGACACCCCGCAAGTTTAACACGCCTCTAAACACCTACCTTGACATACCAGGAGGAGAGCTACGTCATGTGTTACTTGAGGAGGAGAGTCTGGAACAAGACATGACGCATACGCAGTGGCGATCGATTCACGAATCTAATTGGCATTATTTTGTGGCCACCGGGATCATTACTATAATGGTAATAATTTGGATACTTACGTTATGGAAGTACCGTCCTGTTGCACGACTATGTCGTTCAGGGAATCCACAAACTCAGACTAACGAACAGGAAGTACCTGTATTAGTTAGTAATCGGCACAACAATGTACCGTCGACTTCCCAAGCTGACATCTTACTTTCCACATTTTCATCCAATTGCCCTAATTTTAATCTAGAGATAGAGTCGGACATTGATAGAAATTGGACAGTATAATTTTATCACCCAGTAGACCGAATGAATCTATTTGTTATTAAATACACACACGTAGTTAATTAGGTTACATACACATTTGGTCAATTATCAATAATATAATTTGTACATCAGTAAAAAGTGCTGACAAAGTTAAACAATTTACATACATTAAATACACATATCACGCGAGGTCCGCGAATATATTTACCCAATTAAAACTTATATAAAACTAAGATCTCTTGCCTAGAGAAGCATTCAATCAATAATTACTCAACAAACTTGATAGTCTTCAACGATCAACTTCAGCAGTCTCTACTCAAAGTAATCCCGGGTCAACACCCATAGTATACGTCTCAACAATAAACTCTGCTACTATTATTTGGTGTTTCCATTACAACTGAACGAACATCTTCACTGAGCCAACGAAGGGGAATTTGTTCACTCCATTAGTAACACATTTTTACATGAAATAATTTTATGTCCACTAAGTTCTTTCTTAAAGTTGAGTGTTCTTGTACATTTCAGATTTACCTACCTTCTCCTAAATAGGTGATAATGACAGAGATGTCAAAACGCGTCCTATGTTTTAAATAATAAAGAATTTTCACAATTTTGTGGTTTTACTTCGAGTTATATAACTGTATTTAATTCAATTATTAATAGATATATTTACCCAATATGCATAACTATTTGTAAGCAGAAGTACTTCTTTACAATTCTTGTTTTGATGTAACCCAATAGTACAGATTTGATATCTAAAAACAAAACGAACAAGCTGAATTTTGCGGAGAATGTCAATTTTTTTTTAGAACCTTCAAAAATGCAAGAAAGTTTGCCACTCCTACTACCGAAAAATACCTCTCATATGGGGGAAACGGAAAACACCGATTTACTAAGAATGTATATGTCGTAGAAAACAAATATTTTTGACAACAAGAATTATGAATAAGATAATTTTGAACAATGTTATTGGCACTTTTCGTGAAGAATGAACTGTTATCTCAGAAACAACACTCGAAGATGCTCGAAGCCACCGGTGATTTCGAAGGCCAGTTATGCACGAGAAATAAATTTTTTGAATACAATTTGTATGAAATCGACGGTAAAAATTCGATATCTTTTAATTAGAGTACCCTTTTAACAAATATTAAAATTCGTAAGATGAAGAGAGCAGCTTCCGTATGCAATTTTTGCATTTTGACAGAAATGAAGTTAGTTTCTATAAAGCTGTTAAATAAATAAATGTTGAGTTCGAATTCGTTAGTCGAAGTGAATAGACGTATTCAAGTTTATTGTGAATTAGCTGGTGATTAGGCGTTTGTAAAATTTAAATATACTTAATTATTGTTTTTGATATTTTTATTTCCGAAGAGCATAATTGAATTTTAAGGTGTAAGAAATGTCACAAGAAATCGGACGGCGATAAGGTACCCGATGAAAAAAACACGTCTAATAATATTTGTAATGATAATAAGTACGTACAACTCATAGATTTTAATAACAGATATAGACCAGGTGATCATGGAACATTTTATGTATTCGTTGAAAACAAAAATAAAAATTCAGGGAGACTTTTTCCATTTAAAATAGGACACTTTCTACTTAAAGATGAAACTTTAAAGAAAGATGTATTAAATATAAAACAGGTAGGAGATAATAGGATAAAGGTTTATTTTTAACAGGTTAACTGCCATGAGTATCACATGTGGTACTCAGTTAACTTGCTATTTATGCTACAGCTCTTCTGAAGCATGTTGACCCATGAGGCCATGACGATTTTTATTTATTATTTTAATTTAGGCTTTTGTAAGAACCTTTTGGGGGGGGGGGTAATTAATATATTTTTAAGTATTTCACACCATTTTTAACCTGAGTACCATGTTGGTACTTATGGCCCCACGAGTGATGTTTTTCTCAATGGCCATGAGCGCCACCTCTGTTACACACAATAAAATACTATATTCTATTATTTATCGATGGTGATACACAATTTGGTTTTCGCAAAGGCCTAGGAACGCGTGAAGCTCTTTTTTCACTTAATATACTGATACAAAGATGCCTGGACGTCAATCAAGATATAGACGTATGTTTTATTGACTATAATAAAGCATTCAATAAAGTACGGCATAAACAATTAATGAATGTCCTGAAATCAAAGAAGATTGACTACAACGACCTCAGGATCATATCAAATTTATACTACAAACAGCGAGCAAAAGTACATGTTAACGAACAACTGTCAGAAGAAATTGAAATAAGATGTGGAGTGAGACAGGAATGCGTATTGTCGCCAATTCTTTTTAATGCCTACTTCGAAGAAGATCCTGAAAAACGCTCTTGAGGGTGAAACAGCTGGAATAAAGGTAAATGGAGTTCCCATTAACATTATAGATATGCGGGCGACACTGTAATCTTAGCAGAAAATATTGAAGATCTTCAGAGACTGGTGACCAGAATAGCGGAGTATAGAAAAGAGTATGGTCTAACAATGAATGTCAAGAAGTCGAAATTTATGAGAATATCGAAAACTCAAAGAAATAACGAGAATCTTCTAATAAACGTCAAACAAGTGGACAAATATACATATCTAGGAACAATGATTAACTCCATAAATGATTATACTCAGGAGATCAAAATCAGAATAGAAAAGGCTAGAGCAAATTTCAACAAAATGAGAAGAGTGCTATGTACAAGGGATTTAAAATTGGAACTAAGAGTTAGGTTGGCGAGGTGCTATGTTATTTCGACTTTATTTTATGGAATGGAATCTTTAAAGATTTTGTTCATTTCTATAGTGGAGTAGGAAAAGACAGAAGAGCAGCAGCAGGTGTAAGTATATTGATAAAGAAAAGGCTGTCACGAAATATTAAGAACTGGGAACAAATAAACGAAAGGCTAATAAAAGTTGAGATGAAGATAAAAGGACGTGACATAGTGGTAGTGCGCGCATATGCACCTTCTGAAGATGAAAAGGACGAGGTAAAGGATACATTTTACGACAAATTGACGGACCTGGTAGAGAGTATTGGAACTAGGAAGGAAGTAATTCTACTAGGTAACTTAAATGCTAGAACCGGAAGAAAAGTAAATAGCAAAGTGGTCGGTCCATTTGGAGACGAAAAAATAAATAAAAACGGTGAGAGATTAATAAGTTTCTGCGATCATATGAATTTAAAGATAATGAATGGATATTATCAGCACAAGGATATTCATAAATTTACGTGGATTCAGCCAACGAGGAATTTGAAATCAATAATCGATTACTGTATATGCAAAGAAAACTCCACAATAAAGGTTAATAACGTTAGAGTCCATCGAGGAGCAGAATGTGGATCTGATCACCATTTGCTTAAAGCGTCACTACTATTTACATTTAAAGGAAGCCAACGACAAAATGAAAACGAAAGTTCAATGATAATGCAAGACATTTCAATAAAGAGATATAATCTACAAGGTTTTGAAAATGAGTCTACCTAGCTTCTGTATCGAATGAGGTTGAATCTGAAATTGCACGATGTTTGTTACTCCTCACCAATTAATACGTACAACGAAATTCTGAAAGCTCTTGACGAAGCTGCAATGGAAGTTATTGGAGAAGTGGATAGCATAAAAAATAGAAATGAATGGTGGAATAAAGAAATAGAAGATCTTGTGGGGAAGAAGAAGAATATGTATAACAAATGGCTAGCAACAAAGGACCCTTACTATCGACAACAGTACAACAGCTTAAACAAAGAAGTAAAAAAGAGGTAAATAAAGCCAAAAATGAGATGTGGAATAAAGCCTGCGATAACGTAGACAATTTTATGGGTACAGCAAGAAGTAAAGAAGCCTGGAAAACAATTAGAGGTAGTAGAACAGATGAATGCAGTAGGTTAACTCTAATAGCCCCAGAATTATGGGTCGAATATTATGAACAAATGCCGACAGAAGATCAAACAGAATTCCAAGATATTGGCTACCAAAAATATGATATTTCCTACCGCGAAGAAACTGAAATAACACACAGTGGATCCCCACCAACCGCAGGAAAAAGGGAAGACCAAGAAGATCATGGAGACAAGAAGTAAAAGGTGCAATGGAAGATAGGGGTCTACAAGTAGATGACTGGAACGATCGCAAGCGTTGGAAGCTAGGTTGCGAGAAACGGCGGCAGCTGTAATAAACTCGTTATATACTTTTTTTTTTTTTTTTTAAATTATTTTTTTTTTCGACCGTACTGTTTTAAATATTGATTTATAGTATCAGCAATCGGTCAGGAAATAAAACTCTATTTGTTCAGTCTCAATATTTCGTCACGATTTTGTGACTTCTTCAGGAGAAAACTGTAAATTTATTAGAATAATTAATGATTATATGTAAACAAAATGAATATTTTAATACTTACAACTATAAGAATGAAAATTTAAATTTTTTTGGCATATCTAAATAAATGACATATTTGTTTGATTTTATTTAGGAGTTATGGTAACCGCAATATTTTATAGAGTGAATTCCCGTTGTACAATTTTCAGCGAGTAGGTTACTATAAATCAATATATATATATATATATATATATATATATATATATATATATATATACATATATATATATATATATATATATATATATATATATATATATATATATATATATATATATATATATATCCTGGACAGAACACATCACAAACAAATAGGTTCTGAGAAGGATGAATAAAGAAATAGAAGTTTTAAATATAATTAAAACAAGAAAGTTGGAATATCTCGGACATATTATACTTGGAGAGAAATACACCTTGCTCCAACTGGTTATGCAGGGAAAGATCCAAGAAAAGAGAAGCATAGGGAGGCGTAGAATGTCATGGCTGCGCAACCTGAGAGAGTGGTACGGATATACATCAAATGAACTTTTCAGAGCAGGCGTCTCAAAAGTCCAAATAGCTATGATGATTGCCGACCTTCGCCGCGGAGATGGCACTTGACAAAGAAGAAGATTATTTATCGACCTGCAGATTTCTGTAACCTAAAATTGGTGATATTTTGGGTTGCTAACGATAGATGTCTATCCTATTAGTATTGGAAAATATAGAAAAAGCTTTTTGCACGTTCTAACAGGTAGTTTAGTTGTCTGTTGTTGTTGTTGTTGTTCCAATACAGTCGCGATTATAAATTATTGTAATAATGGATTCCAAAGAAGAGAAAAGATTACTGCATTTGTTTGAGACTGTAGAATTACGAAGCGGAACATCGTCTATTTCGGAGTTTCATGACAGTGATGCGAACCCAGAGTATGCACTAGACAGTGAAGATTCGGACAGTGAGATTGAAATTAGTGAAAATGAAGTTTTGAGAAATGAAAAGTTAAATAATGAGCAAGAACCAGCACCTGAGAATGTTCCCATATCTGAAGATTGGCAAATACCTGATCAGCAAAGGATTAAAAATATAAATTTTAATATGATTTCCAAAGAAGTAGGTGTAAACCCCGATTTAACAGAAACAATGCATGATGCCAGCCCTTTTGATTTCTTTTGTTTGTTTTTGATGAAGAAGTGGTATCCCTCTTAGTAAATCAAACAAACAATAATGCTCTACAATGTCTTGAAAGACCCAATATAAAGAGGAGTGCAAGAATTAAAAGCTGGATACTGACAAAAAGAACAAGAAATGCATACCTTTTTAGGCATACTTATGTGGATGGGTTTAGTAGATATGCCCTCTCTGACTCATTATTGAAAAAACATACAGTTATATAAAAGCAAACTGGCAGACTATATAGCTAGAAACCGATTTGAGTTGATTTTGAGGTACTATTATAACATTTTATATTTTAGGTTATAATTACTAAAATATGTATTTATTTTCAGCATGTTTCATATTTCGAATAACTCAACACAGGTTCCCGGAGATCCGCTTCACAAGGTTCAGCTCCTTATTGACTGGATAGTGGATACGTTTAATCACTGTGTAATTCCCGAAATGTCATTGTGCATAGATGAGTCGATGGTACCATTTCAAGGTAGGCTAAGTTTTAGGCAGTACCTGCAAAACAAAAATTTTTAAATTATGCACCGACCCTTTTTACACTTTGCAGTATGAAGTTATTGCTGGAAAAGAAGCTCAGACTGGTACATCTGTATCCTCTAAAGTAGTTATGGAATTAATGGAGCCATATTTAGATTTTGATAGAACACTATATGCGGACAACTTATATTATAATAGTGTCACTTTGGCAGAAACATTACTTGATAGACAAACCTTTTTAGTAGAGACACTTCGAGCCAATAGGAAACGCAATCCAACTGAAGTAGCTAAAATAAAACTAAAAAAAGGTAATATTGTGCAAGGCAAAATTATAATGGTGTAATGGTTTTAAAGTGGAAGGAGCGGCGAGAAGTGCTTGCTATAAGTTCGAAGCATATATCTTCTATGGTAAATGTGATACAAAGAAGAGATGACAAACTTAAACCACAGGTAATAGTAGAATATAATGCAGGAAAATCCTTCATAGATGTGTCGGATCAAATGAGTTCGTATAATTTATTTTCAAGGATGTCATTGAAATGGTACCGAAAAGTTGCCTTTGATATTTTACTAAATGTTGCCGTTGTAATTGCTTTGTCAGTTTATTCTAAAGTGACAAATAAATCAATGAAAATAACAGAATTTAGAGAGGCGATTATCAAAGATATGCTTATTAAACGCGATTCTGTAATGCCTGCTAATAATTTACATAATTTAGTAAAATGTCTAAAAAGAAACCGCTGCAACCAATGCTATAGGGATATTGTTAACAGGCATGGAAGACAAACAGTACAAAAGGAGACTTGCGCGAAATATTTGTGTTCTGACTGATTTTTTAAGGCACATTTTACCAAACTACAGTAATTTTTCTTTATTAGCATTTATGTTAAGTTGTCTACTATTTTTTTGTACCGTTTTTTAGAGATACGCTATTTGTTAAATAAATATTTAAGCTAAAAAAGGCTTTTTATTACACTTTGATAGACGACCTTCATAAAAAGAGTATAATACCATCTAGCCAAAGGCTAAAATCATAGAACGGTTTTCTGAGGCCAAAACTTTAATTTCTTCATATAAAATATACAAGATGAGTGACTGCTTAGGTACACGGCATGCAGTTTTGTAAGTTATACTGAGTACCATTTATGGCCCTCAATATTCGAACTTATCTTCTGGACTGAGTACCATATGTGGTACTCAAATGACTCTTTGGCAATGCAGGGAAAAAGAGGCTGGCAGTCAACCTGTTAATACCTTAGATATAGTCAATAGCTTAGTACACCATGATGTAATAGTAAAAAACAATTGTCATGATGGTAGATACTTTTTTTCTGAAGAATATTTTTTAACGGCTATCAAATCAAACAAACAGGTGTTCATCGTATGAAAAAGAAAATTATAGACTCTGATGAAAACATAAAAAATGATAATAGCAGAATTTTTAGGAAATTAAATTCCAAAATGTATAAAATTAATTTATGCAATTTTCATGTTGAACCTTACATACAACCTGTTATACATTGTTTAAAATGTCTTAGATACGGCCACTCAGCTAGACAATGTAAATAAAAAAATGAGAGATGTTGAAAGTGTATAGGTAGATACAAGCCATACAGAAGATGATTGTAAAGAAAATATTTTGTGTATTTATTGTAATAATAACGATTTCCCCTAAATTTTACGTATTTGTCCTGTATATACAAAAACAAAATGTAATAAAATAAATTATGTCAGTCGAAAATATTTTTTTTAAAGAAGCTGAAAATATATGAATATAATAATCCGTCATATGCGAAAGTAGCTAATAACTGATTCTCGATTTTAAACAAGACAACAATTTTCCGACTTTATCGAATACTTCTGGTGACAGTTCATCGTCTAATTTTACTTAAAAAAAAAACAAAATCAGCTTCTAAAGCCATTACTAGTAATAAAACGGACACACCCAAACTCTTCTACTTCTGATACCATTCCTGTGAAAAAATCGTATAAATGTCAAAAACCTAAATCCATTATTTCTTCCCTACAGAGAAGATTTTATGGACTAAAAAGAGAAAACTATAATATTAACTATCTCCTTCATAACTAAATTTTAAAAAATTTCCAATTTGCACCGAATACTCTCAAATACAATCAGTAATTTTGCAGTGGAATAGTGGATCATCCAATAAAAATAATTTGTTAAATTACCTTAATAAAAAAAATTTGGTATTATCATACTTGCTGAAACTGGGCTTAAGTCTAATAGTAATTTTAATATAAAGGGATACAATTTCATTAAAAAATGCCGTGATGATGGATATGATGGAGTTGGTATATTTATTTTGCAAACAATTAACTATCAACAAAGTGTAATAATCCAAAAATTTTCAGTTAATTTATTCCAGATATAAATATTTCCTTCGTTTTAGTATACAAACCTTTAGACATAGCAACCACAAGAAAAGATTGGTTAAATTTATGGGAACAGTTTAAAATTCCTCGTACAATTTTTTGTGGCGATTTCAATGTACACCATTACAGGTGGGGTCATATTTCGGAAGATCGCGAGGGAAAGGTTTTAAGAAAAGCTTTAGATATTTTGGAACTAATTACTTTATATGAAGGATCGCCCAGTAACCACTCTGCAGTTGATTTAATTCTTATATCCCCTTTCTTGGCAGGTTTGGCAAACTAGTCCATATATCAAGATACTTTAGGTTTTGATCACTACCCTATTCAAATTTAACTCTAAATTACTCCCATATCTTTCGAAATCAATCCGATAGTGGAATGACGCTCGTGCTGATTGGTCAGCCTTTCAAGCATTTATTGAAAATGAAATCAGTACCAACTTATCTCTAAATGATTCAGATAATTATCAACTAACAAAAAAAATATTTGAAGGTATAACTTTTTTAAGTGAAAGTGCTGCATGTTTTATGTCATACAAAGTCCAATCAGACCCCAGCTTGCGTACTTGTCCTTTCTTAGAATAGATTTCATAATATTTGTATGATGGCTTTTATAAAAGCATGGGCACGTAAGTCTAGCTCAACTTGACCAAAAACTGGATCAGCTGGCATAAACGAATGACCCCGAACAGAAAACGTCATCGTAATTGTTTTAATAGTTTTTGGGGCATTATTTAAAAGCCACAAGGTGAGTGCATGTACCATGTAGGAATTTGTATTCCGACCCCCACATCCATCCGAAAACAATCTTAGATATTTAACATCTGGGTTAAAATCAGTCTTTTTGTGCATTTGCAAGTCTGCTCCTTAAATATTCTCTTCTACACGTCATCATGCAAGAAAGAGTAGAGGGAAGAAAAGGCTTGCGAAGAAAGAAGAAATCTTGGCTGAGGAATATCAGAGATTGGACTAACCTCAGTGTTGAACACATATTTAACGTTGCAAAAGATAGGGAAGTATTTAAAGAAGTGATCGCCAACCTTCCTTAGATTACGGCATAATAAGAAGAAGTTGATAGAAATTTAATTAAAAAAATTATTTCTCACTCGTAACTTTCGAAATCGCCTGTCGCTAATAGCGTTGTTTATGAGTTCTGAAGGGTTAATTATACACAAAAAATGCCTATTGGTTCAAAATTATCTCAGCTATGTTTCTTTTTTGAAACTTTTTTTCTACGGGCGTACAGATTCTTGGTAGATCAGTTTTTCTGTTTCCCCCGTCTTAGTCGTGTTTTAGAGGGAAGCCGGGAGGTAGTAGTGGCAAACCTATTTGCAACTTTTTGGGATCCCAAAATTAAGTTTAGTGGCATTTTCGTCTCTGACAACTGGAATAAAACATATAGATTAGTTTTTTTAGGATGACCCGTTTTTGTTAAATATTATCGATGTGACGTTTTTATGATATTGTCAAGATTTTACTGTCATATATAAAATTAAAAAACTAATAGTTTTTGGTTCTACAACGTTTGTTTATTGAAATTCTATGATCCAAAAAATATATTAATATTTTCCAATTTTACCTTAATTATTGTTAGTAGTGGAAAACATGGCAGCGGATGCAAGTTCCAGGTAAGTCTACTAAAAAATTTTTCCACTAACAATAAAAGAGATAAATAATTGATGCACTTTATTAGATCTTTGGCTTTTAGCTTGTTTGTTATATAAATATGTATTAATTTTGTATTAATATCACCTCTGCATATGCGAATTTTTTTCCATTGACCAGTTCAGTGATATCTTTTTCTTTCTATAATGTTAAAATTTAGCTGTATCAGTTATTCATTAATCTTTGTGTGTTTTTCTACTTTATTAATTTAAACTTTAAAAGTATCGTATTAGAGAGCAGCACATAAAACAATGTACATATGAATACTCTTGTTTTAAAATACTGACAATATAGCTGTTCTTTAGAATATTGCCAAATGTTACCTAGTCTAGTTCTATTTCCTTTTTTATGGCAGATGTTTCCTTAGGTTGGTTCTAATAATTGCAATATACGCTTTTTCTCAGGAACGCGGGTAAAATAAAGTTATTTAGGCATGTTGTTATGTTTAAATACAGTCAAGTCTATTGCTTTCCACATGCCCTACATAGTCTTTACCACATTAATAATTCATTTATTACTACATTTGTTAGCACAGTTCACCCACAGAGTCCTTGCTCTTACCTTTTTATTGAACTGTATTGTAAGTTGATTCCCGTAGAAGCTCCATCCATCGCTTGTTCCAATTTGTTGACGATCAGGTCTGCTTGCTCCTGATTAAGTTAAATATCAGGATTCTCTTTGTGTACTATCGCCATCTTGTCTTTAATGATTTTGTAATGTTGCTATATGACTTAGTCTGCTACTCTGCTGGTTTTAATGTTCTTAGGTTTTTTAGCGATTTATTATTACGGCCTGTTTTTGTGCAGAATTTTTTTAGTCTGTGTCCCAGCATTTATTTTTGCTTTTTTCTTTAAGCTTCATGTATACGTTTGTTAATGATTGACTCCGGTTTGTTCCTTTCGAGATACCTTTTGGCTCAATATTTCGAGCAGAGACATAGTCTGCTACAGGACTCACTTTTCTGCTCATTCTTATTGGGTTTTATTTCTAAACTTAAAAGAATCAATTATTGCTAAGCCCTCTTCTGAGCCATCTCTTTTTCTTTTATCACGCTGATCAATTTGTTTTCCAAGTTAGGACGAAATACTGTTAGACACAAGAATGCGCCCTTATTGCGCTAAAAATACAGGGTGTTCAGAAAGTCTCCTGACAAACTAAGACCAGAGATTCCTCATACAATTTTAGGATAAATCAATAGAATTCACCTTGCTCGAAAATGCTTCCTAAGGGAGCTAGAGCTTTGTAACTAGTTTTTGGTAAATACCCCCACAACGCTTCTATTTAGAAAAACGAAAACTAATACAATTATTTACCCTTCAGAGTTAAATCGATTTCAATAATTGCGAATTTCTAGTACCGATCATAGGCGTCCGTTTTGGGTCGGTCAACGGATATTTTAACTCATAACTTTTTTTTTTACCTTTTAAGCATTCCTGAGACTAGATTATTAAAGTTTTAGGTATATTAGTACTAAAGGTGCTCTTACTCTAAGTCTATAGGATACACCGTTTTCCAGAAAAATCGATTTGAAAATTTTTCATTTTTTCGTCATAAAAGTTAAACTAATATTTTTTGCACTAGTTAGCCGTGGATCTGCGAACGGAAGTATAATCTACGTTTTTCATTATCAAATTGTTTTTAGTTCGCGAAGTTTATCTTTTAGTTTGTTACTTTGTGGCATTCAACAATTTCAATTCAACAAAAATTGTTTTCACTAATAAGGAATACGCCAATATGTTTTAGTTTATGGCGAAATGAGGTGTAACCATAGAGCAACACAACGTAGATACCCTGAAAATTTCCTCAATCGTGATTTCACTCACTCAACATTTACAGCTCTTTATCAACTATTAAGAAAAATAGATTCAGTGGTCTCAAAAAAATTATGCAACAATGCGACATGATGATGTAACGGCAGCACATAAAAATTTTATTTTAATGAAAGATAGGGAAAATTCAGAAATAAGCATTCGAAGACTATCTGCCCAGTATTTTACAATTTTAAAATCTTCCGCAGGAAATATCTTACAGAACGAAAATTTATATCCTTTTTGATTTACAAAGCACTGCTACTGTACAATAGTGTACAAGCACAGCTACAAGGAGATTTACTGCTCGTGAAGAATCGTCAAAAAATCAAAATGAAGATTCTTTTCAGATACATTTTGTTTTGCTTACAAAAAATGGAATTTTTAATGTGCATAATGCACAATATTATTCGTACGTTGGTAACAATCCCCACGCTGTTCAAAAATTTAAGTATCACCATAGGTTTAGCATAAACGTCTGGATAGCAGTAGTTAACGACTATCTACTTGTGCCTGTGGATTATTATATGTGGTAATTACTTACATTTTCTGAAAAATATTTTACCTAATTCGTTAGATGATGTGCATTTAAACATTGGGCAAAACTTATGGTTTCTACATGATAGCTGTCCGATCCAATTTAGTAGGAATATACGAGACTTTCTTGATAATTACTACGAAGACCACTGGATTGGAGGAGGCTGTCGCTTCGCTAGAAAGGTCGCAGGATTTTAATCCTTGCGATTATTGTGTTTATTCCGTTCCGATACAAAATCCTGCACAACTCTGGCTAACGATACAAGATGCATGCATGCAACGAATTTAGAAATACTTTAGGAATTTTTGCAAGAATTCGGCGTTCTCTAAGCAAAAGGGTAAATTTATGTATAGAAACTAATAGTCATCAACATCGGACATCTTTTGTAACTATCTACTTTTGATTTTTGTTCTTTTGTGTTAGTTTCGTCCCATCGTAATTATTTCTTTGTTTTTAAAATTCTTTTTTGCTTCAATTTGATTTTTTGCTTCTTTTACCAAACTTTTTTTTACGAATTGTGTGCTGCATTCATTAAAACAAAAGAATGTATAAAATTAATTAAGATATTTATTAATTTAACTTTCATGACGAACAAACGAAAAATTTTCAAATCGATTTTTCTAGAAAACGGTGTATCCTACCGACCCAAAGTAAAAGTACCTTTTAGAACTAGAATATCTGAAAATTTAATGATCTAGTTTAACGAATGCTCAAAAGATAAAAACAAAAAAGTTATGCATTAAAATAACCGTTGACCGACCCAAAACCGACGCCTATGACCGGTAGCAGAAATTCGCAATTTCGTACTAGTTTTGGTTTTTCTAACTAGAAGCGTTCTGGAAGTATTAAAAAACTAATTACAAGCTGCCATCTTCAAACAGTTCTAGCTCCCTTTCGGACTAGATGAATTGTGCTAAATGGTCTTAAAATTATCAGACTCCGGTCTTCACTTGTCAGGAGAGTTTCTGGACACCCTGTATAATCCCCCATAATTTGCTAGCTTTCTGGATATCGCTTAAAGCAATAATTTTCTTCCTAGACCATCCACTTTCTAAGCACAATTACGTCATATATTGGGATTCGAGAGCGCAATAGTCGCAGCACAAATCAAACCGTATGATAAACCAGTTGTAGTGCGGCGGGCTGTACTTTGTCTACTGAACATAGGTTCGGTATGACATGATATCTGTGATCTGTGTGATCTCAGTTTTTCTTATCGTATTTATTACTAACTTATAGCTTATATAGGGTATAACTTATTCATGCCTTGCATATTTTTCTGACCACCGTTTTGGAATACGAACATTTCTATAACGGTAAAAAATTTCACCTAACGTAAACTACCTAGGTACAAACTTACTTAACTCTTAATTAATTTTTAATTTTAGGGCTAGAAAGGATGACCCCGAAGAAGAATATGATCCATACTTACATAGAAATCTTCCGAGTCCTAACAAGTAAGTTTAGAACAAAACATATTTATTCCTAAATATATCTTAGTGTATTGTCGTAGATAAGTTAAGATAGTTAAAGTGTTAGATATTTAGATCCAGCAATGGTATTTAAAATTATCTCCAAAATATCAGCCAAAATGATTTCCAAAAAACTGTTAACTAATATTTCTTTTAGATTTAAGCGCTGGTTCCAAGTGCTTTAAATTTTATTTTTCTTTCTGTTTTTCTTCTATCGACAGGTTTATCTTATATACTAAAACGCTAAGCCCTGAAAGAAAAGCCTTTCTTCCAGCCACCACTTTACTCAAAAACAATATTAGATAATTAGAATATTTTTTCGGAATATTATTAGTATTACGTATGAGATTGTTAAGATATACTTTTGGTACAAAAATTCACTTCCGGTTTTGAGATGACCGGAAGGTAAAATTTACTTTAAGTTTTAGACCCCACAATGTAGGTATATATGGATCGAAAGGTCTCGTCGAGACGAATCTAAATATGTACTTCCGGTTACGATCCGACACCGGAAGTGACCCGAAACGCGCATAAAACGTCAAGATAGAGCAAATCTGACACCGGATTCGTGATCAGCATGCAAAATTAATTGCTAAATGACAGCATCGTAACAAAAAACATTGTTTTCGACGAAATATTTCGTGATATTTAATACACTTTTTACTTGCATTAATATTGATGAATGTTATGTATATTCTTGCTTATATTGTTTGTATTGATCTCTTAATTTTTCTCGCAAAATAAAAATTTCATTTAAAAAACTCGATGTCGAGTTGGTCCGATAGATTGATCTATTCCACATGTCGTCTCCAATAATCTTTGAGTTTTGACCGTATCTGCCCTTGTTACCGCTGTGTACGTCATTATTGACGTTATTGTTGATTTTTATATCCTAGTTTTCATTTCGATTCTGAGGTATTTTTTTCGCCATATTGTATTGTTTAGACATCCTCCTACGTTGTTCGATAAATTTACTTGTTTTTGCACTTCTTACACTTTTCCGTAGCCCAATAATTTGATTCCCAAGTATTTCGTTTCCACTTCTTGATTCCGTTGATATCACCACCGACTAAGTTTTATCTGTTGAAATCACCATATTATAACACCATAGTATCATTTACATCTATATTAAGAAAACACAACCACCAACACAAGAGATTCTTAAAAAAATGCAAATTGTAATAAAAAAAAATAAACTCTGATATAAACTAAATGGTTAATTCACTTTTCTCGTCGTTCTTTTATTCTCTTTATTTCTAAATAAAAAACAAAATAATTAAATCGTCTTTTGAACTTTTAGGAGCATCGAAACCCTAGGTCATCTAGTCAAAGGTATTATTGGTACCGGAATTTTGGCATTACCCGAAGGATTTAAATTAGCAGGAATGATAAACGGAATAGTTTCTACCATTCTTATAGGTTTATTGTCCACATATTGCCTACGAATTTTGGTAATTAATATTGATATTATTTTTATATATTACCTTTTTTATTTTATTTTATTAAATTGTATTTCAATCCTTTTATAAATAGCTAAAATTCCCTAAAAAACACAAACACAATGATTTTAAACAGTTATGAAATTTTTGTTTTCAGTGCTTTTGATCTTGTGACTTGTAAATCCAGTTTGTGAGAAGTCTTCTCCTAACTCTATATGCGTAAACTGTAGGACGTCAGCATCTTTAATCTCTGTTCTAACTGCTCTTTTTCTTGTAGTTCTTTCTCCTATCGGAGGTAGGCTATCATCACAGCTATCCGTACCTTATTGGTGGCTGCTCTGAAAAGATCTACTGAGCTGCAACTATACTACTCTCTTACGTTTCTTAGCCAGAAAATTCATCGTCTTCCTATGGATCTTTTACCATTGATTTTACATTGCATTATGAGCCTTAATACCTCATATTTCGCACATCTGGTAATGTGGCCTAAATATTCCAGCTTTCTTGTTTTGATGTGCTTTATGACCTCGCAATCCCTTTGTAGACTTTTCAATACTTCTGCATTTGTAACTCGTTGGGTCCATATTATTATCAAAACCCTTTTATAGCACCACCTCTCAAATGATTTCAACTTCTTTGTATTATCCACTTTTAGTGTCCAGCTTTCCATTCCATACAACAAAGTCAAGAACACGTAGCATTTTAAGGCTCTCATCCTCAGTTCCAGAGAAAAGTCTCGATTAACAAACATTGTTTTCATTTTTATAAATGCGTGTCTTACAATTTCAATGTGTGTCCTTATTTCTCTATCTTGGTCATTGTTTTTATTTACTCAGGTTCCCGGATATTTTTAGTTATTCACTCTTTCTACTCGTTTTTCTTCGATATTTCATACTGACTTGACGTAATCTATTTACTAAGCTTATGTTATTCAATATTTTTCCGTTTATTGATATACCCTGTTTTTCCTCTGATATTACTTTCTTAAAAATAGCTTCGCTGTATAGATTGAATAACAATGGGGACAGCACGCAACCCTGTCTAACACCTCTTTTGATCTCTATAGTTTCTGTATTGACATTTTCGATTCTAACCTTTGCTTTTTGATTCCAGAACAGATTGAAACTAACCCGTATATCTCGACTATCCACATTCTTTTCTTTTAACAGTTTTACGAGTTTATGATGTCATACTCTATCAAAAAACCAAAGCCTTTTGATAATCTATAAAGCAGACATAGAGATCATGGTTTATATCTAATCGTATTTGAGAATTTTAAAAGCGAACAGAGCCTCTCTCGCTCCTAGTCCTCCTCTGAATCCAAACTGGGTGTCATCTATATCTTCTTCTATTTTTTTGTATAGTCTTTCATGTATTATTTTGTGAAATATTTGAAGTGTGTGGCTTATTAAGGAAATTGTTCTGTACTGGGAGCATTCTGTCGCATGTACTGACTTTAGTAGTGTTACAAACGTGGACAGCAACCAATCTTCGGGTATTACTCCTGTTGTATATATTTTGTTGAACAGATCTAAAAGTATATGCAGTGTTTTTTCGTCGATGCATTTAATTAGCTCAGTGGGTATCTGATCTCTGAGCCTACTGATTTTGCGGTCTTTGCATTTCTAATTGCCTGTTCTAATTCGCACATTATGATTTTCGGTCCTGTTTATTCCTGTGGTTCTTCTTGTATCATTATATCATCGTCGAATAGTTTTATTATGTATTCTTGCCAAAATCTTAGTTTATCTTTGATGTCTGCAATAAATTTACCATTATTATCTTTAAGTATCCCATAGTGTGCTCGCTTTTTGGTATTTGTTAGTTCTTTTATTTTTTCATGCATATTAAAGCTGTCGTATTTTCTGTCATACTCTTCTATTTCTATGCATTGATCTGTTAACCACTTTTCCTTGGCCTTTTTATCTTTACTTTAATTCTACTTTGTAGTTCTTGATATTTTGACTTATTTCTCCCTTTGGCTTTTCTTCTTTCTTCCATTAATGCTAGAATTTCTGAAGTCATCCACTTCTGTTTTTTATTTGTCTTTTCAGCCTTTAAATTTTCTTCTGCAACCTTTAGGAATGCCTTCTGAATATTGCTCCACTTTTCATTGACATCTTCTGATGTTAAGATTTCTCCTACTTCTGTTAGATTTGAGTTGACTTGTTGGATCACTTTTTGATGTGTTTCTCTCTTTCTTAATTTTGTATATTCAAAAATTCGTTTGTTTTACAATCTTTTTGAGTTTCACGTGCATTGTAGCTATCAGCGGGTTACGGACTTAGTTGACATCTGCTCCGGGGTATGCTTTTACTGCATTAATTGAGTTTTTATATCTATTTTTAACTAATATATAGTCTATTTGATTTCTGACTATGCGGTCTTTGTTGTCTGCAGGAGATCTTAAAGTGTATAATCTTTTGTCGGGTAGTTGAAACATTATGTTCATTATTGCAAAATGTTCATTTTGACAAAAATCCACAAGTCTATCCCCTCTGTCGTTTCTGTCACCTAGTCCAAATTCCCCAACATATTCGTCAATTTTTCCTCTCCCGACTTTAGCATTAAAGTTCCCCATTACTATTGTAATGTCTTCTTTTTGAATAGATCTTAAAATTGTGTCTAACTCCATGTAAAAATGTTCTATCTCCTCTTCATCCTTATCCGCTTTTGGTGTGTATACTTGAATTAAGTTAACTTATATGTTTGTCTTTAGCTGAACCATTATCAATCTCTCTGAGTAGCTTATAACTGATTTATTAGTTTCTGTGTCTAACAAGATTGCGACTCCATAGCAATGTGCCGGATCATTGTTTCCAGCATAATACATAATGCCTTTTGTTTATAAGTTTGCCGGTGCCTGGCCATTGTACGTCACTATGCCCAGTATATTTATTTCCATTCTGGTCATTTCTTGTATTAAATTGTCTTATTTTCCTGGCTGGTACAAGCTTCTTACATTCCATGTTACAAGTCTTATTGGTCTACATTTGTGTATTCTTAGACGTGAATTTTTTTTTGGCTTTAGGGTACATACAATTTGATCTGCAATTTCATTGTTGTTATTCCTGCGTGTGCTTTGACCCAGAAGAATTTTATATATTTATTTTGATCTTGTAAATATTTGAGTATTGCTTGGATGCTAAAAATAATGTCATTAGTTGTGTTTGAGTTTGATTTTAAAATTTTAAGAACGGAAAGTGAATCGTAAAAGATTATAGCATTCTGATCCTCTTCCTGATGAACATATTCTAGTGCTTTTAGAATTGCTATTGCCTCAGCTGTGAAAATAGATGCGTTTTTGTTTAACTTATATTTTTTTGTATACGTTTAGGTATTACGAAAGCGCAACCTGTACCATCGGTGTTTTTTGATCCATGAGTGTATATAGTGACGTAGTTTGGATGTTCCTCAAAAATTTGATTTATGACTATACTATTAAATGATGCTAACTCCGAATAAAGGGGTATATTCACATCAGATAAAACAAAGTGATCAAAGTAGTCGGCCTCTACCTTTGTGGTTTTAAGGTCACGTTTCTTAATCCATCACAAATAGGAGGAGAGTGTTTATGAATCCAAAAAGGCTTAGTTAGGTCGTATTCGTTTAATTTATATATGCTGCTAATGAATGGGGAGTTTTTCTTTAGCGACTTAATAATCATTTTTTCAGCTAAAAATGATCTTCTCCTCAGTTCTAATGGAGGTTCGATTGCTTCAGCTCTTAAGGTTCAACTGTTTAATATCCAGCTTACGTAGATTTGTTTTATTGGCTGTTCCATAAAGTGTACAACCATAATCAATTATTGATCTTATGTAAGCTTTATAGAAAATTAGAGCTGTTTGAGGTTCTGCACCCCACCAAGTTCGCACAATGGATTTTAAGAAGTTTAGCCCTTTATTGCATTTTGTCTCTATTTGTTCAATATGAAGTTTCCAGGTTAATTTTCTGTCTAATGTGATTCCTAAGTATTTGACATTGGTATCCACCGAAAGTTTTATACCATCTATTGTAATTTTCTGGATCGGTTTCATGTTATGCCTGGTGAAGATTATAACTTTGGATTTTTCTGCGGAGATTTGAAGCCCTAAATCACTTATGGATCTTAAAACTAGTTTCGTGCTTAAATTCAAACGATTAATGCATTCGTCGAAATGTTTGCTAGGTGTATAAACAACAAAATCATCGGCATATTGTATAATAGTTCCTTTAGATATGGAGGTGTGTAAATTAGTAGTATATATATTAAAAAGTAATGGTGCAAGGACTGATCCTTGTGGTAAACCTAAATTTGCAGTTTGGTATTTTACTGGGCACCTATAATGTCCTCTGAGCCCTACTTGCCTATTTATATATAATTTGCATATCGTGTTTGCAACTTCTTGAGGGATTTGTAATTGCATCATTTTTTCCCGTAAGATGAACCAGTTGACATTATCGTAGGCACCTTTAACATCTAGAAACATCGTTCCATTATACTCGTTTTCAGTTAAGCCCATTTGTATGTCTGTAACTACGTGTGTCACCGCATCTATGATGCCAAAACCTTTTTTAAAACCATATTGTGTAGTTGGCAGAGCGCCGGTTGTATTTAACCACCATTCCAATCGGTTTTTAATTATTCTTTCGAAAACCTTGAGTATACGGGGCATAAGAGAAATAGGTCTATATGAGTCACATAGGTGGGGGTCTTTGTTTGGTTTGTGTATTGGTATTACAATAGCCTTTTTCCATTCTTCTATACTTTCCCCATTGATCCAGATATCAGTTAGAATTTTGATTAGAAGCATCTTGGCATTGTTTGGTAATTGGAATATCATAGGATATCTAATATCATCATATTCAGGTGATGTATTCTTTCTGGTTTTTTATGATATATTTTAATTCTGGTAAGCTAGTTGGTTGAATAAAAATTTTATGGTTGGTGTTATTTTGTCTTTGTTTTGAGAAAATGTGTGAAGTATCGTCCAAAGCATTAGCTGGTGTAATATACCATAAGATCCTATTCTGGCCTGAGTCCATAGGTTTGTCAATGGTGTATTTCTATTTAAGTTTTTGCACCAGAGCTTCCAATGTAGTTTAGCTTTAGATTTTAAAAACTTTTTTGTTTCGCATAATTGTCCATGGTGCTTTGTTGCTTATACGTGTTGAGCATTTGTTTTATTTTTTTAATAGCATCTACGCAGCTTTGATCCCACCATGATGGATGGTGGAAGAAGAGTTTTTTTGTTCGGTTTAAAGGGTTGGTAAATGGGTATAGAGACATTGGCTGTCTTATTTATCCCTTCAATTAATAAGCTATAATTATGTTCCGCATTATTGCTATTTTTAATGTGTTGTGAGAAATAGTTATTCGCAACTTCTTGTTATAGAGTCCAATCTGCTTTATTCAAATTCCATCTTGTTTTTGGATGTATTATGATGTCTTTACTTTCCATGCCTTTGTTAATTTCTATAATAATTGGAAAATGGTCTGAACCCAGTACATCAGGTAAAGTTTCCCATGTACAATTAATTTTTTTTTTATTAACATTTAAGATTTTTACAATCTGTTTTGCAGTGAAAACAATAAGTAAAATTTTTTGTCTTTACATGATAGAGAGATGTAAGGTCCAGTGACCAAATCATCACGACACAAATTGGCTTTTTACCGGTAGGATGCGCACATACACTGACACGCGAGCACTAAAAGCGGCACTGATCACAATGGCTGGGTGCTGTTGAAGGCGTAGCTCCCACTGCTGTAGGCTCTGTCAGGATAGGTGAGGTAGGTCCAAGGGGTCATGTCGCTTCAATCTCTTCGCTTGTTGGTTGTTGAGAAGATTGTGTGCCAGGGTATTAGGATGCACCCGCAACCTGTTTTGATATTGTTCAGAAGTTTTTTTGTCCTCTTCAGATATACCAAGGTGCATTAGCGATTGTTCTCAGAGTTTTGGATTGGAATCTTTGTATTATCATAATATTAGATTTGCTAGCTGAACCCCAGAGCTGTGAGCCATATGTCCAAATGGGTTTTATTATTGTATTGTATATCAGCAGCTTATTGTCAATCGATAGGTGAGAGTTTTTTCCCAACATCCAGTAAAGTTTTCAGTATAAAATTCCCAATTGAAGCCTTTTCGTCCATATATGTTTGGTCCAAGTTAGACGTTTGTCAAGGTGAATACCTAAGTATTTTACGTCATGCTTTTGGGGCAAAGGATGTCCATTGAGGTTAACTTGTGGACATGTACCTCTTCTTAGAGTGAATGTAATTTGTGTAGATTTTGAGGGGTTTACTCTAATTCTCCAGAGTTTAAGCCATTCATTTGTTTTGTTCAGATGTAGTTGCAGTCTCTCTGATGCTATTATTGGGTTGCTATGAGAGGCCAAGAAAGCAGTATCATCTGCGAATGTTGCAAGCGTTAGGTTATTGCTTATTGGCAAGTCAGCCGTATATATCAGGTACAGAATCGGTCCGAGCACACTACCCTGAGGTACACCAGATAGGATGGGGTAGAGTTTTGTATAGGCTTCACTATATTTTACCAGATATCTCCTTTCTGTAAGGTATGATTGAAGCAGTTTAAAGTAAGGGTAAGGTAAATTTTTCTTTAATTTGTACAGAAGTCCTGTATGCCACACCTTGTCAAAAGGTTGAGAGGCGTCTAAAAAGGCTGCAGTACAATATTGCTTGTTCTCGAGACTACTTCTTATTGTTGTGTATAGTCTGTGAACTTGTTCTATTGTTCCATGTTGGTTACGAAAACCGAATTGATGGTCAGGTATGAGACACTTTTCGTCCAATATTGGTTTGATTTTTCATAGTAGAAGTTTTTCGAAGACCCTCCATTGCAGAGGGAAGTAATGCAGACTAAGCATAGCATTGAAGATCATAGTGATTATTCTGTAACAGTCATTGGTTAGTTCCTGGAGGATCTACCCATTATGAGGTCGAATCCGGAGCCTTATTGGGTTGTATCTCATTCTTTATTATCTGTTTTACTTCTTTAATATTAAACTTGGTGATTGGTAGATCCATTTGATATGGAGCCTTAAGAAAAGGATTAAATGGTTGTTCTTGTTCTAATGGCACTACTCTGTTAAATGGACTAAATACTGTAGAAAGATGTTCAGCGAATGTCTCAGATTTTTCTGTGTCTGTTCTTGCCCATTTACCTTTGACATTTTTTAGAGGAGTTATGGCGTCTTGTGGACCTTTTACCTTTCTCGTCGCCTTCCATAGAGAATAATTGGTGTCTTTGGATGGAGTCAAATTTTCTAAGTAAGTTTGGATCCCCCTGGTTTTCTCTTCTTTTAATAGATTTTTAAGTTTTCTGGTAATTCTGTTTAAATTTTGTTTGTCAATAGGAGCGTGTGTGTTTGTCCACTTTTTCCTAAGTTTTCTTTTCTCATCGATCAGGTTTTTTGCACTTTGCGAACAGTTTATGCTTTCCTTCCATGTTGTTTGTTCAGGAGTAGAAATCCAACCTGCCTTTTGTATGGAGGTAGTAAGTTGTTGTACCGCATTTTCAATTTGTAATTCTGTTTTAAGTGGCAAGTTCGTTGGTATTTGTTCTGCTAGTGCGCTTCGGAATATTTTTCAATTTGTTTGATTATTGGTTAGGACTGGAGGCTTATTTCTGAGTATGATTTTGGAGTCTAGGTCAATTAGAATGGAAGAATGATCTGAAGAGAGTTCCCAGCATGATTCTATTGCTAAATAGTTAAGAGAGATACCTTTAATCACACAGAAGTCTAAGAGATCTGGTGTTTTATTTGGATCTGTAGGCCAATAAGTTGATTCTCCTGTAGATATGTGTTGTAGGTTGTTTCCTGTTATTGACATCAGCAGTTGTCTACTCCTTGTTGTAATTACCCTAGAGCCCCAGTGATGATGTTTACAGTGAAAGTCACCTCCTGCTATGAATTTGTGTCCAAGAGAACTGAAATAGGTGCTAAAGTTGTTTTCGTTGATTGGTTGACCAGGAGGACAGTAGACCGCAGATAAGGTAAGGTTGCCTAGCCAGTCTTCGATGACAATGCTAGTTGATTGCAGGTACTTTTCACTGAGCTTACTTAACTCATGGTGTTTTATATTAGATTTGATAATAATAGCTGTGCCACCGTGTGCCTTGTCATTTGGATGTTTTGTGTAGTGGACAATGTATTTTGGAATTTTGATATAGTTTTTGTCTGTTAGATGAGCTTCTGATACAAGCATAACATCAATTTTCTTCTCGTCGAGGAAAATTTTTATTTCTTGGATGTGGTTCGTTAGGCCATTTGAGTTCCAGACGGCTATTTTAAGTCTGTGTTGCATTAGTGCATTTTGGAAATCATAGTCATAAGAAGATTAAGCATAGTGTCCATTCTCTCTACTAGTTTTGTCATCAGGTTTTCAAGGTTGGCAATTTTCGTTGAATGGTTTGAGCCGACATTAGTTTGTTGATTTGTGATTTCATCCGCTTGACTATTCCCTGAAGTTTTTTGAGCGTAAGAAACACCAGGGGTTACTCTTTGACTATTGGTTTCATGGGTGTCTGATCTGTGGGTCTCTTGATTTTTTCTGAGGTGGGGGAATTTTTCTTTTTGTATTTGTTTGTATACGCTGCAGCCCTTATAGTTGGCCGGATGGTTTCCCATACAAAGTACACATTTTACGTTATTGCTGCGTTCTTTTCGTGGACAGTGTAAAGTAAGATGATTACTTGCACACTTTACGCATCTTGGAGGCATATGGCAGAATTTTTGTGTGTGACCGTAGCGTTGACATTTGGTACATTGGGGAACCTGACGTTTGGGATATGGTGGTTCGAAGGACACAATCATGTTCAGGAGTGCTCTCACATCATATATGTCTTTATTATTTGGCTTAGTTTTTAATTCTATATAAAAGAGCGGAAGCGCTATTTTGGATCCATTCTTATATATATTAGCTATGTTGGTTACTTCGTGTCCCATTAATCCTAGCTCATGTACTAAAGCGTCTTTATCTGCTGTCTGATGCATATTACAAAGCACAACTCGGAATGTTCTTTCTTCCTTTGTTTGGTAGGTGTAATAATGTGTTTTTTTCTCATTGAGTGCTTTGGTTATGTTTCGGTAATATTCAGAAGTTGAGGGCTGGATCTTTACTTGGTTGTTATAGAGACATATGTACAATTACACGTACAATTATATGTACAATTAATTGCTATATCTGGAGTTGCAAAAGTTAAATCCACGACTGAATTATTCCCATTATTTGTGAACCTTGTAGGTGATCCGGTGTTTAAAAGTACTAACTCCGTATTATCTGAAGGGGTTATAATTTGCGTACCTTTGGTGTTACTTTTGTATGATCCCCATGTTGAATGATGCGCATTGAAATCACCTCCAAATATACTATTTGACTTGGTACAGTTAAGAATTGCGTCCCAATCGGCAGTTGTTGTTCGTATATCAGGTGGGCAGTATAAATGCATAACAATCATTTTTATCTTTACGAATAATATTATAACCCTTGAAATTATATTGTTTATCTGGCTTAAACCATGTCTCTGAAATTAAGGCAATATCAATTATATTTTCATTTAAACATTTAAGTAAACTCAGTTTATTGACTACAGCCGATTGCACATTCCATTGTAAAATTTTTATTTTTTTTTTATTTTATTAGCCATTACCTAAATTTATTGAAATTGTTAATTTTATCATAAATGTATGCTTTATCTAACTTTTCTAAATCGAAAGAATCAAACTCTTCGAGTACACTTTTAAAAACATTAAAAAATATGTTTATAAATTCATCTGTATTAAGATCAGGATCGGCACTGTGTAAAATATTTGAGGGAAGAGGTATTTTTGGACCAAATTCAAAAGGAAACATAGCTTCAGGTAAGGGAGATTGGGCTTTCCTTCTTTCAGAAAGCTTTCATAATTTAGCATACCTAATACTTCAAAACTATTCCTCGTACTAACAGCAGATGTGTAAGAGTTTTTTAGTTCTAAGAAAGTTAAATTTTTTTCGGCCATATGTCTTTTAGTTTCGTTCCGTTCTTTAAATTTTGTACATTGTTTGGAAATGGATTTATGCTCATAATTTTTACAGTGTATACAATAACTGTCTTGTGGGTCTCTACAGTAAATGATCATCGTTTTTCTCTTGTCCGCAGTTAATACATCTGGTTTTTGTACTGTTGCCATTACGAAATATATGTCCATGTTGCAAGCATTTGAAGCATTGTATAACTATATGCACATAGGGTTCTACGGAACAGGCAACACTGTTTATGTATACATATCTGGGTAAAATGTTTTCTTCAAAAGTAAGTAATACCATTTGTCTGGGGACATATACTTTTTCTCCATTGAAGTCAATTTTCCTTTTGAGTCGAGTGACTTTCGTTACTATTATATTGGATATTATATTATCAAAAAGATATTGGTCATTAAAAGCAGTATCTAAGTCTCTTATTATGCCTTTTCGCTGAAGCAAATTATTTGGAATATATGCTTTTAATTGTTTCTCTTTTAAATTTTCATTTTTTACTAAATTATTTGCATCTTTGGGGCTTTTAACTTGTACTCTTGCCCTATTCTTCCCTACTCTGTCAATACTAAGAACATTTTTGATTGCTAATTTTTTATGTAAAATATGACCTACCTTCATAGGATGCGGTTTGCCAATATTTTCTTTATTTGTTTTTTCAATGAATACATATACTTTATCCGTATAGAGATAACCTTTTTGTAGATTAAACAGCTTAATTCCTTTTTCCTGTTTCTTGGTTTGTAGGCATTCTTCCACTTGGTCCATATTTTGGGTCCCCCCTTTGTCGGGGGGAGAGTTTTCATCCATTTTTGTAAACAACCACTATATACACACAAACAAAAACAATAATAAACACTTAAATAAACACAAAAACTGGGTTTATTTGTCCGGAGTGAAATTGGTTTATTATTAATAGTCACAAAAAACTGGTCTTAATAACTATATAAGCACCTGTAAATATACGTGTTCTCTCTATGAATGATCGAACAAGACTGGAATTTTATTATCTAAACGAGGATTAGGCTTGCTATCGACCTGAGAGGCCTAGTCTTTTACATGATCTTTTTCTTCCCTGCCGGATCTTGGTTTCCGAATTCCATGATCAGTAACGGTTTGACTTTTTTGCGTATTTGCCATGATGAATTAGGGATGTTTTGTTGAACCTTGAATGTAGTAGTTTCCCCTTTACTTCTGCATTCTTCTGCCGTTGACCAATTTATTGGTTCTTCCGCCTTTAGAGTCGATTTTTCAGCTCTAGGACAAAATATTGTCCTACTACCTACTGACTCATCTCCCTAAAGCCGTTGGTCGGTAAGCAGGGGATCGCTTATACAGGCAATAACTTCTTCCCTATCTGCGCTAGTCATCAACATTGATGTCCTCACCTTATACCACGTGGAGGTGCAGATTCGGATTTTTCCTTCATCGAGATTAAGACCTTTCGGCATTTCCTAACCCAGAGCTTGGTCTAACTCATATAATGACATTTGGAACTCTATTTGTTAGCGTTAATCTCAATATCTACCGCTTTGAGGGGTTAGCGTGAGGATTGACGCGGGAATTAGCGTGAACATTTTAGACAGTAGGATTTTGATTTGCCGGTGGAGCGGACGATATTTTCTTTATGAGAGGTCTCCTTGTCGAAGGTAACCGTATGTCGTCATTTTTTCTATTAAGACAATATGGCCTTTTTGCAATTTCTATGACTTCTTGAATAATTCTTGGTTTTTAGAAGTGGGTGGGGCTATAGTTCAGGTATAGGCAAAATCAATGTTGGGACCTGTATGAAGATGGTGTTGACCTAGAGCTGAAATTGAATCGGACTTGTAAACAGAAATGGAATGTTTATAAATCCTATTTTAGATTCTACGATTTGTTTGCCCCAATTAAGATCGCGAAAAGTCTGCACAAGGAATTTCATTAACTCCGTGTTATTTTTTAATTTGGAATGTTGTCTTTAATTGATCGGACAAGAAATATAAATTTTTGTTGGAAAGTAAATATTGTCTTTATTCCTCTTGACTTAAGAATTTTGTCCATTTTGTTAGTTGCACCTTTGATGTAATGAAGAAAAGCTTGTGTATGATGGTCTGAACCTTTAGGTTGCGATTGAGTGGAAAATTGATATCTGTGGATGCTCCTATTGATGTGATTTTCCCGGTAATCGTTTTGGATGAGGGCTTGTTTTAAACTAAAGAGCTCAGCGGGTCTACTTGCATCGCAAAGGTATATTTGTCTGAAGACAATATTATTAATGACTAAATTAATTTGTGAAGGTGAATGATAAAATTTGGCATGCAAGTAACGATTGTTATGGGTAGGTTTTCAATAAACAGAATGATGAAAACCTTGGGATTGGTTTTTTTTATGATAACGTAGAGAAACGGTGGGGATGAATCTATTTCCACCTCCATCGTAAACTTGATACTGAGATGTATACCATATACCATTCAGATGAGTTTCAAAAGACACCAAAGCGTCTCCATAAGCCTTTGTGTTGATGCAAGTAGACCCGCTGAGCTCTCTAGTTTAAAACAAGCCCTCATCCAAAACGATAACAGGAGCATCCACAGACATCCATCTTCCACTAAATCTCAACCCAAAGACTCAGACCCCCATTATACAAAATCTTTTTTCCTTACATCAAAGGTGTCACTGACAAAATTGACAATATTCTTAAATCAAGGGGAATAAAGACAATATTTACCCCCAACAAAACTTTCATCTCGTATCCGACTAATCAAAGATAACACTCCAAATGAACAACACGGAGTTTATGAAATTCCGAGTGCAGACTGCCCCGATGTTATATAGGCCAAACAAATCGTAGAATCCAAAACTGGATTTATGAATATTCAATTTCTGTTCGCAATTTCGATTTAATTTCAGCTCTAGGTCAACACCATCTTCATACAGGTCACAAAATTGATTTTGAAAACTTCGGAACCATAGCTCCAAAAACACATAAAAACAATTTACGTGTGATTCTATATAAGAGTTATTACTAAATTATTAGAAAATAGAAACATAGGTTCTTTTACACAGTCGCCACTGATGTCTAACTGATTGCTGATAGTTGATTTGATGTTTAAGAAAAAAATTTATTACGTGAACTTTTAAATGGAGTATTACTTTCCATATGATACTGTTTAAAATAATTATACACAATGGCGACCATTCGCCATTTAAAATGACTACGTCATTAAAACATTGCCTAAAAGATATACAGTCCCCTTATACTCTAGGTCCTAGGGCCAGGTGGGTGTTGAGTATGCACTTTTACAACCGGACTTGTAACAAATTTCGTGAAAACAGTAGCAAAATAGACATTAGATGAGGCTGTTCCAAGTCTAATTCAGCTTTCGTACGTGCCAGTAACTTTCAAAAACTCCTCATTTTAAAGGTAATTGTTTCAGCTTTAATAAAAATTTCAAAATTACTTTATCTTTATTAAGAAAAAAGTTATAACTATTAAACATTAAAAAATTCACTAAATAGTTTCGAGCTAATTGGTTTATAAGAGATTTAAGAGATTTAGATAACAAAATTAAACTATAAACTCTGAAAATCTGGCTAACGAAAGTTATAGAACATTTCAAAATGAATATTTTAAGCTTTGTAAATGTTTGTATGTTAATTTTTGACAAGGAGAGACGCACGGTAAACTCACAGCGAATAAAAACCAATACATAGGTACGTAAAATACATGTAGATTCAGAGATGCGTATTCAGTAATCATTACAAATAAAAAAGTTATAGCGGTTTATAGTTAAAATTTTCGTTAAAAAGTGGTGAATTAATTTGTTAAGTTGTGAATTAAGAGTTTTAAATAAAACTGAGGCATAGACGTTGTCAGTTTAGTTAATGGAAGTTATAAAACAATTCAAAACGAACATTTTATGCTTTAGTAAATTTTTATATGTAAATATTTTGCCGATATATCGAAAATTAATTTAGGCAAGCGGTTTACGCGCGCCCGCATTCGCCGCAAGCTGACCATCCTCGTCAGCGTAGGAGCGCGTTATTAAAAGTTCCATATTAAATAATCCATAATAGTTTCATATTAAATAATCCATAGTTCCATATTAAAAATTAACATAGAAAAATTTACAAAATCTTAAACTATTCGATTTAAGTTGTTCTATAACTTCTATTAGCCAGATTTTCAAAGTTTATAGATTTATTTTGTTTAAATCTCTTATAAACAAATATGTTTATAAGAGATTTAATCTTTTATAAACGTAATTTTGCAAAGTTTTTTTTTAAGCATATATAGTTACCTTAAGAATGGGGAGTTCTTGAAAGTTGCTGGTACGTACGAAAGCTGAATTAGACTTGGAAAAGCCCCATCTAATTTCTATTTTGCTACTGTTTTTCACGAAATTTGTTATAGCTCCGGTTCTCACAATCGGATCTAAGTTTACCAAACGCTATTTGGTGCATTTTTAAAAAGTAACAATTTTCATTTTGGTAAAATTAAATATCTCTAAATAGTTTAGGAGATACAATCATTTAAACAATTAAATTGTAAATAACAAATTATCTGGCGGGTTTTCAGCCTGCCTGGCACTCTCGAAAAATCGATTCTACGCACCAAAAAATATAAAAAAAATGTCAAGATACCAAGGCGGCAAAAAGTGCATACTCAATCCCATCCCCTCGAACGATTAGTGGAGTTACAAAAAAATATTTAAGTTTTATTTTAACAATACCGGAAAGGTCGCCTTCAGACCTAAAAAGGAAAATATATAATCTACTAATTATTTTTTTTCCCTTTTCAGTCTAAAATTATTTAAAAGAAGTAATTTAGATAAGATTTTTGTGTATAATGTTTAATCAGTTACCTACCCAGATCCTAAACTTTTATTATTGAATAATTAGTATCCTAATTATATCGTTGGATTAAAAGTGACTATAGTCCATCCCAAACCCTTCTTTCAGTGCGTCATAGCTGATCGAATTCTTTCTAACGCATTATGCTAGAAGTGACAGAAAAAAACGTGAGTCGGTGATTATAATACATAGAACTTAGAGAATTATGTATCGTTCACGTGTGTTTGCATATTAAAGCAAATTCTACTTATAGAAGTATAATTGGTGGGAGTTTAGAATACAGTAAATTGATATCCAATCAATGATGCGCATAAATATAATTTGACGCAGAGGGTCTCGACCGTGACAGTACTTTGACAATGTCAACTGATAAAATAATAATTGTCATTCCAGGTTAGTACTTTCAGACATTTTACAGTGAAAATTTAATGTTCTATTAATTGCCATAAAAATATTTTAGATATGACGAGATATACTGAAAAAGAACAAAGACTAATATTAAAATTATTAAATTATTTTCAATTAGAAAAAGAGACTGGAACAACTTTATTACCAGTTTCTGCCGTTCATAAGGTAAGTTTTAAATTATTCTAAAAAATATTAAAAGTATTTTAAATACTATACATTTTAGTGTGTTGCCGAGGCGTTAGGAGTTTCGTTACCAACAGTAAAACGATTGACAAATAAAGGCATTCAAACAGATGCTAGAGCTATTCTGTGGCAATGAGTACTTCAGTATGTGATACTCTAGGACCTTTATTAACCAATAAATATGAACATGTTATTAGAACTTGTGTATACATAATGTGTAGTGAAGGTTTATATCAAAATATAGTTTGCCATAACCTACTGAAATATCACTAGCGTCTTTACATTTTTTCTTGTTCATTTTAGGCGAACATGTTACCCTTCATACCCTTCAAGAAACACTGAAGGACATAAATAAAATTACCATTTCTAGTAGTTCACTGAGCAGGGTTTTAAAAGATATGAAATTCAGATGGTTAAACTGCAATATATCAAATCGGAAATATTTAGTGGAGCAATCACATGTGGCATAAAAAAAGATTACAATTTTTAAAAAAATACAAAAAAAATCAACATGATACACCCGTTACAACCAGTTTTCTTGGATGAGACCTAGGGAAGAATTCCGCAACAGTTGGCAAAATGGCAGCATTAATGCTGTTAGAAAGAGGATTGCAGTCTAATTTTTAAAAGTGAAAAAAAAAACTGGAAATTATCATGATTTGATGAATGAAGAAAATTTAGTAGAATGGATAAAAGGGAGACATATACGTGTCTCAACAACCATGATGAAACTTGAATTATTGGAGATGGTAAAAATCATTTACCAGATAAAGTTTTCAAGTATTGAGTGTGTTAAGAGATATTTAATAAATAAGAATATATTTGTTTTATTCTACAGATTAGATGTACTTGCACTTCAATATGGTCATAGAGTATTGAGATTGCCTCCATATCATTGCCAGTTTAACTCAATTGAGAATGTTTGGTCAGATTCTAAAATATATTATGATGCGAAAATAAGTTCTGCAGGTACTGTAAATGAAAATACTGTATTATGTATTTGGAAAGAAGCATTAGAACAGGTAATTCAAGCGTACTAAAATTTGTAGATAATAATTGTGGTTAAATTTAAGGTTACACCAGAAAAATGGAAGGAATATGTAAGACACGCAGAAGTTATCATAAATGAATACTGGAGACAGCCAAAAAAATTGATGCGAGCCACATATCTTCTATAATTATTGATTTTAACGAATCAGATACTAAATCAGATTGTAAATTCAGGAATGATATTGAGGAAATATCTTAAACTATTACCCTTATAGATATTTATATGTATTCAAACGGTTCTTTTTAGACCCACCACATTTTCTTGAAATGTAAGATATAATTGATACCAGTCACATATCCCCTGTAATCACTGAATTTAATGAATTAGATTCTGAATCGGATTGAGAATTGTTTAAAATATAATATTCATTTTTGTTATTCATAAAAAAGGAGGTAAACTTACATTCAGTATCTTGTTTTTTAACTCCATTAACACCATTTCATCTGCATTCCGGAACTGGTAGATTAACTCAAAAATCAACTGCTTCACTATCTAAACTGTTTACATTGGTTTTTTAACTATACTTCATAACACTCGTTCATTTGCACACCAAATCCGGCTGTCACAGAAACTTATCGGAAAATTACCTATCCAAATAAGACTTCATCACAGGAATGTTTGCCTTGATGCCTTGCAATAAACAAGTAAATTAAAAAAAAATTGAATTGTTAAAGTTTTTATTTCATGTTTAAAAAAAATAATTTTTTCACATTTAGCCGATTACGATCCTGCAACTGTCAGATTTAACTAAAATGTCATGCAATAATTCTCGACATTCTTAAATTTCTATATGACGTCAAAATTAGTGACGCACTGAAAGAAACGTTTTTTGACAGACTGTATTTAAGTTTTTTTCCTAGTGTTTAAAATAAGTATTAACAATTTCAAAAATGTTGTAGGTAAGATCTCAATACGAATTATGTAAAAAGAAGAGAGTAGGACTCTTAACATATCCAGAATCTATGGAGTATGCTTGTGAAGTGGGTCCTACAATGTTTCATGGATTTGCCCCCTATGCAGGGTAAGTAATAATTATTTTATTTCTCATTACCAAAAATTTGCCGTTTCCCTTGTTTTAGAAACAATAATTGTTAAATATACATAATTATTTAATGTATAGAAAAGTTGATTTGACAAATTTGACATTTAGATTGGGATAGTCGGCACACACACACACACACGCACACACACGCGCACACACACGCGCACACACACACGCATACACACGCGCATACACACGCGCACACACACGCGCACACACACGCTCACATACACGCTCACATACACGCGCACGTACACGCGCACGCACACGCACACGCACACGCACACGCACACACACACACACACACACACACACACACACACACACACACACACACACACACACACACACACACACACACACAGTATACCACTATACAGTGGCATTCACATGTCCGAAGATCAAAACGGTCTCACTTCGCTATTGAAGTAGTAGCTATCTGATCCCCAGACTTTTCCTCATGTTGTGTCCACTGGTCCGATTGCGTAGGTGTTGTTTCTTTCTTCGAGATAGCCACATGCCGTTCCTATTCGTTGCGTGGTTGTGTCAGTTGGTCGATCTTGCATTTAGGTCACCTATGATGACAGTGGACTTTTCTAAATTTAAAATGATGTTCAGGTCCTAATGGGGTCTTGCGGTCTAACATACGCTGAAATGATTTTCAGCGTATAGTTTCCTGTCGTGATTTTGACTATGATGAGTTCCATAGTGACCAGCCCATCAGGTGTTGGAATTAGTTGCTTTTTATCCTTTTTTTCACCATAATGGCTGTACCTCCTGACAAAGCCCTGTGATCATTTCTGTAAATGTCATAGCTCGGAAATTTGTTCTTCACTCTTTCCGCTAATTTTGTTTTTTGTAAAGCTATGACATCTAGTTGAAGTCTGTTGATAAACTCATCCAGAATATTTATTTAGGTTCTCAGTCCTCCTGAGTTCCATGACCCAATTTTAAGATCGTCCATCTGGTGTCCTGTCATTGTACGAAGCTACCTACTGCTGTTATGACACAGGATATTTTTTATAACATAGACGCACCGTTTTGGATTTTCGTATTAAAGTTTGCTATAAGAGTAGCCGATTTACTGCTTGTTGTTGTTGTTGGGGCTGCGAGGCCATTTTTATTAATCTGCGGTATGGGTTTAGTGTTTCTTTCTTCTGTTGTTGGTGGAGGAGTTTTCCTTTTAGTTTGTTGCATCGTCTATGTGTGGGTGCGCATTTGGGATCGGTAGACCGATCTTTGGTGCATTCATTGCTGACATGTTCATCTTTGCACTTTACACACCTTGCTCCACAGTAGCAGGATTTCGAACCAGGGTAGAAACCCTGGCAGTTGTAGCACTGCATGTAGCACAGTAAATAGATATCCAATCAATGATGCGCATAAATATAATTCACTGCATGACTTCTTTTCTGTTTTTGAATTCGTCCTCAATTTAAATAGCAATTTCATGTAGCATAAATTGTTTATGCTTTTTAATTTCTGTTCCTCGTCCTCCTTGAGTGTTACTAGGAACAATGGAAGTTTCCTTTTGTTGGAGCCTTTTAAGATCATGTTGATCACTTTTGCGTCGTAGATGTCGTGCCATTGTTGTTCGTCGGCTATTTTTTGGGGGTCCGTGAAGTCATGCAGTCTTCTTATAACAAACCTTTTTGTTTTTACTTCATCGATTGAATATGCAATCTATTAAATCGGTTGTTCTTTGTTGTACTCTTCGGGTGTTTTTACCATTTTTCGATAGTTTTCCCTATTGCTTGTCTGTATGATAATAGATTTACCTAATTTGGCAAATTTGTTATTTAAAACTAAACCGCTGTGGGCGACCTTTTGCAAAATGGTTGGATGCCTTTCCACTGATTTAAGAATGATTGTTGGCAGCTTTGACCTTTTTGCTGCTTGTTGTTTTGGTGCTTCCTGCTGTTGCGATTGTGTGTTTTTTTTGGATCTGGATCTCATTTTGTTTGTCCTGATTTGGTTGATATTTTCAAGCATGACTTTTTGCTTCCTTTCCTGAATTAATTTTGTTTGTTTTCAAGAGCACTTGTGTTTGAACTTTCCTTTGCCGGAGCTTTGTTTCTCCTTGAATTATTTGTATGGACGTTCCACTCTGCTTCATTGCTCTCTATTTCTACTGCCGGTTGCGGTTGTTGTTTGGTAGATATCTGTTTTTCTTTGGAGATTTCTTCAGTCTTTAAATCCGCGTTGTCGCCGGATTTTCGGTCACTTTTTTTCTTTGCTTGTCCTTATTTTTTTTTGTTTTTTTCGGTTATCTGCTCCATTAAGGACAGAATCCTGTTGGTGAGGCGTTTATTTTTTCATCTTGAGCTTTGATGATTCTTGGCATTTCCTGCATCTTCTTTTGCATCTTGTCCACCCTTTTGTTATGCTGTTCGTGCTGCACGATAATTATGTTGTTAAGCTTATATATTGCACGAGCTATTTCTTCCACTTTTTTAGCATTTGCCTTCTCGGCCTCCTCCATCTCCCTTATCCTTTTAGACTCCGTTTCGGATTCCGAGTCATAGTGGCTTCTCTTCTTTTTTTAATCCTAGTTGTCCTCTTCGCCGCTCACCAACGTTTCGACTATGACTTCTGCAATATAATTTGTTTATATTTTCAAATTGACACAAAGAATTTGACTTTAAACCTTAAAAATCATCATTTTACAGAAACTATTAGAAATGATTTTGATCGTTTTTCGCAGTGACTAAACTCTGCTAAATATCATGTATAAACAACTTTCCAGAATCAAAAAAAAAAATAAAATCATTCTTAGGTTAAGCCGGTTACTACCAAAGATTCATTCCAAATTTTGTCAAAATCTCGAAACTTCTTACACTACTTCAAAAAGAGGTACCTTTTATTTTAAATTCTGAATGCAAAAAATCCTTTAACGACCTCAAAAATATTTTAATGTCAGACCCAATTATTGTTACATATCCAAATTTTAAGGAACCATTTTTACTTACTACTGATGCTAGTGCATTTGCAATTGGAGCCGTTCTATCGCAGGGCCCTATAGAAAAGGATTTACCAACCGCATATACCTATATAACACTATGCAGTGCAGAAACAAAATACTCTACTATAGAGAGAGGATTATTAGCTCTGTATGGGCAGTCAAATACTTTTGACCATATCTTTTTTGTCGTAAATTCACTCTTATTCCCGATTATCGACTACTTACATCGCTTTTGTCGATAAAAGATCTCGAAAGCCGCTTAGCGCGTTGGCGCCCAAAAATCAAAGAATATAATTATAAAATAGAACACCGCTCAGGAAAAATGAATAGAAATGCGAATACTCTCTCAAGAATAAAGATTAACCATTTCAAGAATTGTGCAAACTTTTAATCCAAAATATCGTTACATGCATCGAATATAGACAAAACGGAGACAGAAGAAAACGAAGAAGACGATAATGAAGAAAAGAGGAAAAAAAAATATGTCCGAAGAACTTGACAAGTTTATCGAATTGTTTAGAACCAAATGGATACTTGATCATTCTAAAATTAAAACGTCGAATACGGAATTACTAGATAAATCTAATAAAAATATTGTTACCTTTCTGTGGCACAATAAACTTAAGGAACTTCACGAAAAAATAATAAATTATATATTTAAAGAAAATGTAGAATAGAGTTACCCAAGAACTAATATTGTATCCAGTAAAACTGTAAATAACCGAAAATAGTTTATTATATCATTCATTACCTTTTGATCTCGAACGAGTAAATCACATCTGTTTCTCGTACTTTACGTAAATAAATACCATCTTGACGAATCAACAACTTATTCTCACTCAACTTATTCAACTATATAAATACTCGAACTGCCTATTCTAGAGATATTTTTGTATATTTTTGCTGACAAAGAATTAAAATTAAGAATCTGTCAAAACATAATTAAAACAGTTAGCGAAGACGAAATCACTCAAATTCTACATCATAACCATTGTGGCAAAAATAATTTACACCGAGAAATAAACGAAACTGTCAGAAGAATCAAGGGAAATTACAATTTTAAGAACCTAATAACCTAATAAAAAATTTCGAAAAATTTATAAAAGCATGTAAAATTGGCCAGAAGGTTAAGATTTGAAGAGAAAACTTAAGTGGACCATTAGTCATAACAGAAAATCCAAAGACACCATTCAAAAGAGTTAATATAGATATTTTTGAATACTCCACTAGAAACTATGCTTTAATTATTCGTGATGAATTAACCAAATTGAAACAAGCCTATCCTTTGAACGACAAAAAGGCAGTGACAGTAGCTAATACACTCCTACTGTTTTTCTAGCATTATAGAACACCACTAAAAATTATTCATTGTGACTGCGGTCGAAAATTCGACAATGCTATACTCAAAGTCTAGTGTTAATCATCCAAAATGTAATAGATCTATATAAAGATTTCATGCTAAACTCTCGGAAATGATGAGAGCAAATCAAGCCGAAAACCCCAAATAGCATCCCTTCACCATACTCTCGTATGCAACAATATGTTATAACTACACGAAAAATAAGACCCATGGTTTTATACCATTTATACCATTTTGTATTTGGACATGCTGCAGGACGACCACCATAAACTCTATACAATCAAAAAACACTAAGGACAAACAGTTTAAAATTATTTAAAATAGTCAAAGCTACATTTTTGTCGGCAACAGGAGAGAAAATGGCCCCGGTATACCCAAATAATCGTATGGAATACTTTTACAAAGTAACCAGAGCAAAGACAGAAAGACAGAACAGAAACAGAATAGGTGAAAATAAGATTTGACGAAAATTTTTCAGCACAACGACCTGATTTTAAAATCAGTGACAAAGTTTATGTAAAAGAATCCCAAATTAGATCAAAATCAGCAAATGTTTTTAATTGACCTTTCGGAATTTAAGAACTCGCAACAACAAATTTCGCAATTATCTTAAACACCAAAACTGACTAAACTTCCAAAGTAAATTTTGACAGACTAAAACCTTATTTTGAATAATATTCCTTTTCATATTTGATTAACTCTTTTTAATCGCCCATTCCCAAATTGATCTTACTTCTAATAACACAATTGGAATAATTTTTCATGAAAATGGAACCATACGGATATATAACGACAATGGACTTTACTTGTTTACAAGGAATTGTTTCCCATAAAAACTGCAATATCCTAAAATGACAAATTTTTAAAAAACCTAATGGAAAAATTTATTAACGCAGATGCACAGAGAAAACTTGCATTTGAATCCAAACACATGTCAGTCTGCTAACACAAATTTCAAATTTCATTAATTTAAAATATAAAGAACTAATCTCCGACACAGTACCTTATAATAGACTCGCAAAACGCGGTGTAATCAATGGTATTGGAACAATATAGAAATCTATTAGTGGAAATTTAGACGCTTCAGGCAGCGAATACTTTAATACATTTACAAATAAGATAAATACTGGTGAAGCTCAAATTAAAAACTCTTACAAAAAAAAATATCTGTTACCACTTCAGTCAAAAACGTTTAACTCTACTATCGAAAAATTGCAAATAGACAAAGAAATCTTTATTAAATACTTGACAATATCGAAACTACACTTATGAACATTAGTGACATATCTTTTTACCAAGCACAATTAGAAACACTAGATTTATGCGAGCCTTTAAATGCACGTACACATCTGGCGAACGCATGTCACCGAAGCCCTTCGACGGAATTGATTTGAAGTTTTCGGAGTTCGATTAAAATTTAGTCTTTCGTCCACATTACAGTGAAGCTGGATTTATAGTTTGATGTACTGTAGACGTAGACGCACTGGAGACGTAAGAAACGGACTGTAAATATTTTGTCAATTTATAAATGGACGTAGTGGAATTTTTGCGCATGAGTAAAACAGTGGCAAGAATTGGTGACCATGAATAAGTGACATTAACCAACATTCAATATAAATATAACCTATAAATTATAGGAATCATAATAAACCAAGGATGTGTGTTTATACTATTACCAAAGAATATAGACGCGTCTATATTCTTTGCTATTACTATTGTTTATTCTAATATTTATCCGTTTTGCGTGTTACAATGGATTGTGAAATATACGAAGGTATGCTCCTTGGCGCTGTAGGATTGCTGTTGTGTGCAGTAGCATTGCAAAAAACTCAAAGGACAATAATAAGGCGACCAAGACGATATAAAACAAGACCCATAAACCGTAACAGAAAAATAGAGAATGCGTATAATTATTTTTTAAAGATGAAGGCAGCAGATGCAGAGCAATTTTTCAAGTATACAAGAATGACTGTTCCAGTATTTAATGAGCTATTAGGTCTTATAAAAAGTAGAATTTCCAAGAGAAGAATAAAAGACGGGATATCAGAAGAAGAAAGGCTTGCCATAACATTGCAGTAAGTAATTTATCTTATTTGTTAGATAAATATCTCAAAATTACTCAAACAAAAAACTTTTCTCAACAGATTCCTATCACAAGGAGGAAGCATGCAAAGTTTGGCATGGCATTACCAAATGGGCTTAACAACTGTTCACAAAATTATTAATAAAACTTGTAATGCAATATGGGAGGCACTTTCTCCAAACTATCTAAGAAGTCCTTCGTCTACCCAAGAATGGAAGAATATTGCCAAGAACTTCTTTGATCTCTGGAATTTTCCCAATTGCATAGGTGCCTTAGATGGGAAACACATAAACATACAAGCTCCTCCAAAAACTGGCTCTCTTTTCTTTAATTATAAGAAAACTTTTAGCATTGTATTGATGGCAGCTTGTGATGCTAAGTATGTATTTACTTTGGTAGATATTGGAGCCTATGGATCCCAAAGTGATGGGGGTATTTTTAAACATAGTGTGTTTGGTAAGCGTCTTGAGTCAAAAACATTAAATGTGCCTTTGCCTTCTGAAATTCCCACTGACATTAAATTTCCCTATGTGTTCGTTGCTGATGAAGCATTCCCCCTAACAGAGTACATAATGCGTCCATATGCAAAGAACAACACGACACTGAAACAGCAGATTTTTAATTATAGACTTTCAAGGGCCCGTAGAATTATTGAACACATTTGGAATTTTAGTTGCCAGATGGCGAATTCTCAAGCAAACCATTATTGCTGATGTAAAAAATGTGGACAGTATTGTAAAAGCATGTGTGGTTCTCCATAATTTTTGCATGCTCAAAACTGAAGGAACTGATACAACTCATTATTGCCCTCCCGGGTATGTAGATTGTGGAGATGAAGAAAATGCCATATGGCGGAAAGAAATCGATGAACCACTACAGTCAGTTGGACGTTTATCAGCCAACAATGCTAGACGCATAAATATTGAGTCACGAAATACCATGACAAATTATTTTGTATCAACTCAAGGAGAAGTTCCCTGGCAATTAGAAAAGGTATTGAGAGGAAGAACACTCCAATAGTCAACATTTTTTTTTTATTTAGAGGAAAGTGGTATTTCTTTCACAGTTTTTGGTAAATGATTGTATAGGGTCAGCCCCATATATCTGAAGCAATTTTGAAATTGGGATATTCTGTGTAGGAACTCGTAAAGATTCAGCACTTCTTGTATTGTAATAGTGATTGTCTAAATTTACTGGAAATGTATTGATTTTCTCTTTTACATAAACATTTGTAGATATATAGGCAGTACTAGCCTTATTTTTTAGTTGATCAATTGTATTTGTTATTTCAATTGGAGTTACGCGTAAAAAGAAAAATGTTTTGTTAGGTACACATTTTTGAGGTAGTACAAGAAGAAGACAACAATGTGCCAAAATGAGTTTGAAGATTATATTCTGTAATTGTAGCAAAATATGAGGCAAACGAATTAGCAATATCACAATTAGCAATATCACAAGACTTAGTAATAATTTTATTATCATAATGTAGAATAATATCAGACCTGTTCTTTTGCTGACCCTGGTATATTGTAAGATTGATTAATTAATTATTTTATGGGTGTAATATGATAGGTTACTTTGTTAGTTTGATTTTAATTAATTTTATTAACCAACAAATAAAAATTAAATAAAATTTTTTATTAAAAGATAATATTTACAAAAATTTTACGTAATATCTAATCATCGTCTTCTAAAACTTCAAGAAGTCTTCGTCTTTTATTTTTTTGCTGCTCCGGAGTCATTTCTTTTAAAACACTAGCAATATACTCCCCCAAGGTATCTGCTGAAGTTTTTGGTTCTTTCTTCTGACCAGTAAGATTTTTTAAATGTTGAGTGATGGATTTAGCAGCATCAATTATCTCAAGAGATGGGTCGTCAAGTCCATTTAAGTTTTTTTTTCTTTTTATTTTTTTCTATAATGAACACAATGTATTAAATCCAATGAAAATGTATTTATATTATATAAAATAAACATTTATAAAAGAACATTTAACATTTTTTTAATAGATGGCAGTACCTGAATTTCAATGCATTTAGGTCAAATATATTTGACCTACCTACCCGACTGATTTTGTGTGTATAATTTTGACAGAATAAATTAAATTCAATTGTTAATATTTATTCTAAAAAATATGTTGGCCCGTTTTTTGTGTTTGAGTCAACAAATATAAATAATATCAGAGTTGGTTCTTTTAATAATATATCTAAAATTAATAATAGCAAGATTTCTGCTACAGTAGATTATTGGTGCCTTAAAACAAAAATCTTATTTCATCTGCAAGTAAGAAACAAGTTTAAAATACTTTTTTCATGGATACTGGGTCAGTCTGATATACTCTGCAATCTACAACCTGACACACTGGTCAAAATATGGAGAGATCTTAATGTTCCTTTGAATATGAAATTAGATTCCCAAGCTGTTACCCATAATTCAGAATAAAATTAAAAAACACTTTGAAAACTTTAATTAAAAAACTTTCAATTAATAAATTATTAAATTTATAATCGAAAATGCTCAATATTTTTTGTAGTGTTTACTAATGTAACCTCCTATTAATTATTATTGGATTTTTTTTACAAAATTACTTGGCACAAGTAAGTGGAATCATTTTAATTAAAATTAAGCCTCACATTTATCAGCAACCTGCACCTTTTCTGAATTTACAGTCACTCTTTGATCCTCTGTCTCTTCCATCTGGATAATAATATTTTCTTCGTATATAGAATGTGGAGACATTTCCATATTACAATCCTCTGTCAGACCTGTGTCTAAGGTGCTTTCAATTATTGTGGAATTTGACCATGCACTGGAGCAGCTTGATGAGTCAAAAACCGGTGATTGTAAAGGTGGAGCATGTTGATTTAGGGCTTCTTCTGTTGTTGTATGTGTACTAAAAAGTTGGGGCAATTTTTTACTTTCTCTGTTCCATCTTGATGCTCATGACATTTTTTATACTTACGTATTTTTGGCAGTAGATCACGAAAAAAATGTTTGAATTTTTTGTCAGAAATTTGTATTTGTTTAAGATATAGTCTCTTTAAGGCCACAAATCATTTTCGTGATCTATGGTCAAAAATACATGTTTAAGTAATTCTGTACTTACTTTCTGGGCTTAATGTATTTATTTAGAAATAACATTGAATCAAAGTACTCCCATTGTGGGGTAACAGGAGCTCCGGAACCAGAAGGCAACGCTTTTTTCTCCCTTCCATACTTATTTCGTAAATTTATCCAAATTCTCTGGCAATCTTTCACTGAAAAAGTATAATGCAAAAAAACACATTTATAGTAGTACAAAACTGCAATTAGGCAGTTTACTTCGAATAACACAAGATAAACATACCGGACATTTGAAGTTCTTCGGAAATTTTTTTCCAACTGTTTCGTTTCATTTCTTGGTCTTTAAAGTGATTATTGGATTTATCGTAAATGTGTGGGTAACCCCGAATTAGACCAATTAACAACTCATATTTATCTGAAATATTGAAATTATACTATGATAACCTTTTATTATTTGTAAATTATTAACTTACCCTCCATTGTATCAAATAATCAACAAAATTCGAAAATATAAACAACAAACATATATGTAAACAACTTTACAAAACCAAAATGGAAGGCGAAGGCGGGCCAGACAGTTCGCTTTGGTTGACAATTGACAACACAAAATTATTTCTTTTGATTGGCCAGACGCAAGTAACGCACTGTAAAAGATGAAAGTTCACCAACTCTTCCGTTACAGTGCGTTTCGCTTACGTCCCGTCATGCGTTTACGTTCATTTATAAATAGGAGTACACAAAAGTCTATGTTGATCTTTTTCCAGTGCGTCTGCGTCTACAGTCCGTCAAACTATAAATCCAGCTTGAACGAATTCATTTGCAGTTTGCAGTCATTCGATCAGTTTCGCGGGTATTTCTGGCGATTCATGAAGCGGCAGTTATTTATTTGATTTAAATTGTAAAAATGACATCGGATGAGGATATAATTATTGCAAGTGCGTTGTATCTTAATATTAGTGGGGTGGAGGCTGAAACAGTGAAAGACTTCCCCAAAAAAACGATGGAAACGGTGCTGGTAGACATAATTGTTCAGAAACAGAAGTTGGTATAGAGCGATAGACTTATTTAATGATCTAAAAGCTAAAATGGAATACGGGCTTTTTTAAATTTTTGTTGAATAAAATCTACTGATTTTGAATGGTTATTAAATAAAATAATGCACTGGCTGCCATAAAATTTCCCGCTCTTGATATAAACCAATAAAGTTTTATATATATATATTTAGGGATTCTACAGTATTCACTGCCTTCCCTCGCTCAACCGTTTCCATCTCTCTCTGTTGTTCCATTCTCCATCGTTTAGTCCTCTCTTACTCATGGCGTCGTCTACTTCGTTCCTCCAGGATTTTCGGGGTCGTCCTCTTTTCCTCCTTCCTATGGGGCTCCATTCGGTTATTCTTTTTATCCATCTGCTGTCGCTAGCTCTTCTTACATGTCCATACCACTTTAGTCTTTTTTGTTCTATATATGTTAGTATGTCTGTTTCTATTGATGTTCTTTGCTTTATTTCGTCATTACTTCTCCTATCCATTCTTGTTACTCTGCAGCATCTTCGCAGGCATTCCATCTCTGTTGCTATTATCTTACTGCTGTTTTTCTTGTTTATGATCCAATTTTCGGCCCCATATGTCATAATACTTCGCACTAATGTTTTATAAATCTGCGTTTTTGTCTTCATATTTAGGTGTCTATCCCACCATACTGAGTTAAGTTGTCGGATTGCTGTTCTTGTTTGTCCTAATCTTTGTGTAATTTCTTCCTCTGTTGTTGCCTTTTTCGTGATTATGAACCCTAGGTATTTGAATTTATCCTTTCCTTTGATTGTTAAGTTTTAAAGTTAAGTTATAAAGTTTTAAACAAGAAGAATTAGTCCGCTTCATTATTGCAAATTAAAAAAATCAGAACAAAATCGACGAAGTTCGACACTTTCACTCGGAAGCGTACACACTGAACACAGCCAAAAGAATTCGTTCTTCAATTTTCTTTTGATGTATCGCCCGGTGAGCGAACTCTAGCGAATGCAAACATATGCGTTTGCTATCGTTTGTTGGGGTGTACACATTTACCAAAAACGTTTGGTCGGTCACAATGCTTCGGCCACATGCGTTCGCCAGATATGTACGCGCCCTAATGGAAAGCTACGTATTTTTAAAAAATTATTTAAATGATATCTTAAATTCTAACATTGTCTCGAATGCAAATTCTACATAGTTCTATTATTCCACCCATAGATTTAATGGACTCATTGAAAGGAATCTCACAGTCATTGCAAAAAATGTATTGCCTCTGCCCACGTATATGTCAAATATAACTCAGTATATTGATATAATAAAACTTTAATTAGTTGATCCCGAAATATACACACTATATTAATTATAATTAATACCAATATTAGACAATCAAACTGGTTTTTATCATGTACTTTCAACTGTACATAAATATGTATAGACTGCGAGGTGATGATTCAATTTCATTTATTACCCATAGACACCAAAAAATGCAAACAGATCAGTCAAAAGCAAAGAATGTGTACAGACATTCTTCCGTATCCCATAGATGCCGATGCCAGATGTAAAGCACAGCTTTTGAAACCTCTCAGCGTTCTGCCAAAAACTTGTCAAATGTCAATGCTCTTGGCAAAAACTTACAATGTGCAAGATATTGACCGAAATTTATGGTTTCTAACTATTTTCTATCCATTACCGGTAACAATCAAGTGTACCAGAAAAGACGTCACTACATAAATAATCAAAACAAATTCAATTCAATCAATGTTCTACATTCGTCGGCAGTACCAGAGTTTACAATAGAAAAAAAAATTAATTATACGTATTAAAGCATAGGTTATATGTTTGGTTTAATTATAAATTTATTTGATTTAATAAATTGGAAGTAATTTTTAAAAATTGTTTCATAATTTATTATCACAAATTTATTTATTTTCATTTATTTTCTTATTGTCAATTTCTCCCTCAATTTCAATAGTATAGATATTTATTTAAAGCCACGTAAGAAAATTAACGATAAAAAATAGCCCTGAGATTAAAAATTAATTAAGAGAAATATATTTGTTTGCAAAATTAAGCCTAAAGCCAATTCAAGTTTAAAAAATATCATAAGAGTCATAATTTGCAATTCATAATAATTGGCGCCCAACGTGGGGCAATTAAAAAAGTTATAGTTGCATTTTAGAAGAAAGGCAATTGGAAAAGAAATTCACAGATGGTTGAGAAATTTATTGGTCAAAATAAAATTATTTTTGGATATATGCCATTTCTGTATGCTAGTTTTATTGATATTTACAAATTATAACAACGTCATTTGAAAATTTTATTGACATTTGATAAAATTTTATAAACAGTTTTATTTTTGATAATTTATATTGGTGAGAATAAAAAATTGTCGTATTTACAACAAATCGAGAAAATTTTAAAGTTTTGGCATCCGACGAGGAGATTTCATTAAATAAAAATTTCATATCTGACGGGGAATAATATTTATTAAATAAAAACAAAATTTATGGTACTAGGAATAAAATCAAGAAAAACCAAAGACAAGAAGAAATTATAAAACAAGAAGAGAATTTTAGCAACGACAACGGTAGAGACAGAAAGTTAGGAATTATCAGGAATAGAGAAAATTTTACAACTGATGCAAGTAAATCAACAGGAAACCAAACAAGCAATGAAAAAAAAATCAACAAGAAACAAAACAAACCATGAATGAATATCAACAGGAGGCAAAAAAGGCAATAGAAGAAAAAAACAAAAATATAGAGAGTGTCAAGAAGGAAATGGTACAGAAACTTGAAGAGATTATAGGAAAAAGCGAGAATCAGGAAATAGAGATAAAAGAAGTTAAAAAATACTTGAAGGAAATCAAGACTGCCCAGAGAGAAAATTTAGAAGATTTAGAAAGCAAATTTGAAAACTCAATACAAGAAGACAAGCGAGAAATAGAAGAAAGAATTAAAAGGAACGAAAAACAAACTGCTGAAATTAAGATGCAAAAATATGTTGGAGAAAAAAAGAAAATAATTATACAAAACACAGGGGAGGTTAAAATCCATTTTGACGGGGATGTGAGAAAAACATACCCGGTTCCATTTATTAAAAATTTAAGAAAAAAATTACAATATTTGGAAAATTTCGAAGCGTGTAAAGAAATTATCAGATACCATCTCAAAGATAAAGCGAGCCTATGGTTTGACACTAAAAAGAGGAATTCAATAGAAGAAAATTTTGAAAAATAATTTTCAAATTATTTTTGGGGCAAAATCCAGCAACCGAAAATTAACAAGAAACTTCAGAATGGAAGATATAACTACAAAAAAGAAGTATCAGAAAAAACATATGTATTAAACATCTACAACAACACCAAACATTTGGAATATAATTATTCAATCAGAACAATCGGTAGAACTAATTGCAAGACATTTTGAAGAGACCTTCGAAGATCAGGTTACTTGGCAAAATTACAAAGATATTAATAGTCTGTGTCAGTTCCTGTAAGTAAGAGAATCGCGTCTACGAGACAGAAAAGCGAGAATAACGCAAGTAACGCAGAAATACAAAGGTATTTATCCCGAGAAAAGAATATGAGAACCGAGAAAACGGAAGGAACCAACAATGGAACAGACTCAGGGAAAATCGTAATAGGAACACGTATACAAATTCTAGGGAAAATAACAATTACAGGAAAACAAAGAAACAAGATTTTCGGGACAACATATACAACTTAGAAAGGCCAATAGAAGTAAGAAGAGAAGTAAATAACACGGCAGTAGAAGAGTATGTGAAAGAGAGACAATGTGATGACAGCAGAAAAACAGAAAGACAACATGAGGGTATTCACGAAGGCGCTCACTAAATACGAAGAAGCAAACCGAAATTTTTTGCCACCCCAAGGAATTTATAAAACTGTTAGGACACAAGGAAAAAGAAAATGGATCAAATTTAAATTTTGTGATGGGATTTATCAATGAAATACCTATTAAATTTTTGAGAGATTGAGGATATGAAATACCGCTGGTGACAAATTTAATTTACAAAATACCTAGGGTGAACTTAGTGGGCGCGAACAAACGAACATTGGCAACAATAAATGAAGGCATACGAATTAAGGTAAGACTGGGAAAAAAGTATTTTTCACTACAATGTGTGCTCGTACCTAATATGTCACATAATATGATAGTAGGCGTAGACAAATTGTCAAAAAACTATGTAGTGATGGATTTTAAAAAGAAAAAAAACCAAAAATTAAAGATAAAGTGGTAGAGAATTAAAAAAAATTGAATAAGGACAAGGATTATGATAAAAGGAATACGAATAAAGTGGATAAAAAAAATGTGGTAGAAATAAACTTGCAATAAAACAGGGACAAAGAAGCAGAAGAAGACGCAATCAAAGAAAAACAAAAGAATTTATTGACTGAAACTCCCCAGAATAGATAAATACAAGCGAAGAAAAAAGGAAAGGGTAGAAGAAATTAAAACAGGACATTCCTCGAAAGAGATGAGCCCAGAAGAAGAAAAGAAAAGGTTAAGAAAAATGTATGAACGGCATTCCACGTACGAGATGCGCAAAGAAGAAGAAAAAAAGAATTTTGACAATATGATTGCCTGGAATTCTTCCAAAGAGACGAGTCCAGAAGAAGAAGAGAGAAGGATAAGAGAAAACATTCACAGATGAGATACATGGAAAGAGATGAACATAGTCGAAAATACAGAAAATAGAGTCGAAACAATGGTATTTGAAAATGGGATGTTTAAAGACGAGGAGACAGAATACACTATAAACTAAGAGGACGAACGAGAACTAATTTGTGGACAAGGACAGCAAAAGAAGATCCGTTTAATTTTAAAAAAATATGAAAATTCAATAAATGAGGAAAACAGAGTGGCCAGAAAATACAAGCATTCATTTGAAGTTAAAAATTTAGAAAATTTTCGGTCAAAGACATACTCGATTCCATATAAATATCGACAAGATGTGAAAAATAAAATAGAGACAATGTTAAAGGTTAAACGCAATGGTGAATTGAGGCTATGTTTAGATGCGCGAAATATCAACATACAATATCTCAATATGGATCACCGCATTTTTGAAAGAATAACTGGGTCCCATATTTTTTCCAAAATTGAATTAAAACACAATTTTTGGTTGATTCCCTAATAGCAACAAAATGCCGAAATTACACCGCTTTTTCAATTGATGAGATAGTATATCGTTTTAAGGTAGTGTCCTTTGGTCTGCAAAGTGTATGTGCGGCACTGGTGAGAGCGTTGCATACTATTCTCAACCGACATGAAGACTTTATCGTACATTATGTCGACGATTTACTAATTTTTTTTTCGGATACGCAGAGCCATTTGAAACATATTGAAATTGTTTTGACAGAATTGGATAAGGGCGGGTTAAAGCTCAACATAGAAAAATGACAATTTTTTCAAAAGGGGGTAATTTATTTGGGTTTTAAACTAAACACTAGCGGAATTACTCTGGCGGAAAACCGAGTAAAAATCATAAATGATTATCCGAGACCGAAAAATTTGAAAACTTTGAGAGAATTTCTCGGAATGGTGAATTATTTTAAGAAGTTAAACCCAGGCATAAGTGAGAAGAAAATACCGCTAATTAAACTTAAAAAAAGGAATCAAATGGAGCTGGAAAGAGGAACAAAAAAAGCGTTCTCTAAATTAAAAGAAGAGTGCTTGAAAGAAATCAAAATGTATCATCCCATTTACAATCAACCCGTTTATTCTTAGAACAGTCCTTCCACTGTTTCACAAGTTTCCAGGGGTACTATCACAGATACAGAATGAACAGGAAGTATCAATATGTTTTGTATCTAGAGTGATGAAGACTCATAAAAGGAAATATAGCGTTAATGAACTTGAATTCGCGAGTGTACTATTTTATGTCCAGAAGCTACGATTCTATCTGTTGGGTGCGAAATTTATAATTGAGACAGATCATGCCGCGTTAGTGCACATAATGAAGAATAGATTAGTAAACGATATAATCCATCAAGGCATTTTGTTATTACAAGAATATAACTTTGAGTTTAAATACATTAAAGGAAAGGACAACATCATAGCCGATGCGCTAACTAGGGATGAAGATACAGGAAAAAAGGATACGATCGCGTTGCATATAGGTATAAACCGTTTGTCACAAGAAGATAGGATTTTCTCGCTAAAGGAAATAAGAATGGGTCAAGAAGGTTTGGAGAAAAAGGTGAAAAGAAGGGTAGAGAGAGAAGATGATCTTTTCTTCAAAAGAATCCAAGCAAAAGAATTGTATTTGATAACACCGAGATTAGCATAGAAAATCATAGAAAATTTAGATGGCAATTACATGGAAATAAATTAAATATAGGGACAATCGATACGTTGAGTAATTTAATCATAACTTCCCAAAGAAACAAGCATAGTCTGGTGATGGTAGAAGTGTTTTCGAAATACGTAAAGTTATATAGTTGTCGTACGACGAAGGGAAAAGAAATTATAAAAAAATAGACGAATTTATAGCCAATGTAGAAACGCCCAAGAAGATTTTGTTGGACAATGATACGTACTTCGAGAACGACCGTTTTAAAGGACCGCTCAGGGAAAGAGAAATAAAAACAAATTTTGTCAGCATCCGACACCCTCAGAGCAATCCTTTGGAGCGATTCATACAAGACGTTACAAAATTCCTTCGCATTGCTACAGATGGACAACATAAGATTTGGGACAGAAAATTAGCTGAAATAGAAAATTACCTAAACACAATCCCTACTACAGTCACAAAAGAAACACCCGAATACATTATACAACAAAAGTTGCCGGTGAGGCCGTGGAAAGACACAGAGCTTCGAGAATATAAGCAGGTCCTGGAACTGATGCAGAAGAGGCTGCAAAGGAGCAAAGAAAAATACCCCAAAAGACAAGACTGCAAAAGGAAAAGAATGCCCGTTACCTTTCAGGTTGGTGAAAATGTCTTGGTAAGGGCATTGAGACTATCAAACCCCACCAACAACATTTGCGCAAAGTTAATGCCAGTTTTTAAAGGTCCATACGCGGTAAAGAATGAAAACGATGTAAATTGCTATGTTTTGAGGCATGTGGATTCTGAAAAATCAGAGGGATTTTTAATATTCATGATATGTATAAGTACCATTAATAGATATAATTTAAATAAAGGTTTTTTTTGTTGTAAGAATAAAAGTAAAATTTAAGAATTATAAACAATAGTAATAATGCTTAAAGTTATTTGTTGACTAGAAAATTTTTTTTGAATATGCAGAAAATTTTGTGTTGTCATCAGGCGGATAAGTTGTTATGGTTTGAATTGGTATAAAATATTTAAAGATCATAATATAAATTTAATTTCATCGTCCAATAAACTCGATTTAATAAATAAATAGAAACATTATTTTTGTAAAACCAAATAGATAAAAACGAGTAATGCTATGATAAATCAGGTAAATATCGATATTATAGCAATAGTCGGTTTTTAATAAACATCAAAGGCACAGGTATAGGAATTCTTTAAACACAAAATAGAAATCTTTTGTACACAGAATTTTGAAAGTAAGAAGAAAGCTTTTCGTCCAAGATGATGGTAGATAATAATCTTGATGTTTAGTTATATTGTTATATCGGGACTTATAAACAAAAAGAAATGAATTATTTATGAAATTGGAAATACCATCATGATATAAGGTCATGACGACAGCTAGTTTGTTTACTGAGAAAGTATGAAATGCGATTGGTTGGAATTTAAGGTGTGGAGTGTATAAAGCTAGAATCTGATTGGTAGATTTAGAAGGTAGAGCGAAACAACGCCAAGCCGATTTTGCGATGACGGAGGAGGTTTTACTGTGTTCTGAAGTTCTGAAGAAGCTGGTTGTTTTGTTGCTCCATAGCCTGCAGTAAGAGTGAGCAGAGTTGCTTATAAATAAAAATGGTGTATAGTGTTTGATGTGTCTGTGGAACAAGCCAAAGGAGTAGTAGCAATTCAAAGCGGAATTTACATCCTGTAGTAAGGAAAACAAGTGTAGCATATATGTAGTGCTAAATTTATAAAGTGAAAATCCTTTCAATTAGTAAGAAAGTGTGTTCCTGTGGGATAGCTGTTTATCCAGGAGGTGTTTTAGAGAAACTGAAGTAGCGTTAGTGTGTGTGAGAGACTTTAACCAACTGAGGAGAACAGGGGTGTGTGAAGCATTCAAGAATATGAGCAGTAGATGGTCAGAGCTCAGTCGGAAGAGAAAAGGATATAATAGAAAAATTGTGTTAATAAAAGATCAGTATGATATACAATAAAAAAGGACTTTCAACCCCACTTGTAACGATCATAACTAATTTGATTCTTTCAACATTTTGTTCAGCTATTCGCTTTTATAATAGATATAAAATTTAGTTAAGTCATAATAAGCATTGATAATTTGTATATGAATATTGGAGAATTTTTAAGTTTAATTAGACATATTAAAGCATAGGTTATATGTTTGATTTAATTATAAATTTATTTGATTTAATAAATTAAAAGTAATTTTTAATACTTGTTTATTACTTATTATTACAACTTTATTTATTTTCCCATTGTCCATTTCTCCCTCAAAAGCAATAGTATAGATATTACTTTGAAGCCACATAGAAAAATTAACGATCAAAAATAGCCCTGAGATTAAAAATTTATTAAAAAAAAATTTATTTCTTTTGCAAAATTAAGCCTAAGGCAAATTAACAAACATAATAAGAGTCATAATATTATTCATAATAATAAAATAATATATTTGAAATTTCTGCCAGAATTATATGTGCTTTTTCTAGTTTTCCCGGTTTGACTCCGCGTTGAATAATTTTGATTTTGATAGAAAACATTTTAACGACGTTTCGGCAAGGTCTTACTTGCCATTGTCAAGTCAGGTAGTAGCGCTTATCGCTGATGCCTGAAGTTAACTGATTGATGCAAATGAACTGATTTTTAACGAAAAAACAAGTATATTTTATAGAGTTTTTTTTTTAATTTGTGGGTTGTTGTCTCTAGGTGGCGGAGCTGGCCTGATGCCATTCACATGGATGATCCTGTTAATATCGTGGTTTCTGTGGACTTCGTAGGTGTGGTCCCCTAGGATCTGAAGGATTGTATGTGGACCTGTCCATGTGGGTCCGAAATTGCTTAGCTCGTGGTTTCGAACAAGGACTTGTTCACCCTGGATGTATCTCTTGGCAGGTGGGGCTTCAGGGTTGTCCGGGAACGGATTCCTAGCGTACACCGTGGTCTTTTGAATGGCTTTGGTCACTCGTTCTTGTCGTCTGACCGCGATGTTGGCTTCCCTCTGCTTCCTCATCGTTTCTTCTACTATTCTGGGTATGTACCAAGCAGAAGTTCTGCAGGTGATTTTTGGGTGGCCTCGTTCCTTCTGGTCCTCGTGCTAAAGATGATACTGGCCACGTATGACTCCCATATTGGATCGTCGTTGGACGAGACTCTTGCACGTAGCCCTTTCTTCAGCTCCTGGACTCTACGTTCCATTGGGTTGGCTCGTTGATAATAAATTGGACTCTGTCCCGCTCGGATGTTGCTTCGTCTAAGAACCCTCTCCCAGGCGTCCGTACGGAATTGTGGGCCGTTGTCTGTAATAATTGTGACGGGTTGTCCCCAGCGGCTGCAGATGTATCTTGGAGGAACGAGATCACTTGTCGGCTTTTACAATGGATACGCAGCGGAATTCTACCCAGCTGCTTAGATAGTCCGTGGCTAGAAGAATGTATTTGTTTCGGGTCCCTCTTGCTGTAGGATATGGTCTTAGGACGTCGAAGGACACTCTTTTCCAGGGTTAAGCGGACTTCCTGGGAACGACTGGGGCTGCTGTTTGTCTGGATGCCGACTTTGTTGTGGCGAATGTGATACAGAACTTGACATAGTTTTTGACATCTTTGGTTATGGTTAGGCAGTAATAGACGTTCCGGATGGCTCTAGTAGTTTTGTCTTGTCCTGGATGATTTGCGCCCTCGGAGTCATGGTATGCCCTCAGAACTGGTGATCGCATTGATTGTGGAACTATCAATGTTTTTGTCTTTCGTCTTGTAGTAGACAGCGTCGTCTGTAACGGTGAATTCTCTTAGGAGACTTTCCTCGACCTCATTCCGTGGTTTTTTGTCGTTGATGGCCTGCCATCGTGTGCAGAATTGTTTCATTCCGTGGTGAATTTGATGGCTTTGTTTTATTTTTTTCTGAAGTGGAAGGTCGGTAAGGTCATCTAGTATTGGGTTGTTCTCGTCCTCTTCTACGTCTTCCAGCATGCAGAGTAGTGGAAATGAGCTGTCTTGGCTCGCCTGGGTTGGCCAGCTTAAGCGTTCGATTTCCTCGTCCTGGTCTTTGTCTTCCGTTCTCTCTCCTGATGGGTTCCTTGATAGGTGATCCGTTGTTTTGTTAGATAGTTGGCTTTGTCCTCCTTGAATCTGTCAAGCCATATGAGGGCTTGGCTATCTGTGTATAGGGTGAACGGCTGATCCTGGAGGAAGTGTTTGAACTTTTTGAGTGCCCAGACCAGGGCACATTCATTCTCATTGATATGGTAAAGTGTTTCTGCTGATCGGAGTCGGGTTGAGACGTAGGCGATGACTTGCCTGTTTTCTTGCGTCCCTTGGCAAAGTACTGCTCCCATGCCGGGGTCGGAAGCATTCGTCTGCAGGCTGAAGGGTTTGTTGGCGTCTGGTCACTTCAGTTTAAGTTATTTCTCGATTGCGTCCTTAATGTTTAAAAATGCCGATTCGGCTGCAGCATCCTCTTGTTACCTAAAGTGAGGTTGGTGAGCGGCGTAATTATTGCTGCGAATCGAGGGATGAAACCTCTGAGCCAGTTTATGGTGCCTATGAATCCCATCAGTTGCTTGATCGTCCTTGATGTGGAAAATCATTTAATCTTCTCTACGTGTTTCACCAAGGGTTGCGTATTGTGTAATGTTATCTTGTGTCTTAAGATACTGGTACTCCAGTTCATCTGCAGCGAATTTACATTTTTTCAATGATATCCATAGTCCGTGTGTCCGTAGTCCAGTTCCTGTACTAGATGTAGGTGTTTCTGGTATTCCGTCCAGTCGCGGGGGAAGATTATTATGTCATCCATATAGACTTTGACAAATTGGTCTATATATCCAGCGAAGACGGTTGTCACTAGCTGTTGGAATACGGCTGGTCCATTTTTAAGTCCATAAGGCATCACTGTAAATTTGTATGCCGAAACATCCGGTAAGCTGAGGGCTCTCTTGGGGCTGGAGTCTTCATGTAGTGGAACTTACCAGAATCCGCTCTTCAAGTCCAATGTGGAGAAGATCTTTGCCGTACCTATCTCCTTGATACTATCGTGGATGGGTAGCATATTGGAGGTTTCGTATATCGTGATTACATTTAGTTTTCTGTAATCAACATAGAAGCGAGGGGTGCCATACTTCTTAGTTACAAACACCACTGGACTGTTATTTGGTGACTTGCTTGGTCGGATGACTCCTTCTGTTAGCATTTTTTTTTATTTCCTGGAACATGATCTTTTTTTTCGCCGCGGAGTACTTGTAGCGTTTGATATTAATGGGTCGTCTGTCCGTTAATTTCTGTAGCCTTCGTGGTTGGCTGGCGTGGACGGTCGTCGAAAACGTCGTTGTATTGTTGTATTAGTGTTTTATGGTCTCGAACGCAAAGGTTGGTGCCTGGTTCGCTTCTAGTGGTTGGGATTGTTTGAGTTGGTTGCCGTGGTTCTTCCAGTATATAGTGGTCCTGGATGTAGTGCCTACGTGCATACATTTATGGGGTATGTCTATGCTGGCATTTACTTGTTCTAATCATGGCATCCCTAGTACAACATCGTGGTTTAGCTTCTCTAGAACTGTGCATTGAGTTGTTATAGAGAAGTTGTCTCTGGTGATTTCAATTTCGGTAGTCCCTAGGCTGAGAGACGTACTGTCCGTGCACACCAGCTGAATCGTCCCTGGTCAAGTCTGCAGGTCCCTTGTCTGGACCAGTTTCTGGTTAATAAAATTTTCGGAAGCACCGGTGTCGATCGGTATTTTGACCCTCTGGGTGTCGATCCTTCCGTCAAACTTTGGTAGTCCTGTACCATTGGGATATGATAGCATCCGAGAACACGACTAAAGTTGACAATTATCTGAGTCAAGAGATAATTTTAAATCCCTTGCCGTTGGGATATGATAGCATCCGACAACACGACTAAAGTTGACAATTATCTAAGTCAAGAGATAATTGAAATAATTACATGTTTATGTTTTCAATGTTTACGAAAGTTTTAAGGTATATTTTTAAGTGAATGATTTTGAAGTCAAAACTAGAAATAAATTTAATATTTTCAGGTTTCTTTTTGATTTTTATTTCTTAATATTATTTGTATCCTAATTTAGTTATAACTATTTTTGCTAATTTTAAGATTATTATTAGTTACATCAGCTTGTCCGTCCCGCTATTCTCATGACTTGGCTACCTAAGACGCACATATCGCATCGGTTTATTATTTTTTAGGTGTCAGTGAGACGCTGAAGTAATAGGTGTTGAATTTACGGCATTCCGAGGGGCACCCGACGATGTAAGTAAAATTAGTTTTGAATTTTTTTTTTAATCTGTTTTTAATACTTATTATTTAGTAAAAATGTGTTTTGTCATAAAGGGTAGTATAAGATTTTAGAGGTAGTTGTAGTAAAATATTAATTGTAAGAAAAAAATTTTAGGTATAAAAATTCGAAAAAATATTTGACAGCTATTTGACAGATGTGGAGGATAAAGTGGACTTTAGCGATTAAAAGAAAGGTGAGGTTGAAGAAATTATACAATCGAGACCTGTCAAAATTGTGTACTTACTCAAGTGGAGAAAGAGGAATATTATGAAAAAATATTCTTTTTTGGGAATACTATTTATTATGTTATTAATTTATATTGCAAAATAATGTTTTATTTTTGTAGTTTATATTAAGGAAAACTTTTTATATCTAGAACTATTTATATTTTGAACTAAGTATTTATGATAAGCACAAATATGTATTTTTTGAATTTAATCTATACATTTTTCTGCTTGCGGCATAAAGTGACGCCGCGCATACACTGTTATGATTTTTAAGAGCGCGCCCACCCGAGTGTTAAGATAAACAACCATTGACTAAGCTGTCTGTAACGCAAATGATAAAATAGCTGAAAGTTATTTATAACGATAAAACGCCGTTACAGGTTTAACTTAGTGGCAGAAATACTCAGTACGCAAATTTCGTGCTATAAAATACAATCTATGGTAATATTCAAAGGTCCGATACGATGCAAGTTGGCAATAAATAAGCTCATGAGCACAACAAAGTGAAGATAGCAGCAGAAGTATAACGAATAAAGTGAAAAATCAGATAAAAAATTCGCAAGAATATGGACCCAACATAATGGAGAGGAAATAAAGAAATAAATTTTTGGCAGTAAGTATACAGTGAGTAAGATAAGAATTAATAAGAAATACAACAGGAACATACTGGGTTGCGCTGCTCATATAAGATCCGAGGTTAAAAACTAAGAAGAAAATGAGAACAGATACAAAAATTTTATGAAAAAAAAAAGGACCACATTAAATGATAGATACTTAATGAGGGCTGTAACAGAAGTGCTACTCTTGGAGACTTCCAGTTGGTAAGTCCCAAAAAGTTGGTATACCAGCTGTCATCAACGTCACAAGAAGGCATCTAGGAGAAGAAGGACCTTGTCCTATAATAAGACGATAATATTATTCATGAGCTGCGTCGTACGTTTATTTTCCTTGCGAACCATCAGTGGATGATACTCTCATGTTCAGGTTTTGCTGTATCATGAGTTTAAGATAATTAATTTATAAATTCACCAATTTTTAATTTGTTAGAATATTTTATATACCCAAACTGTCATTAGTAGAATCGTTTCTAATATATATATATATATATATATATATATATATATATATATATATATATATATATATATATATATATATATATATATAATATATATATATATATATATATATATAATATATATATATATATATATATATATATATATATATCGATTCCCATACATTTTTTTAAAGACAATGTACAGTAGAGACATTATAAAAGTGTAACTTTTTTTATTTCAGGGCAATCACAAATTTCTTCCTGGTTACGTTTCAAGTTGGCACCTGTTGTGTATATGTGGTCTTCGTAGCAGTGAACATTAAATTTGTAGGTGACGAATACACCAACCCTCCAATTGCTTTAACTTATTACATCTTAATGTTTTTTGTACCGTTTTTATTGATAATAATGGTTAGGAACCTAAAACATTTTGCACCCTTCTCTATTGTTGCAAATATTATAACATTATTGACGATTGGCGTTTGTGGCTACTATATGTTTCAAGATTTACCAGCATTTTCAAGCCGGCCAGCTTTTGGAAAAGTAGCAGATTATGCTCTGTATTTTGGAACAAGTCTTTTTTCACTACAGTCTATTACGGTGGTAAGTACACTTTATATGAATTTTTGTTATTTAAAATCTCTTTTTATTATATCTATGACATATATAATACAAAATAAATTTAACAAATAAAGTAAAGATGGATGCAAATGTTATTAATTATAACGATATTACTGGAAAAATAAAAAATGTACAATTTTAAAAGCTGGACTAGGAAAAATATTTTCTTATAATCTTTACCGAAAAATCTAAACTCAAATATTGCAAATTTACATAAAATATCCACAGCATGTTTAAACTTAAACGCAAATATGGTAATGGGAAGTATTCCATACAGGTAGGCTGCAAATAAATATGATAGAATTTATGCAATAGCTACTAAAGTTGGTAATGTAAAACAACGCAACGGTATAGAGTATAATTGAAAAAATAAAGACTGCAATACATTCCAGAGTGTGAAAATGAGCTTATGTAACAATACAAAGTTATTTTTGTTATTTATTAAAACTCCAACAGGAATCTTATGATTATTGCTATCTGATTATTCACTCTGATCAATAAGCAACTTAGTTCTATATACAAATAGTACAAAACACTTATCTAAGCTTACATTCAGCAATATTCCTTAGGCTCTAATACATTATAGTACTACTAGCTAACGTGTACACTTTATCCGCACTTTGCTATGCTTTTTCACTTTCACTCACTTATAGCACTAACTCAAACGGCTTCGTTCTCTTAAGTCTTCTTATCTGGTTGGCGTTGTCTAGGATTTTGATGGCCTTGATATTCACGTGGTTGGAGAGCCTTTGTTCAAGACTCTCGGCAAACTTACTTATTGTCTGGATAACCGTATCCATCTGGAGGTCTCGATGAAGATCACAGTTTCTGAAGTAGCATGGAGCGGTAACGATGTTCATTAATAATTTATTCTAGTATCGTTGTATAATTTGGATGTTACTTTGTTTTGTACAGCCCCATAGGTGTATCCCATATGTCCATATCGGTTTAAGGACTTGCTTATACAATAAAAATTTGTTATAAGTAGACAGAGTGGATGTTTTCCCCATCAACCAGTACATCTTTCTGAACTTAATTTCTAATTTCTCTTTTTTTTCTTAATAGGTGCTTTCCAACGTAGCTTGGAATCTAATGTCATACCAAATATTTTGCAGTATTTGCATAAGGTATTTGGTTTCTATTTATACTAAATGGGATATGTTATTCTCTTTTGTTAGTAAAATTGACATGAATAGATTTTGTTTCATTCAATTTGATACGCCATCGCCTGGTCCAGATGTTAATTTGTTCAACAGAGTTCTGTAGCATGGTTGCTGCATCCTAGTGGTTTTGTCCGACTGTTAAAATGCATGTGTCGTCTGCAAATGTCGCATTTGTGTTAGGTTCTAATGATGGAATATCGCTGGTATAGAGCAGGTATAGCACTGGAACCAGGACACTTCCTTGTGGAACTCCAGCTTTAACTTCTCTTAATTCTGAATATGCTTCCTCATATTTAACTCGAAAGTATCTGTCAGATATATATGATTCTAGTAGTTTAGAATATTGTTTTGGTAAGTAGTATCTCATTTTATGATATAATCCGTCATGCCAGACTTTGTCAGAAGCCTGCGCTACATCGAGGAAAATTCCGGAACAGACTTTTCCTCCTTTTAGAGCTTTTTCTACTATATCTGTTATTCTATGCACCTGGTTTAGAGTCTTGCTCTACACCCAAACTGATGATTAGGAATTAGATTCTTTTCCTCTATAATTGGTTTTAGTCTCTTCAAGAGTAATTTTTCGTATAATTTAGACATGACAGGTAACAGTGAAATAGGCCTATATGAGGAAGCTTCTTGTGGAGGTTTTCCTGGTTTTAGTGTCATTATAATTTCTGCCACCTTCCATACCTTTGGTACGTATCTCAGCCTAAAGGAAGCGTTTATAAGATGTGTTAATTTTATTATAGCTTTCCTTGTAAGTATCTTTAACACTTCCCCAGTAATTAGATCAAATCCAGCAGAAGCTTTCTTTGCATTAATATTTTCTTTTATTTCCAAATATACTTCTTTTGGAGTTACAGGGCTTATCTCCTTTTCATCTTGATCAGGGAGCTCCCAGTTAATTATTTCTTGTTCTTCATTTGGTTGAAAAGTATTTTTTAGGTGGTCAGCAAACCTGCTTGCTGGCCTTTTGTATATTGCTTCTTGCCCAGCTACCATTAGTATTTCTAATTGGTGGATTCTGTAAGATTGGCCTTTTTAATCGTTTGGTAGCCTTCCATAATGAGTAATCAGTACCCGTATCATTTGATAGTTCACTTAGGTAGATGCTAACCGATTCGTTTTTAATTTTTTGAATTTCTCTTTTTAATTTTTGTGTGGCATTATTTAATCTAGTTTTATCAACTGGTGCTCTAGACTAATACCACTTGCGTCTCAGTTTTCTTTTTTCAGTTATCATTCCTCTGATTTCTTTCGGGTAGTTATTTCCTTTTGTTCTTTTGACACTTTTCGTGCTGTTGTTAAAAGCAGCTGCTTGTTGTACATTTTTATTGAGTAATTCTACTTCTGCCTCTAGTTGATCAATGGTTCTTAATGGAACCAAGAGGTTAATCTTCTCTTCAAGTTCATATCCAATGCCTCTTCTTCTTCTTATGGTGCCTATCCGTTACGGATGTTGGACACTAACATGGCTATTCTGACTTTGTTGGCTGCTGACCTGAAAAGTCCGGTAGTGGTTAAGTTAAACCATTTTTGCAGGTTATGCAGCCAGGATATTTTTCTTCGTCCTGGACCTCTTTTCCCATAAATTTACCTTGAAGTATGGTCCGAAGTAGGTCATATCGTTATTCATTGTGCATTATATGGCCCAGGTATTCTACACTTGAGTGCAAAATAATCGACTCAAAATTATTTTGTCAAAGTACGTCTCCTGTTTCAATCGTAAAAGTGTAAATTTAAAAATATTTAGTGTACAATCATTAACCTTATTATTGAGTTTTAAAAAATTTTTGTTTTTTGATGAATTGCATGACGCATTAAAAATAAATAATGCAACACGTAGAGAGGGGGTCAGAATTTGACTCATTGAAATCGACACGCACCGACTTAACGCGTCGGTTAACATCGTACACATTAATTTCCATAACAAGCCACTAATACATCAGTCACTTAAGTTCGCAACTGCATTACAAATGGATAACATGTCCGTCAACGCAACTCAAGCAGTAGCATTATTGAGGGAAGGCCTGAGACAGAGGGCCGTGGCAAATCGACTAAATTTAAGCCAATCGGCTGTGTCCCGAGTGTATCGTCCTTACCAAGATACTGTTGATTATAATCAACAAGGAGAAGGCCGTAAATGAATAACAACGGAGAGAGATGATTGATTTCTTGTATCGAAATCTCTGAGAAATCGACATTTAAGTGATGCTAAACTTAAAGAAGAGCTTAGAGAGGTCCGAGGTGTGGTGACCAGCATTTGGACAGTCAGAAGGAGACTAAAGGCAGCCAACCTGACACCAAAAAGGACAGCTACGGGTCCCAAGCTAACTGCAGCCCAGAAGCAAGGGCGTTTAGAATTTGCTCGCGAACATCTGGACATCAAAGGAGTCAGGTATTATTCTCCGATGAAAGTAGGATCTGCCTACATGGCAACGACAAGAGGCGTCGAGTCTATGGAAGGCCAGGAGGGCGATTTGCTCAATTTTGTATACGAGAAATTATCTCATGAAGGCGATTCTTGTATGTTTTGGGCAGGCAGTTCTATGGATGTGAAAACCGAGTTGATTTTCGTGCCTGGTGGAGGACGTGGAGGAGGTTTAACGGCGGATCGTAACATCAGAGACATTTTGAAGGAACATGTGGTTTCATACGCGGCATTTATTGGTGATGCCTTTATTTTAATGCACGATAATGCACAATGCCATATCGCACGAGTCACCACCACCTATCTATCTGAGATCGGTATACCTACAATAAATTGGCCCGCGTTAAGCCCGGACATAGACCCAATAGAGCATATTTGGAATAAGCTTAAACGAAGGGTCCGGGACAGAAATCATGCACCAAGGAGCATAATAGAATTGAGAGCTGCGCTTAATAATGGATGGGAAGTAATGCCTAAGAAATTATTAGAAAAGTCATCCGATCCATGCGAAATCGATTGGAAAGTGTAAATAGGAGTAGGGGTGGTAATATCAAATACTAAATAATTAAGAAATTCATGTTGCAATTGATGATTTCTCTGTTCATAACGTCTTTCTTGTCTTAGCTCCAATGATGAATATTTAGGAAATTCTGTTTGTATTGCATATTGTTTTTATAATGCGTCTTCCAAATAATGCAATAGCAGTTTTTGTAAGTTTAATAATAAAGTTATTGTTTGCACATTTTTACATATTACATTTTTTTATTTTCATACTTTTTACGTTGAAACAGAAGGTGTAATCTCAAATATTGCGTTTGAGTCGATTATTTTGCACTCAAGTGTAGTTTGTGACGTTTTATGGTTACGACTAGTTCCCGCTCTTTACCTCTTCTATCTCTCTGTAATTTGTTGAAATATTTCTGACTACAAAGAAGTCGATAAGGTCTGGGATTTTATTTGTGTCAGTAGACCAGTATGTGGGCTTCCCCGTTGATATTGCGTTGCATTTTATATATTTCATTGCTTCTCAAAATTCTTTCCCATTGGTGGGGGTCAGTCGTGACCCCCAGTGCGTTTGTTTTGCATTGAAGTCAAATTTTAGGGCAAAAATGCTTCTTTATTCTTCAATTACAAATTTCAAAATAAAAGTTTAATTTATTACGTTACTTTGAAAATGAGAGAGAATAATAAATGAGAGAGAAATTACAATTTAAGTTTAAAAAAATAAGGAAAAAACAAGAATCAAAATATATCAAGCCCTAATACATACAAATAAATAATCAATTTATAACATTAATACATAATAATAAGATCAAAATAACAATTACACTTAAAATATAGTACCTACACTTATTAAAAATATAAAACAATATATAATATAAAAGGACTACAGAACAACTACCTAACTATTGATGCTTTTAATATGTTCCATTAATTTGCTTTTAAACATTTGTACAGATGAACAACTTTTAACTGTTTGAGGAAGCTTATTAAAAAGATCAAAACCATTAAACAAGTCTTATCAGAACAGCCAACGAGTAAAGTCGTTAAATTCTAATTATTCGTTTACCTGTTTTTGCAAAGTTAAAAACGCGTTTTGTGAAAGTGTTTTATTTTAATGATTAACATTGGTAAGGTACCTTTATTTCAAATAATATCGACAACTATATAAATAGGCCAGTATTTTATGGCTCTAAATAATTAATATTTTGGCATACAAAATATTAATTTTTACATCATGGCATCATCATCTACGTCAACTCAACCTAGTTCTGTACCAGACCAACAACCTGTGCAACCTAAAAGTTACTCTTCCGTTACGAGACAACCAACTACTAGTGTTTTTCCGTCAAGAAATCAAGCAATCGTATTTGATGCAATAGACAACACTAAAATTGAAGATTACCTTCACAGTTTAAGCCTAATAATTCGACCAATCAACATTATTTTCTGTTCAAGGCTATCCAACAACAGAATATGCATTTACTTAGCAAATGAAAAATTGGTCTATGATTTTATTACCAACCACGAAAAAATCAACATTAATCAACAATTCAAGATCAAAATAACAGCGAAATAAACTTTCCAATATCGATGGATGAATTAGAAACGGTAATGAAAAACTGTTAGAACGCGTGACCTGGGCCAGATAATATACCCACTATTTTTCTAAAAAACCTTACCTACCCATCTAAAGAATACTTACTCAGCATGTTCAACCTAATTTTCTCGAAAATGTATTTCCAGAATCCTGGAGAAATTCAATAATAATTCCTATTCCTTAACAAAGTAAATCAAAATCAGATCCCGAAACATATAGGCCAATATCTCTTACTTGTAGTATGTGCAAAATGCTAGAGAAAATAATAAATAACAGACTCATATGGTATCTGGAATCAAAGAAACTAATTATACCAGAACAAAGTGGCTTCCGAAAGCGTCGTTCTACTGTAGACAACCTTATTGATGTAGAATCGGAAATACATGAGGCTTTCGTAATCAAACAACACTGTATTGGAATATTTTTCGACATTAGTAAAGCCTACGATTCGGTATAGAAATATTTAATTTTGAAAACGCTCAGCGACTGGAAAATAAGAGGTAATATACTCAAATACATATCAAACTTATTAAAAAATAGACAATTTCAGGTCAGAGTAGACGGCGTATATTCTTCAACAAAAAATCAAGAAAATGGTATACCACAGCTCGAACCTTAGCACTACCCTGTTTCTTATAGCTATGAATTCTATTACCGCAAAAATTAAACATCCTGTAAAAGCTAGGCTATATGCAGACGATTTAGTTATACTTTGTAGAGGAAAGAACCTAACAAACATCCATAACCATGTATAAAAAGCCATAAATCAAATTGAAGAATGGTCATTCACAAGTGCTCTTCAGTTCAATACCCTCAAAACCAAAGCAGTATGTTTTACGAAAAGTCACCAAATACAACCTAAGAAGTTATATTTAAATGGAGAACAGCTTAAATATGTAGACGAAGTTAGATTTCTTGGTATGATCTTTGACCAAAAACTAACTTGAAAGAACCATTTAGAATATTTAAAAAATACATGTCAGCCTGGAATAAATTTGTTACGATCACTCGCAAACAAAAAATGGGGCGCCGACTCTTCTATATTACTACATATCTACAGGACTCCAAACTGGACTACGGCTCAATTGTTTACAACTCCTCCAAAAAATCGTACTTAAAAACAATAGATGTTATTCAAAATACAGGCCTCCGAATTTCCTTAGGAGCACACTACACAAGTCCAATACAAACTCTATACTGAGAAACTGGAGAGATTCCACTCGCATTTAGAAGACAATATCTAAGTCTTTCTTAAGCCGCAGCAGTATCGTCTAATCAAGATAATCCTGTTATACACAACGTATTCGCTGACCGCTTCAAAAGTTGTTTCCAAACTTCAAATCGAACTGATCACCCTTTCTATTACCGCCTACATACCTACTTGTTAACAATGGGTATCCATTTTCCAGACACCTACGATATCTCCTCAATTCAAACCCCTCCTCCTTGGACAATTCGACTTCCCTCTACTGACACCAGCTTATTGCGCCTAAACAAATCAGAAACGCCAGCAAGTCAAATTATTCAAGAATTCCTAAAAATATTAAGCAAATATGGTAGCTGTTTCAAAGTTTACACCGATGCCTCCAAAAACGAAGACGAAACTGGGGCAGCAATCTACTCATCAGATTATACAGAAGCTTACAAATTACCTTCATATACAACAACGTTCTCAGCTGAACTGTATGCGATACTAAAAGCACTAGTTCTGATAGTTAACAAAAATAAAAAGAGAAATATCATTATTACAGATTCTCTCAGCTCAATAATGGCATTAAACCAAGTCTACTGTAATCATCCACTACTCCTTCTCATTAAAAAGCAACTAAAACATGCAGAAAATATGAACATTAAAGTTAATTTTATATGGGTACCGTCACATACTGGAATCGAAGGAAACGAGGTTGTAGACAAAATAGCAAAAAATGCACCTACTAACCCAAACGCAGAAGAGAATACGAAAGTTTTTCACACCGATCTGAAAGCATTCTTTAAAGAAAGGATTAATTCAATATGGCAGGATACATGAAAGAACTACCCAAATAAGCTGTACGAAGTTGATAAGAATCATAAAAAATTCCCAAAATTTAACAATAGAAGACAACAAGTAACCTTCACTCGCCTCCGGATTGGCCATACTCGGTTAACACACGACTACCTACTAAAACGTACTGATAAACCTGTGTGTGGCATGTGTAAAAGTGTCTTAACAGTAAAACATTATTTATTGCAGTGCCCCAAGTACGATGTGCAACGCAAAATGTATAAAATACCATCAACATTAAACAGTGCTCTTGGAAAAGACAGTAATACTAAAAATATTTTCGCCTTTCTCAAAGACTGCAAGCTAATATCAAAAATCTAATATTTTACTGTGTATAGATCTAGGTTTATTTCTATTTATGTATTGCTATAGTTAATATTCTATTGTTAAGTTCTAACTCTGTATCACAATCCATACACGCTAATAACCCTGCGTGGTCGATGCATCATATAAGAAAAAAAAACCATTAAACAACAAAGAGTTTGTTGAAGCAGACCTTTTTGTTTTCACAATGTTTAAATTGCAATTACCTCTAGTAGGGTAATTGTGAATATCACAATTCCGCATAATAAACTCACAAAAGTAAGCAGGGGCCAAATTATTTAAAATTTTACCAATTTGACAAATTTTTAGGTATTCTTGAAAACAAAACAGGTATAATTTTTTAGAAATCTTTTTTAATATGTAATTACAATTGTCATTAAAAGACAATAAATTATCTATTTGAAAACTAAGGTACTTAATTGTTGTGATGATTTCTATTTTATCATTGTCAATCTGAAGATTAATAGTATTTATATCAATAGTTGAGTATTTGTATTTAGTTGTTATTATCATAGCCTTCGTCTTTAAAACATTTAACTTTAGTTTGTTGATCTTTAAATATTTATTAACAGACTGCACTTCTTTGCTGAACCAACCTTATGGTTTCCTTATCTTACCGAAACCTTTTAAAAGGGACTGTCCGTATCCTAAAATACCCCATAGGATTTCTGTTAGATTTGTTGGAGCATCCCACAACAAAGCAAATGATTGACATATTTGCTACCTAAAAATTTAGCACATATTCACATTGAATTTAATTTAATTTAAAGACTATGTACAAACCTTTTATACTAATTTTTCAGTTTCACAACAGAAGTTTTTTTGAAAAAGTTTTAAGTTTAAATATTTTTTAAGCCGTTTATTTCCGTTTTCCAATCACTGAACTGATAATTTAACTAACAATTTATATAACTAATTGAAAACACTATTAACATTCAATACGGCTCAATAGTTTGTTTGTTCTCCAGACACCATATTGGATTTAATTTGACAGCGACAGTTCGTTGATCGCGACATTGCCAAATAATTTTGTATGAAGCTTTTTTATTGTGGCGTCCTAATGCAGTTTATTTTTTATATTGGAAATAAGGCACAATGTGACTTTAAGATAAGCTTAATTTGATGTTTAGATTTCCAATTCGGAAATCGTACTTAAAATATGAAAAATGATAAAATTTTATTTATATAAAACGATTTCCGAAGTGGAAATCAAAATGTTAAATTACACTTATTTTAAAGTAAAATTGTGGCATATTCCCAATAAAAAACAGTAAGCTGCCATTTAAAACTGTGACGTCCTCTCGTGGGAGTCACTATCCGGGTAGCTTTTAGACAGTCAGAGACAGAGTTCAAAATAAAAATAAAACTTTATTGTCTTCCTTAAATTAAATTGACAAAAATCTTATGTACATATTTACAATTTGGTTTAGTCTTCTCAGTACCTGGCCTATTTATTCAAATTAAGTTTGACCTTGTCATATGGAACCAGTCTTATCGGCAAGCGAATGTGTATTTGAAATTTTACGGTAACGTTGGATCGATTTAATAACAGCGGACGATAGGTACAAAGAAAGGAAAGGAACTCAACACGTCCCTTAAGTGATTCGGGTTAATAGGACACTCCTCGACAGTCTCAACACGACTGCTTCAGAGTACGGGTAGTGAAAAGCTCAACACGCTTTTCGGGTAAAGACGGTATGGGACGGAAACAACTTGTGAACTCAACACGTCCACAAGCCGGGGTAGGGAAGAAGAGAACCTTCAGTCAACACCTGTCGATTCTGTCTCTATGAGGAAATGTTGCCGTTTATATAGCGGAGCTTTGCCCTTTCTACTGTCGATACACTCCTACTTCATGGGTTGGTTCGCGCGCACGCTGGTTTAACGGTGATGGCTTGGACTCATCGTTACACCCCCTCTTCCTGGGAAAAAAAATTTTGGAACAAAATTTTTTTTATTTTTATTCCTTGCCAGGTACTTGGTTACCCTAAAAAAATTTACAATACATCGAAATAAAAAATGTCCGCCCTAAAAAAAATATAAATATCGTCTTCTTAAACAAAAAATCGTCTTCCTCTCTCTTAAAAAAAAAACATCTTTCTTCGTGGGGCTTCAATTATTGGTTTTTATCCTCAGCACCTGGTTCGGGAGTCTCAGTCTGTATTTTTTTCCTTTATGCTGCGGCGGAACTAGTGAGAGCAGCGGGATTGACACTGGAATTGACTGGACTTTCTGAATTTTTGTGATGCCCATGGTTGGTTCATCGAAAAGGTTCTTGAATTTGGAAATAGCCTTTATCAGGGGCTCGCAGCCTTTGCCCGGGGTGTTAGGTTTCGGTGTGTTTCCTAATGGTGATATTAATTCTGGAACGGTGTATGGTGGCGGCGTAACTGTGCCGTCCATTTCTATGTCACTGTAATATATTTCTAACGTGTCTGACATTGTATTTGAAGGTTACTGGTAAACTGTATTAAAATATACTGTCACTACTTGGTGTTGACTGTAAGTGCTTGGACTGATTAAGGAGTAGGGAAATCGGTTTTTATCGTCGTGTTTTAATTTGAATATTACATTAGAACACACTTTTGTTATAGTATATGGGCCTGAAAATTTCGGTGCTAATTTGGCGTTAAAATTTTTGGCGGCATTTGAGAGTTGGTATTCCCTTTTCATGACTTTGTCGTTTATTGTGGGTTTCCACTCTCTTCGTCGTAAGTTGTAGTAATGGCTTTGAGTTGTAGAAGCTTTTGCCAGGTTTGTACGTACTAGTTCGAATATTTCTCGTAGTTTATGCCATTTTATGTTTTGATCGGTATGTTGTGTGTCGTTTGGGGTTTTTACGACTTTACTTGGAATTTCTAGTTCGTGTCCAAAGTTCAGGAAGGCCGGGGAGAAACCCGTTGAATCGTGTTTAGCTGTATTATATGCGAATAATAGTTCTGGAAGGCTCGTGTCCCATTTCTTATGGTTATTATCGCAGAACTGAGCTATCATTGTTTTGATTACTCTGTTTGTTCTTTCTACTGGATTATTCTGGGGTGAATATGGCGGAATGTTTCTTTTAGAAATCTGGAATTCGTCTAGCAACTTTCGTACTTCCCTGTTATCGTATGTTCTTGCGTTGTCTGATATTAGCTCTTTGGGCGATCCGAATCTCATAATGATTTTATCTTTTAAGTTCTGACAGACTGATTTTGCCGTTGCTGTTCTGATCGGTATGGCTTCGACCCATTTTGAAAAGGTGTCCTGGAATGTCATTATATATTTGTTTCCTTTGCTGGATGTTGGAAGGGGTCCTATGATGTCGGTTGAAACGGTGTGCCATGGATGTGGCGGAATTTGTGTAGATTGCATGCGGCCTGGAGTTAAGCTTTGTTGCGGCTTAAATTGCTGACAGTTCTTGCAGTTCCTGACGAACTTTGCGGCGTCTTTAAACATCCCTGGCCAGTAGTATTTTCTAGCTAGGCGGGTTATTGTTTTGGCTATTCCTAGATGTCCTGCGGTCGGTTGCTCGTGGTTTTCTGCCAGGAGTTGTTGTCTCTTGTGGTTTGGGATGCATAGTTTCCAGGGGTTGGATACCTCTGTCTCTTTTAAATCGTATTTGTCCCAGAAGTGTCGATAGAGAAGTCCATCTTTGATAGAGTAGTCTGGAAATAGTTGCGGATTTGTCTGGATTTTATTTAAAGCTTTATTGTACCATTCGTCGGGTTCCACATCTTCTATGTTTATTATGCAAACCAGATCTACTGGTTCTCTAGAGAGCGCGTCGGCCAGGACGTTCTGGGAGCCCTTTCTGTAAATGACATCGAAGTCAAATTGTTGCAGCAGCATTGCCCATCTAGCTAATCTACCTGTAGGGTTTTCCATTGTTTGTAAGTATCGTAGACTTTGATGATCTGTGATAATTGAAAATGGGTATCCTTCGATGTAGGGTTTCATCTTTTCTATACCGAAGATGATCGCTAGTAGTTCTTTTTCTGTAACGCTGTAATTTTTTTCGGCATTTGTTAGGGTTCGACTTGCGTAAGCGATGACTTGTTCCTGTCCTTCGTCGTTTGTTTGTACTAAAGCTACTCCTAAACCGTGGTTCGAAGCGTCCGATTGTAAAAAAAATCTTTTCTGGAAGTCCGGGCAGATCAGTATTGGAGCTTGTGTCAGTAGTAATTTTATTTTGTTAAATGCTTCCTCTTCCAAAAAATCTTTTATAAATCTCCTATACCATGAGATGATGCCAAAAAATCGGCGTAGTTGTTTAACGGTTTTTGGCGCGAGATATTCGACTATAGCTTTTGTCTTGTTGTCGTCCACTTTTATTCCCGTTTTGTTTACTACATGGCCTAAATAATTTATCTCTTCTTTGCAGAATTTACATTTGTCTATATTAATTCGTAGTTTGGCCTGCTGTAGTCTGTGAAGTACTTCTTTTAAGTTTTCCATATGTTCCTCGAACGTTTTCCCCAGTACTATTATGTCGTCTAAATAGGCGAAAGCATGTGGTTCCATTTCTGGGCCGATTATTGTATCTAGTAATCGTTGAAAAGTAGCGGAGGCGGCGTGTAATCCGAATGGAAGTACTTTGAACTGGAATAGTCCTTTTCCTGGTGCTATGAAAGCGGTCAAGGGTTTGCTTGCTTCGGAAAGTGGTACTTGCCAATATCCATTTTTTAGATCTAACGTGGTAAAATATTTTGCAGATTTTAACTTTTCTAGGATATGATTGATGTACGGTAATGGGTAGGCATCTTTTTCTGAGATGTCGTTGATTTTCCTAAAATCGATGCAAAATCTGTATCCGTTGTTATCCTTCTTTTTTACTAGGACGATGGGGGAACTGTACGGGCTATTAGATTTTTCTATCACGTTCTCTTCTAGCATCTTATCTATCTCATCGTTTATGATCTTCTGCATTGCCGGGTTTCGGGGCCTGTATCTTTGTTTGATCGGTGTATTATGTTTGAGTTTTATTGTATGTTCGGTTAGATGTGTTGTTGCTTTAATTTGTTTAAATTTCTCCAATTCTGTTAGTAACAATTCCTGTAATTGTTTTTTTTCGGTATTGTTTAGTGTAGTACTGATGTCGAGCTGCTCTCGTTTCGGACTGTTCGTGAATTCCGGTATGTATGACGGAATATCTTCGGTCTGGTCGTCGACCGCGGTATCGGTCGGTAGTCGGTATATTTTCGGTGTGGTCTTCGACCGCGGTATCGGTCGGTAGTCGGTAGGTCGTTTTGTTATATATTTTGCTTCTCTGTTGGAGCGGATATCTTGCGGTTGGTGTTTCGTTGACCCTGGAATTGGTCGGTATTCGGTTATTGTCTGCATTGTACGATCTGGATCCGTGTTCTGTAGTGGTTGGGCATTGTTCTCTCCTTCTTACGCGATTTCTATTTAAGATGTTTGATAAATCAAGGCCCCATCTTGTTATTTCATGCATTCCCAGTACTACTTCTGAAGCTAGGTTTGGTAAAAAATGTAGCTTGGCATTTCTCCAAACGTTGTCTATGGAACATTTTGCTGTAAAACAGATTTCTATGTTGCTGGTTTTTCCATCTGCCAGCGTGATCTTTAAAGCTTTTCTGTCGCTTTTTGTTCCAAATTGTTCCAATATTTTTTTACCTTTTTGTCCTATAAACGAATTTTGGGCTCCTGTGTCTATTAGTGCTCTTAACTTTTTACCGTTGCTGAACGTTATCGTTGTGTGGGGTCGTTGATCTGTATAGTGTGCGTAGCTGGAGGTTGTTAGGGAGGACTCTAAATGCTGACTGGGTTGCCTCCTTCTTGTCCAGTCCTGTTGCAGTTTTCCGGTCGGCTTTTACATTGGCAGTTATTGGAAGTTGTTCCTCGGGTTCCGCAATGGCTGCAGAAGAGTACAGCGATAGCTCTGCAGTTTCTTCTATTGTGGCCTCTGCGGCCGTATCTCCAACAACAAGTCTGTCTGTCGAAATTCTGTATTTTGTTATTACGACTATTTGCCTGTGTCCAGTCACACCTTGTATTGTTTCTGTTATATATTTCTTTTTGGACCATATCATATTCTTCCGCTAGTCTGATGATGTCCTGTGTTGACGATACGTCTTGCCTCTTTATATACAACTTGTAGTTCGGGTTCATATTGGTGTATATCCTATTTAGTTCTTCTTGGTGATTGAATTCACCATGTCTTCTGATCATTGTTTGAATATCAATGATGTAGTCTTTTACACCTTCGTTGTTTCGTTGGAGTCGGTTCCGGATTTGACTTTCCAGAGATTGCGTGAGAACGGAGGAAACGAAGAAATTGCGGAAATCTTGTTCGAAGTCTTTTAATTCGTTCCAATATTTATTATTGTTTCTGTACCATAGTAATGCTTTCCCGTTTAATGTTCCTGGTAGAGCTTGTAAAACGTGGGTGTCTTGTAGGCCGTAAGCTGTCTGGAGTTCTATCAACCGTTCTATGAATTCTATTGGGTCTCTTGAACCGTCAAAGTGTAACCCCCATTTGCGTACTATTTCCATCTTTCTTTGTCTGTCTTCCATCTGGTTTTCTTCTATTTCCTCTGCCTTGATGATCGCAACTAATCTCGCTCTTAGCTCGCTGAAATTCCCTTCCGTCGGCTGTTCTCTGTTTGTTAATTCGGCTATAAGTTCGTCTTTCTTTAATAGGTACACCCAACTAACCTTCGACGTTTCCGGAGCGTCTGTCATTTTTGAACTGTGAATCACCCTGTCTTTGATTAAAATTTGAAACGTAGTACTGTCTCATGAAAATAAAATTCGGAATTCGGTCGGTATTATTGTTTAAAACGTATTTTTCTGCTCGGGCGCCATTTGTGACGTCCTCTCGTGGGAGTCACTATCCGGGTAGCTTTTAGACAGTCAGAGACAGAGTTCAAAATAAAAATAAAACTTTATTGTCTTCCTTAAATTAAATTGACAAAAATCTTATGTACATATTTACAATTTGGTTTAGTCTTCTCAGTACCTGGCCTATTTATTCAAATTAAGTTTGACCTTGTCATATGGAACCAGTCTTATCGGCAAGCGAATGTGTATTTGAAATTTTACGGTAACGTTGGATCGATTTAATAACAGCGGACGATAGGTACAAAGAAAGGAAAGGAACTCAACACGTCCCTTAAGTGATTCGGGTTAATAGGACACTCCTCGACAGTCTCAACACGACTGCTTCAGAGTACGGGTAGTGAAAAGCTCAACACGCTTTTCGGGTAAAGACGGTATGGGACGGAAACAACTTGTGAACTCAACACGTCCACAAGCCGGGGTAGGGAAGAAGAGAACCTTCAGTCAACACCTGTCGATTCTGTCTCTATGAGGAAATGTTGCCGTTTATATAGCGAAGCTTTGCCCTTTCTACTGTCGATACACTCCTACTTCATGGGTTGGTTCGCGCGCACGCTGGTTTAACGGTGATGGCTTGGACTCATCGCTACAAAACAATTCGTCCAAATTTGATTATCTTAGAATATTGTTCAAATGCTAGAAAAAATAAAAGCAATAAGTTTGGCAACGTTAAACTTCTCTTTTTTTAAACAGGTGTTTGTCACTCCATCTCACGTAAGGTGCATACCGACCATAAACTTTTACTGTATATATATATATATATATATATATATATATATATATATATATATATATATATATATATATATATATATATATAGAAATGTTTCTTCTACGTTAAGTTCTCAAAAAAAAATCTTTATTTCGAAAATTAAAAGTTACAATTTTGAAAATACCTCAAACTACTACATTTAAAGATTAAAAATTGACTTTTGAAACATAATAATTACAATAATAATAAAAATATTGATTTCTTCCTTTTTATAACTTCGGACATCGGAATCTGCTGAATCTCAATAGTAGGGGAGCTTATGGCTACATTTCTCCTCCCTTCATTGGGTGGGACTTCGAGGACGAAGTTTCGTCCTAGAAGTCACACCCAATGGAGTTACTTCAGCTATGAGCTCGTCCAATATCTGGATCTGGGGAGGATGCAATTTTTCTCCAAATAGGATTTTGGAAATTCGTTTTCTTTTCCTAAGTAGATTATTATTATTATATTAAGAAGATTATTAGGAAAGCTAAAATGGTTAAAAATATTACAACAGGAGTGGTGCTTATTCCTATTGATAATCGGGGTAATACGTCTATGGTATCTAATGATTGGATTTGACCATATGTCTCTGGGATTGTTAATTTTTCGAATTTCATCTCATGGTTTGGTATTAACTTTATTGGAACAATTTTTGGAATAGAAATGTGTTGTGACGTCTTTTTATTTAATTGGATACCTTTAATCATTACTGGTACATTTGTTGTCAAGATGCTGGTTGAATTGATTTCTATCTGCTGGATTCTCATCGGGTGAACTATTCCTAGCAATATGACTTTGCTGGTCTCTTGGAAAAAGTTCTCTGTGATTAATGTTTTTGTGCAATTATCTACATTGGGTATGTTACATTGGGATTGCACATGGTTGGAACAGACTATGATGTCACCTTGTCCTATATAAGTGTCGAATCATTTATTATTTGTATAGTAGCTTTCAGGTGGCAAAATCATAACATGATCTTTGTTTGGAATAGGATAGATTTTATAGGTAGTGTAGGAAATTTCATGGAGTATAGGAATTTTAATTATTATGAGCATTGTATTTGAAGTTACACAAACTAAAATTTTTGTTGACTCTATAAGTTCATAAGGGTGTTCATTACTATTGGGGATTGAATTTCTGGGATAAATTTTGAGGATTTCTTTAAGGTCTATTATTTCCTTTAAAGTAAATAATTCTAAATTAGAGATATTTAGCTCAGATAAAGTAATGGTTCTAATAAGTTTCATTAGAAATTCGTTTATATTTTGGAGATTTATTATCTCATTGTGTAGAATGATATAGCTGTCAAAATCAGCTGATAATTTGTTAAGTGCAGATATGAGAATTGAATTATCAGAATTTAGTTTTTCTAAAAGTTTATCGAATCTCGTGTTAAAAGAGTTTCCATAAGATATTTGGTTATTAAATTTTTTAATAATTTCATTTTGTTTATTTTCTATAGAGATTATGTTTGATTTTAATAAGTCTAAGTCAGAATCGTCAGGATTTCCAGTCACGTATTTGATGGCTGTACCTAGAAAATTATTCCACGCTGTAGACGAATTATTCCACGTTGCAAAAGACAGAGAAGCTTTTAAAAATGTGGTCGCCAACCTCCGTTAATGGGGATGGCATAAGAAGAAGAAGAAGACCTAGAAAATTAAAAGTCCACGTTCCTGTTTTCGAGTGATTTTGTGTAGATCGTCTTTCGTTTGTTATTGTATGTGGGTGTATTGGCAATACAGTAGCGAGAGAGGTGCATTTTTGAAGTGATTTCTGAAATAGCTTGTCGGACTAGCGTCAATAGTGTCGGATAGTTTGTCTAGTGGTATGTGAAGAAAGTGTCTGTGGTAGTGGGAGATTTCTCTCGATTTGCCTATCTCTTCAGCATCATCATCATCCAGCCTCAAGAGTCCACTGCTAAACATAGGCCTCTTCCTCATGTTTCCAACCCCGTCTATCTTGCGCCGCTCTTATCCAGTTTTTATTGAGTCTTCTTAAATCGTCAGTCCATCTTGTAGGTGGTCGACCGACGCTTCTCTTGTCTTCCCTTGGCCTCCATTCCAATAACCTCTTTGTCCATCGCCCATCTGTCATTCTGGCTATGTGTCCTGCCCATCTCCATTTTAGTCTGGCTATCTTCTCGATGATGTCAGTCAATCCGGTTTTTCTCCTGATGTCTTCGTTGGTTATTCTGTCTCGTAGAGTTATTCCTAACATGGAACGCTCCATTCTTCTCTGCGTGACTCTCAGTTTGGTAGCTGCTGTTTTTGTTAAGGTAAGTGTTTCTGCTCCGTACGTCAAGACTGGGAGGACGCACTGGTCAAATACCTTTCTCTTCAGGCATGTGGGCAGCTCACTTTTAAAAGTTTCTCTCATTTTTCCAAATGCTACCACCCAAGGCCGATTCTTCTCTTCAGTTCATGAGTCTGGTTATCCCTGCCAATCATAATTTCATGTCCTAGGTATTTATATCTATCTACGAGTTCTATTTCTTTCCCACCAATACTGATGTTCTGGTTGGGTACCAAATTGGTCATGATTTTTGTTTTCGAGATATTTATATTTAAACCTACATTTTCTGTAGCCACAACGAGTTCCTGTACCATCTCTCTTGCCATACCTAGATCTTCAGCTATTAAAAGTATATCATCGGCGAAACGTAAGTTGTTTAGATATTCTCCATCTATTTTTATTCCCTTTGTCATCCAATCCAAATTCTTAAAAGCATGTTCTAGCACCCTACTAAAAAGTTTAGGTGACATTGGATCTCCTTGTCTAACCCCCCATTCTATTTTTATGCGATTACTGTTAGTATGTAATCTGACAGTGGTTGTTGCCTGCAGGTATATTTTGTATAATAATTTAGTATATCTATGATCTAGCCTGCATTCTTTAAGCGCCTGTAATATTTTGCTTAGCTCAACTGTGTCAAAGGCTTTGTGAAAATCGATAAATATTAGAACTAGAGGTTTATTGTATTCCACTGATTTCTCTATTAGGGTTTTTATACTTTGTAGATGGTCATTTGTTAAGTAACTTTTTCGGAATCCTGCCTGTTTCCCTTGGTTGATAAGTCTCTAATTTTCTTTCCATTCTCTTAACTAGTATCCGCGTAAACAACTTATATATATATATATATATATATATATATATATATATATATATATATATATATATATATATATATATATATGGCTGAGGAGGCTAATCGGTCTGTAATTCTCTAAATTTGCTTTGTCTCCTGCTTTGTGTAATAGAATCATAGTAGCGTTGTTCCAGTCTGTTGGAATATTGGTGCTGTGAAGGCAGATATTGAAAAGGCAATTTTTTCAAGTAATACATCCCCTCCAATTTTTAGTGCTTCTGATACTATTCCATCTTCACCCGGGGTTCGATTATTTTTCATTTTCTTCAGGGCTTCTTTGATTTCTGATTTTGTTATATTGGGCATTAAATCTGATCCTTGGTTTAATACCCCAGTTTTTAGTGTAATTGGAGGTTCCGTATTGTTATCTTTTTTTCTTAATCTATATAACTCTGTGTAGAACTCTTCGACTATTCTTAATATTTCATCTCTGTTCGTTGTTTCTTCTTCAGTTCTGTTTCTCAGTTTGTTAATTTCTATTTTTCCCTTTTGTACGCTCCTCTTCAAAACTTTCATGTTCTTATTTTGCTCTATTGCCCGTTTTGTTTTTTTCTACATTGTAGTTTCTTATGTCTTTTCTTATTGCCTTAGTGATCGTCTTATTTATTTGATTTATCGCTTCTTTGCTTGTAGTGTTATCTCCTTTCATTCGTCGCCTTAGTTCTATAAGGGTTTTCGTGGGTTGACTCAGTTTTTCATCTTTTTTGCTGGTCGGACAATATTTAGTTTGAGGCTGTTGCATTGTGTTGACTATTTGTTTGTTCAATATATTGATGTCTGCTGTTGTTGTATCTTTCAATGAATTACCAATATATTTTTCGAACTCCTGAATATTAGTTAGTTTTGTCCATTTCTTTGGTTGTTTCTTATTTATCATTTTGAGTCTTTCTTTTTCGGTTGATATCGTTATTTTAGCTCTTACTAACCTATGATCACTGCCTGTACTGAACTGGTTTAGCACATTTACGTTATTACGTTCAGCATAATAACCGTTATTCGGAATCTCCTGAATACCGAGTGGATGGACCAGGGCGATAATTGTCCTGTGAAAAATTTGGGTCTTAAGTAGGTTTGTCTACATGTTTTCGTATTCGTTTTACATATTTAAGGTGAGTGCTTGTTACGTTTTGTTTATCTGTTTTACCGACAATTTTTGTTTTGTCTTGTTTTTCGGGTGAATAGTGGAGAAAGGGGCTTATAATTTAGACTTATGTCTTTTCTTAGAGCCACATAGGGATTTTGTGAGGTCTATTTCCGAAATATCTTCAGCATTTTCGTTTTGTCTGTCTAAGAGTTGTTCACTCTTTTGTTTTTGTTTATTATATAGTTCTGCAATAAAGGGTTGGAGTTCTTCTTTATGTCTTTGATTATATGTTTCATATATCAGAAGATCAAAATCGAAATGTATTTCTTCTGCATAGAGTCCGTACAGAATTGAGAAAGGGGACTAATCTGTGGAACTGTGGATTGATTGGTTGTAAATGAGAATGGCATGTGTTAGAATGTCATCTAACGAATCATTTGGATTTTGGGCTTGTAAGGTCCTAAGTTTTTCAATAAGAGTAGAATGAAATCGCTCTAGAGGAGAGTTTGAGGAGGAATTATTTACTGTTGTAAAATGTATTTCGATTTTGTGGATATTTAAGAATTCTTTAACGACGTGGATATATAAGAATTCTTTAACGACTGCGGAATTGAATTCGGTGCCGCTGTCGCATACAATCTTTTTTAGATAATTGTGGTGCAAAACGTAGTGTCTCAATTTATTTAGTATGGAAATGGAAGTTTTGTCGGTGAGCTTATAGCATTGACCGTATTTGGAAAAGGAATCTATTATTGTGAGATACAGGTTTTTATTGCAGTAGAATAGATCGATTTGTAATATATCAAAAGGTTTTTGACCTAACAATGGTCCTAATTGGGCAAGTTTGTAAGGACGTCGTTCGTATTTATTTTTTAAGCAAATTTCGCATTTATTGATAAAATTCGAAATAGTTGTCTGCAGTAAGGGCCAATAAAATTTTTGTTTTAAGTGCTTGTTAGTTTCAATTATTCCGTTGTGGTTTTCTACATGATATTTCTTTATGCCCTCTATTTGTTGATTTTCTTCTTCTATGTTCTGAAGTAGTATATTGCAAAATATTGCTTTGACTGTGGAATTTATTTTTTTTTAAATAGTTAACAGATAAAAGGTCTAAATTCGTGAGGGATTGTCATTGCAAATTTTTTGTTTGGTCTAAGGATATTTTGGAAGGTATTTGCTATTTCTGTTTTCCAATTATTTGTCAAAGTGACAGTGTAACGGTGTTTCTTAAAAATTTTTTTGTATTTTATTTTAAAATTATTTGACTCTAGTTTGAAAATAATTGGGTTTGAGGATTGGTTCATGTGAAATTTCTACTCCTGTGATAGGGTTCTCAACTGATGTATATTGTGTGTTAGTACTGTGTTGTAAATTGTCAAATTTGACATGGAAATCGTCAATCTCGAAATTGTCTGGTGGTTCAGCACATTCTGAACTAGTGCTTAGGGCATTTATTTGGACTCGGCTAAGAGCATCGGTAACTTGATTCTCTTTGTCTTTTTTATATTTGACTTCAAAATTATATTTTTCTAGTTTTAGTCTCCATCGGGCTAATCTAAAAGTGTGGTCTTTAATTTTGTAGATCCATACGAGAGGATTGTGATCTGTTTCTACATTGAATTTTTGATTGTATAAATACATACGGAAGTGTTTACAGGAATCTAGTATGGCTAAAAGCTCTTTTTCGATAGTGGAGTAGTTTTGTTCTGCGAAATTAAGACTTCGAGAATAGTAGGCAATAGGGTGGTTGTCTTGAGATAATACGATATATTAGAGGCGTCTGTAGTCAGTACAAAAGGCTTTTCGAAGTCTGGATATTGTAGAACTGGGGAATTTGTGACGAAAATATTTTGCCTACCTCAGGGTACGAACATAGGGGTAGAAATAGGGGACAAAAACTATGGGGCGAAGATAGGGCAAGCAAAATAAACGCTACTAGTGCGTACGACACTCAGTTGGTTATTGGACAGCTGGGGTCGTGGATAAGTGAAATAAATGGGTCGGATTGGGGCAGCTACAAAAAAAATGAAAGGGTACTTACATAAATCTCCTGGACAAAATGAAATAAGATATGGCAGAGAAGGTTACCTCTAGCTATTTAAATTTGGACGCCGCTTCGAAGAAAACTTCCTGCTGGAAAAAGAAAGAAAATTTCTTCTTCCCTAAAATAGGTTGGGAATAGTTGGTATAAACATACAAGGGTTAGGAGATTTTCTAAACTAAAATAAACAAAGGATCAGAGAAACAAATCAAACGTTTATTTTTGTCTCATACAAACAGTTATCAAACATAGAAATGGCACAAAAAATATAAGTACTATATAAATAGTTACCAAATAGAGAATAAAAAAAAACTTACATGTGTCCGTTTACAAACTCCGTTTACAAAGGGGTTGGAGATACTACAAAAACTTACAAATATTACCGCACAGAGATTAACCTTTTTTTAAAACAAGCAAAACAAATGAATATCGAAAAGAACAAAGCTAGCTGTCATATGTTAACATTATATTAAAAAAAAGCAATTAAAATGATAGCTGTTAAACCATAAAATTTACAATTTATTATTTATTACAAATCCTTTAAATTTTAATGAAAGCAATTATTGTTTTAGCATAAAAAATGTCTGTCTTTACTTTAAAATTAAAATGTTAATTGTTACCTGATTTCACTGTTTAGCACTTAACTTTCAAAAAAAACTTGTTAACATCTATGGGACTGGAGCTGCAAAGGACATAACTCTCAACTTGAATAAAAATAAACCATTTCCATACGTAGGCAGGAACGATTGGAACAGAAACTTGATGGAGGAAATCAAGCTGTCGACGGGGACATTCTATATAAACATTTTCCAAATTTCATCAGTGCCGGTGTACTGCACAAATCTTATGGGTGATTACTCTGATCTAAACTGCCACATTGCATAGAGTATCATTACCTTAACCGGTCTTAAGATATTACACAAAAAAAATTGAATCGACTCGCGATTCAAAATCTCTTCTGTCTGCTCTGCTTGGGGCTTAAATGTCGACTCCTCGATGCCTTACATTTTACAAGTTTCAACGCAAAATAAATTTCCCTTTACGTCTCACAGCTAGTTTTTGCCTACAAACTTAAAACAAACAATCTACCTTTTTTTGACCTCGTTCTTAGCAATGAACCGACAAAAAACTTCTTGAGTATTTTCTTTTAAATTGGTTAACTGGAAATTTTTTACCCCACAATACATACAGAGAATAGGGGAATATTAATGTAAACAAAGACAAAAAAAAATATTCTCAGTTAATACCTCTTAGAAAAACCGTATACCTGACTTGCAATATTATATTAGGGGACTCAAAACAACTTTTAAATATTCTAGTTTATTGCGTTTTAACGACAAAAGACAAAAACAGCTGAATACCAAAACTTGATATTTAGAATCTCAACTTAAAATGCCATAATATATTGATCGTTTTAAAATTCATTTGCAAACAGAAAAACGAAAATATTCCACCAAATTTAAAACGCTACAATGCCCCTTCTTAAAACAAAAAACTCGGATAATTCTTATCCAGTTTTTGATAAAGGCAAAACAACAAAAACCAAATCAGAAGATAACATCTTAACTGAGTCGAAACTTCTTAATAATATCTTTTAGATGATGGCTAGCATGGGATTAAACAACAAAAACAAAGTTAGTTACTAAGAATGGGCTAGCGTGCTATCGATCGCCAGACTCTTTAAAGTCGAGTAGACTGAAATTTATGACTCTACTTGAACTGTAGGTGACATGAGTTTCTATGTCTTGGGGGAAGCTAACCTTATGCTTCGAAGTGAACCTCGCTGACATTCACAGCAATAACACAAGTGATTTGTCGGGCAGGCATAGCCATAACACCTCGTTGCCTAAACCAAGTGCTATGCACAAATCCAAAAAAAATTGCTCTACACTTAACAGGTAGGCGTCTACTATCTCCACTATACGCCTAGCGAGACAAGGAATTCGGCAACGGTTCCACAAAAAAATTAGGATATAGAGCTTAAATCTATATACCTACATATGACAAAATGTGATTCTCACATGTGTCTCCCAATCAAAATAGGTTACCTGTACGAAAATTATCAAAAGTGAAGTAATATTCCAAAGGGATGAAATCAAATCAACATACAAACTCGAAAACAAAGACAGGGGAAAGGATGAACTAATTACTTAAGGATGACATATTATCCTCATCTGACAGAAAAGGCTTTAAATCTTTAACATGCCACTTACCAAGATCAGAACCATTTAAATCTGACAAACGATAAACCACTGGTGACAATTTTTCCTTGATAGTTGCTTCGATATACTTCGGTGCTAGTTTGGACATAAACTTGTTGACAGCACAAGATAAAACCTTATTTCTTTTCCAAACCTTATCACCCACTTGAAATTGGACTTCTCTTCTACGTAAGTTGTAACTCCTAGCGTTACGTTCATATCCTTTTCGAAGATTAGCCTTAACCTTTTCAAAAACTTTATCTAGACCTTTGACTTCTGAAGCATACATGTTACGGTCACCTGGAATTATCTCTATATCTTGATTCTGTTGATCCTTATGATCAACACCATAATAGTTTCCACTTAAAGGAACATGACGGCCATAATTCAGGAAAGCTGGAGTATATCCAGTCACTTCATGCTTTGCAGTGTTAATAGCTTGTCTGATCTTTGCTAAATTCTTATCCCAATCTACGTGGTCTTTAACATACGTACGTATTGCTGTACCAATGGTTCTATTGTTCCTCTCCACAAAATTATACTGAGGTGCATATACTGGGCTAAACCATACCTTCTGAACGTTATACCTATCACAGAGCTCAATTAAGAGAGGATTGTTCAGATTTGAGGCATTATCACAAATCACATATTGAGGAACACCAAACATTAGGAAAACATCATTTTCCAAAAACTCAACAATATTCTTAGCCGTGGCCTTTCTTAAAGGTTGGACTAACGTATATTTACTAAACCAATCAGCAACTACTAATAACCACGTATAACCTTTCTTTGAACGAACAAAGGGACCTATAGATCTATAGCAACTATTTGCCAAGGAAACTTGGCCTCTCTCTGCTTACCCATTTTACCTAATGGAGCATAATTTGGTGTCTTCTGAGCACCACAAACTTTACATGACCTGACAAACTTAAGCACATCAACACGCATCTGGGGCCAATAATATCTTTCCTGAATACGGGACAAGGTTTTGGAAAATCCAAAGTGAGCACACGTAGGTGGCTCATGACAAGACTGCATAACTTCAAACCTTTGTGGTTTGGGCACAAGAATTTTCCACTCTATATCATTAGTTTTAAAAGAATTGTTGGTAGGGGCAAACTTATAAACAAAATCATTCTCCACCTTCCACTGTGGAAAATCAAGGGGAGATTGGAGAATCTTTGATCTCAAATTATCAAACCAAGGGTCTATTCTATCTACATCAACCTCTAAATAATTAATCTCTTGGGTAGTTTCTGTTTTATTTTTCCTTCGGGAAGAATGCCATGTTCGATCCTCAAAGTTTAATAACAGTGAGAATTGACGCATAAAATCATTTCCCAAAATAAAACTGTAAGGGACAGAAGGTACAACAAAAAATTTTACCATATGACACACACCATCAGCCTCTACTGGAAGATCAATGGTACCAACAACTGATTTATTGGAACCATCTGCTAAGCGGACATGCTTAGTAGATGTGGGATTATATTTAATTTCTTGGGAATTTAGAAATTCAACTCCAGCGGCACCTACAACGTATGTAGAGCAACCACTGTCTAAAAGAACTACAAAGTTTCTAGAGAAAATGGAAATACTAACATGAGGACGACTATCTAAATCTTTCTTTTCAAAAATTGGGTTTAATGATGGCCTGTAAGGTCTATTGGTCTTAGATCTATTTGAAATACAACACTTAGGACAAGAAGATATGGTCACACCTTTATAACCACAACGAGAACAAGATACTGGCTTGCTTCTACAGTCACGGGAAATATGACCTGGTCTATTACAATTAAAACAAATAATCTTTTTCGGATTTCTGGGAGCTTGATAAGGGGAAGACTGCATTAATGGAGGTGGGGATGAAAAAGATTGCATCATTGGGGTTGAGGGTGAGAAAGATTGCATGATTGTGGGTGGGGATGAAAAGGACTGATTTCTTACTTCAGCATTTTCTGGTGGACTGGGTCTATTATTCTCATACTTATATTTGGGGTTGGGTCTTTTTGAAGAATTATTTTCTCTGTCCTGTCTGTTAACTACTCCACTTTTATCTTGCTTGTTTTGATTATTCACCACATGAACTTGTTCTTTGGGCTTTTCTGAATCATCAATTAAAATACCAGCAATACCTTTAGTAGTCTGCAACAAGGGCAAGACATTCTGCTCTAAACGTTTTATAGTTGCTACTAACATTTCTACTGTAGCAAAATCTTGTAGGGCTATTAGTGGAATGTAGTCCACTAAAATATTCTTCCTCATTATTTTCACTTTTTGGGCTTCACTAGGGTATGTTTCCAAACGTTTGAAAAGGTTTTCCATCACTGCTGAATAAATGGTTATGGATTAATTTCTTTTTTGCTTTCTACTTTTAATTTTATCTAAAAGATTATCATTATAGTCTGGGTGCAAAAAAGCAGATTTGAGTAGGGCTACTAACTCATCCCAACTACTAATTTTATCTCTAACACTCCTATACCAAATAGCAGCATTACCTTCAAATAGTTCAATAGCTGAACGAAACAGGATGTCTTCGGAAATATTCCTAGACCTAGCAGAATCTCTAACTTTCTCTAAAAATGTGGGGAGAGCTTTACTTTCACCATTTAACCATGTAAATAAGAAATAATGACAGGAGTTGAAACCTGTATTATTGGGGCTGGGACTGTACAACTGGGAACTACAGGGGCTGAAAATGGGCTACTAGTGGATTGTTTCGCTAATTCATCAAACATTTCCTCTTTTTCTATCACATTACCCTTTAACACCAATAAATCATCTTTACACTCATTAACAAACTTTATTACTTCCTCCTCATCATCATTAGTAGGGAAATTTTCTAATCTGGTATCTAAATGTGTAGGCCTTGTCTCAAATCTAGCAAAATCAGCTTTTCTTGATTCTACATTTATTGATTGAGCACTACTATATAAATCTTCTATAATTAACATAATCTCATCCAACTCCTTCTTAGGATCTATTACATTATCAACCAAATGGACTAAACTTGAAGACAACTTGGCCTCCTTGGCCAACAAAGCTCTCAACATCTTTCTCTTATCAACACTGAAATCATATGAAAGCAAACACACAAAATAACTAAAATCAACCTCAACAACTAGTAGAAAATATGATAATTTTAAGAAACAACCGTTTCCATTTATCACCTGATAGTAAGTCTCACTTGCACTCCCGCGTACTGAAATCCAAAAACTCAATCAGTTTGCTGCAACTTCTGCTCTTGACTTAGTAATCAGTTGGTAAACAGAAATGAGGTCTCTAACCTGTCTCCTAAAAATTCACACTTCCACTAACAAGGACTAAAAAAATGGTTTCAAACAACATGGGACAACATGGACACTAACAAACAACATAAACCGTACATACAAGGGAAGACAAAACACTAATAATATTGAAAACTTGACCTTTGAGTGAACTACACTAAATAACACCAAAATAAACCAACTCTTGTTCCGAAAACTAAGTGAGACTGCTCCTAGTCAAAACTAAACAGCATCTCTTGATCACAAATATTACACCTGTGGTCACTCAGATACAAGAAAGGATACACAACAAACAAACAGTCTACAACTGAGACTAAACTTGGTCGAATCTTCTCTACGGCTCACAATGACTACTCCTCGTACACAAACTTTAACTAACCTGTGGCATTTAATACACCGTCAAAGATGGTTAATTAGAAGACAAAATGCATAACACTACTTCACAACTACACAGCTCAAACGAAAGGTCACTCACAACAATACAGACATTTACTCAAAATGACCGAACAAACAAAATTACAAAAACCGATTATTCTGTAAAATATGTCAAATCAATTAAGAATAAATGCAACCAATAACTGATATTTGTTACTGTTATTAACTTTTAAAAATTCTTTTCAATATTAAAACATTAACCAAAATACATATTTAAATAATTAATTCTCAAATATTTGCTTTCATTGCACATACACATAAAATACATATATTAATATTTCTACAGTACCTTACATAAAAGAACCACAATACATATGTTAATATACAACAAATATATATGTTGATATGCAATAATACATATGTTAATATACAATAAAATAAACAATCACTGTTTGTGAGACACTTGGGGCACTATTAAAAAAAAGGTTTCATATAAGTGGCAGAAACTAGGGAAAAATTGAAAAATATATTGGTTTGGGGGAAAAGAATCTGTATTACTTTGTTAAGACAACTGGTGTAGGGATATTCAGGAGCCTCACACGTTGGGCGACATTTTGTAACGAAGTACAAATGGAGCAAATCTAAAGCATGCCAGCCACGTTGGGCGCTAATTTTGTGACGAAAATATTTTGCCTACCTCAGGGTACGAACATAGGGGTAGAAATAGGGGACAAAAACTATGGGGCGAAGATAGGGCAAGCAAAATAAACGCTACTAGTGCGTACGACTGTCTTTTTTATATTTGACTTCAAAATTATATTTTTCTTGTTTTCGTCTCCATCGGGCTAATCTAAAAGTGTGGTCTTTAATTTTGTAGATCCATACGAGAGGATTGTGATCTGTTTCTACATTGAATTTTTGATTGTATAAATACATACGGAAGTGTTTACAGAAATCTAGTATGGCTAAAAGCTCTTTTTCGATAGTGGAGTAGTTTTGTTCTGCGAAATTAAGGCTTCGAGAATAGTAGGCAATAGGGTGGTTGTCTTGAGATAATACGATATATTAGAGGCGTCTGTAGTCAGTACAAAAGGCTTTTCGAAGTCTGGATATTGTAGAACTGGGGAATTAGTTAACAATTGTTTGCATTTTGCAAAATATTCCAAATAATTTGGATTAGTAGGGTCAATAGTTGCTCCTTTTCGAGTACATCTCGAAAATGGGGACGTTATTTTTCCAAAATTGGGTATGAATTCTCGGTAGTAACCGATCAATGCAAGAAATGATTTAATTTCTTTTACTATTTTTGGTAGAGGGTATTTTTGTATAGCTTCGATTTTTGCTGGGTTAGGTTTGATTCCTTCGGTTGTCACTAGGTGACCTAAAAAAGAAACTTCTTTCGTGAGGAACTCGGATTTCTCTAGCTGAATTTTTAAATAATTTTTTCTGAAAGTGTCAAAAATAGTTGTAATAAGAAATAAGTGTTCTTGCAGTGACGAGAAAAAATAATGACATCGTCCATGTAGACGAAGCAAAGCTTATGAATAAAGGGACTAAGAATATTGTCCATTAACCTTTCGAATGTTGCTGGGCTATTCTTTAAACCAAAGGTCATACGTAAAAATTCAAAGTGACCATGCGGAACTGAAAATGCTGTTTTTCGAATAGAATCCGGATGAACTTCAATCTGATGGTAACCTTGAGCTAAATCTAATGTTGTGAAATAACTGGCTTTTCATAAGTTATTCAGGATCTCATCTATCTAAGGAAGTGGGTAACGATCACTTTCAGTATGATTATTGACCTTCCTGTAGTCAATTACTAACCTAAATTTTTTCTGACCTGAAGCATCAGCTTTTTTTGGTACTATCCAAACTGGAGCTGAGTAGGGTAAAATTGGCGGACGAATTGTCTTATTATCTAATAAATTATTTAATTGTTTTTTTATTTCTTCCTGCATTGCTTTGGGATACCGAAATCTCTTTACATAAATCGGATTTTCATCCTTCGTTTTGATTTCGTGTCTAACAACTGACGTAAAGGTTAGACTTTCGGATTCATCGTAAAATACGTCCTTATATTTCTTACAAAGATTTATAATTTTAAATTTTTCCTCGTCATTTATATGTGCGTATTTTATTTTTATTAAATTGTTTGGGAACTTTTGCGATTTCGTAATTACATAAGTTTTCGACTTCAATTCTTTTATCAAATTTCATCGGAAATGCTAATTCTAATGTTTCTATGAAACCGTCTTTTGAAACGTGTATAAAATGGGGGATTTTAAAACCTTGAAATTGTTGTTCTTGTAGAAATAGAATGCTGATATGGGGATTCTCAAAGGTTAATGTGTGAGTCGCGTAGAAATTGGCGATTTTTACGTCGAATTTCTGAGGAATTCCATATTCCAGAAATAGTGGCGTCTTAATGTTTAATTCATGTTTGGAACTAACTTTCATCGATGTTAGCAAAAAGGGTTTTCGATAAATATGTTTTTTATCAAATAGTCTGAGAGCTCGCGGATTTATAATCGAATGGGATCTGCCGGTGTAAATCAAAATGCGCAGGTGTGTTTTGGGTGTAACGAAGCAGGGCAACCCAGGGGAACTTTCTATATTATGTAGGTTTATACAGGGGGTGAATGCTCATCTAACGGGGTGGCTTGAAAATCCTAATGATTTTCATCAAGCTTTCCTTGTTCGGATTCAGAATTTTCGAAATAATTTTCAAAATATTGGATATCATTTGAATCTATATTAAAATTATGGCTTCTATTGGTGGTAGATGGGCTGATGGTTTCTGGTTGTGTCAGTTTGAACACCGCTCATTGGAGAGGAAAAATTTGGTTAGGTCGAGGAGCTTTATATTTGTTTAATCTTTGTTGGACATTTTTCGGGGCATTGTTTCCTTGATAGTTTGGTTGAAAAGCATGATTTTGTTCGTAAGAACCGAAATTTTGTCCTTGAAGAAAATTTTAGTTCTGTTGTGGAGTGAAGTTAAAGTTGGGCTAACTAGCAATATCGCTATTAGTCATCGGCATTTTGAAATGTAATTTAGATGCAGGTTTGGATTTAGAGGTTTGTGGATTCATTCTTATTTTCAAATTCAAATTATTGAATAGTGAACTTAAATTTTCGATACTATTTTGGGAAATATCATTCAATGTTCTCATAAAATATATGTAAACATGTAAACTATAAATGCAAATATATATAAAAATTCGTAGAAGTAAAAATGTTTCAAATAATATAAATAAATTTAAAGTAACTGTTTAAAAAATTCAGTAAAAATAACAAATGCTCATTAACAATGGTAAAATGAGGAAAAACGTAAGGATAATCGTGATTGATTTCCAATACAGTTTTCGCTTTTACCAGGTTCTTCAGGATTTATCAAACTATTGTAGACCAGGAATGTTTCTTCTACGTTAAGTTCCCAAAAAAATCTTTGTTTAGAAAATTAAAAGTTAAAATTTTGAAAATACTACAAACTACTACATTTAAAGATTTAAAATTGATTATTGAAACATAGTAATTACAATAATAATAAAAATATTGATTTCTTCCTTTTTATAACTTCGGACATCGGAATCTGCTGAGTCTCAATAGTAGGGGAGCTTATGGCTACATTTCTATAAAAATAATAAAATAATAATAAAATGTTGATATTTACCCTTCAGTAGTCGCTAGGAATTTTTGAAAATTAGTAGTCGCGCGCGGTCGAAACGACCGTTTGGTCTTTTACTTCTTAGTTTGTGTTAATAAAAGTATTTGGAACCAGTTTAAGTAAAACACGATTTTATTTTAATAAGTAGAGTAACATATTACAAAATAATATAAAAAGTAAACGAATGTTAAAAACACTGGACAGAACATTAAAAAAACTATTTTCTACTCCGAAAAAAAAAAAGAAAAATTTTAGTTAATCCGACTAAGTTCAGTTTGGCACTCTTCGCATACTGCACGTGTATGTTCTCTGCATAAAAACTTTTTACATTTACAGCAGGAAACAGTCGTTTTCCGGTTCTTTTTACGGTCGCAAAAGTAGCATCTACCATGTACTCCTTCATTCGTCGGAGTGCCGTCTGTGTTAGGAATATTACATATGGCCTTAATACGTAACTTCAGATCGCTATTTAAATTGTTTACTGTTGCTCGGACCCGTAGATGTTCATTCATAAGAGAAAATGCTAAATGCTTCAAAAATTTTCGTCTAAGCATTTTATTATCAGCAAGGTTGTTACTTGCATAAATCACTAGCAAATTAATGCCTGCGATATTTAGTATGGTGTTAAAAATTACCATGGGCCAACGTCTTGTTTTTCGCGAAACATCATAAGAAGAGCATAGCTGATCAACGATGTTAACCCCGCCTTTTGTTTTGTTATAAAACTTCAGAATTTCTGGTTTATAATTTTCAAATGTTTCTCTATCTATAGCGTCGTCATCATGTAGACTTGAAACAAGCAATACAACTTTCTTCTTCTTGGGGATATACGACACTAAGATACATGTATCGATAAAGGCGAACATACTTGATTTTAGAGGATGAGATCCTTGAAGTAATTCAGAGGGCAGTTCCCTTTTGTCCTTTCTAATTGTCCCCACAACAGTCAATCCAAATTCTTTTTTTAAAACGTCTATTAGAGGAATGCTAATGAACTAATAATCTAGAGTAATGTTCCGCCCAGAATTCTTTATTGCCGCACACATTCTTTTTACAACTTCTTTCGGGAAATTGTCTACAGTAAATGGACCATCTGGTTGACGACCCACATAAACCTCCATATATATGGTATAATACATTTCAGCATCACATAAACTAAAAATTTTGAGCCCATACTTTGAGGGTTTGTTTGGAATATATTGTATCCAAGGGCAATTCCCTAAAAATCCAGGAAGCATTTCATTGCGTGTTAAATTTTGCCAAGAGTTATATCCCGATTTACACTTTTCTACGAATTTGTCAAAAAATATTCGGATGGCGGCCATCTTATCCAGTCTCCTACGTTCTTCACGATTGACCTTATCATCAAATCTAATGCATCTTAGAAGAAACCGAAATCGGGATAAGGACATAACTAGTCTAAATATTTCGATACCTTCGCCATTAGTTTGCCAGATATCTTCTGTATTTAGGTGATGGGCTTTATATGTCCCTGCCAAATATAAAAGGCCTATAAGAGCGCGAATTTCAGATGGGTTTGTAAGCTTTGCATCCCTCTCCCTAGAGAAATTGCTTGCTATACTTTCAATGTATTTACTAGTGGATTCTACAATTATGTAAATCATGTCCTTATCAATGAAATATCTCCATATTTCATAAATGTCTTTCAACTTTTTCGTAAATCTATTAGGCGCAGGTGATTGTTTTACTAAATTAGGCTTGCTGATACGTACCCTTTTGTTTTTTCTTTGATGCTTTCTCCACACTGTACCATCTTTTCCCCTAAAAACACTTTCTTCTTGTACATTATTCAGTACTCTTCCTATTTCCTCTAAATCCTGTTCTTGTTCGCTTTCCGAATCTTCCGACCTCTCATAAATAACTTCCGGATTTACTTCATTCTCGTCATCATCGTCGTCATATTCTATATCAAGCGGTTCTTCTTCCATGAGGACTTGAAGTCTCCTTTGTTCCTTCTCATAGTCCATTCTAAAAATAAAGCCAAACAAGTTATAAAAGTTTGCTGTAGCTTAAAATTTAAAAAAAATTAATATTTGATTCTCAATAATAGAACAAAGAAAATTATGAAATATCGTAATAGTAATTTGCTGCAAAGTAATTTAAAATTTGATGACTAATTACATAGTAAAAGAAAGAGATGTATATTCAAAAGGTTACTAAACAATAAGACAAAAACTAGCGTTTATACATACCTTAAGGTGATAAGAAATACAATTAAACGATTTATAAAAACTTTTTAGCTGACTAGACGCGCGCGGAAATTATGACCTTAGCGCTGTAACTCCTAATCAACAAACCTCCCGCTACTCTGATTTAGTACTGAGGTTCCTCGTGGTTCCTTGTATCGAATGAGTAAGCTGCTGAAGGCCGTGGTTGCCAAATGTAATTTTTTTCCGAAATATTAGCAATTTTTAATAAGTGCGGTCTTTTTGACCATGTAGCGACTAGTTAAGGGTTAAGAAAGATACAGGGTGTTACGTGCAAATTTACAATTTAATTTTTCGCTATAACTTTTATGTTTGTAAACATCTATGTATAAAAATTTACAACTGGGTTCTTTTAAATATGAGAAATTATAATTTGATGCACACTTTATCAATAATAATAGGAATAGAATAATAGGATTTTACATCAAATATTTTACGTTTTATGTGAAATTAAAGTCATAATTAAAACATTTTGTTTAAAAACCAAATTAAGAAATAGTTAAACTAAATAACATAATTTTTGGTCAAAGTAATTGTTCGATATGTCCACCACTTTCTTTAATTCATTTGTCAATATATTCCATAAAAGATCGTCTCATATTAAATAGCATCATTCGTTCTAAAGAAACTGCTGCAGTATTTATCTCCTCCCATAGTTGGCTGCGAATGTTTATGGGATTCTTATAGACATGTTGTTTTAATGCGCCCCATATACCAAAATCAAGCGGATTAAATTCTGGGCTACGTGGTGGCTATAATGTATAATGGATGAATATATTCTTTTAGATACGTATCCAAATCTTATGGTATATTATGGAACTACATCTTATTTACAGCAAAGGTTAAATAATGTATTAAACTGTGATGTATATCGTTCATTGGTTAGTTATATACACACAGAATAACCTATTGATGACATTACTTATTTATATGATTACGTTACAGCTTACGAGTAACTATAATTACATCTCGAACAAATGGACTATTATGATTTACTAACAAACTAATATTATGCTGAACTAAATTGCCTGTGTGTTTGCTATATTTATAACAATATCGGCTATTAGGCTAACGATGACGTTTTTGTAAAAATGCTGAGTCTTTAAGGTTAAATTTTTAGCAAAAGTATTATAAAACAAAACACACATTTGTTATTGAATACCTGTACTCTAGTTTCTATTTGTCCTAATAAAAATGGGTAAACAATTTACGTAGTGAACAATAAGTATTCTTTTTTGATTTTTTATGAATTAAATAATTATATCAATATCTCACCACATTGCCAAGGAATATGACTACCACGACCAATCCAACGTTCAAAAAAGTTGTATTTAAGTATGTTCTAACTGCCTTCTCTCTAGAGTGTGGTGGTGTACCATCTTGCATAAATACACATACACATACACATATTTTGGGTTTTCAGCATTTTACAATACAGAAAAAGTAATACAACGCCATTATAGAAACTTAAAAAGCGATAGAAAATAGAAATTGTAAACATGGTAATGGCCAACGTCTGAATATGGACACGGTACCGAAGGAAGAAGATAAAGAATCTTTTCTCCAATAAGACATTTAGCACCCATAACAAAGCATTTTGTGATGTTACATTATCATCTTTGAGTTGTTTTAATAAGAATAAACTATGGATTATGCTTATCTACAGGTATTAAGTGCTTTATCGCACAAATATCAAAATAAGAATTGTTATGCAGCTGACTTATAAAACGCGATTATCTCGGAAACGGTTGAATTTTTAGGTTACTAACAAGTATACGTTTTGTTTGTAAAAATAATGTATCTTTAATATTTTTTCACAAAAATAACGCTTACTTAAAGAGTAAAAAAGTTAAGCGCACATTTATGCCACCCATGTAGCATATGTGGCCCCCTCTATTAGTTACATTAAAGTATGTATAAAATTAAAATTTATCCTAGTCAAAAGCATTCGATTGTAAATTTTTGTCCCAAAATATTTACAAACGTAAAAGTTATAGCGAAAAATAAAATTTTAAATTTTCACTTTAACACCCTGTATCTTTCTTAATATCAATATTTTATAAAAGCAAGTTGGCTTAAATCGTAATATTTTAAAGTGCAGAATCTATGATTTTTGTTTGTACAATTACTTAAGGACCACCCTGTATATATGTGTGTATATAAGATAAACTTTGAGATTCTTTGGGAAAAACAGCTGAAAGGATAGGCTAAGTGTACTCTTTATTCCTTTATTTTTCCAATATTTCGTCGATAGTTATCGACATCCTCAGGGATAAGCTACAAATAGTTTTACATGAAAAAATGCTAGTCTATTTGACTAATTTGATGTTACTTACAATTTGAGATTAGCACCGTAGTGAAAGCTGATCAATGTTATAAAAAATTTTGTAAACAATTGTATAAGTTTTCTTACAAAAAATATGTAGTGCCAATTAGTAAATTAGAAATAGGGGAAAATATTCAACAGATTATAACCAATGAACCAATTACAGAATACACAATGATTTCTCTACCTTATATTAAGGAGCTCACACCCAGACTAGCATGGGTGCTTATTTTTTTTCTATAATTTCAAAATTGCCAATAAAACGGTATTTACAATAAAAAGCCTTCACGCAAAAGTAAAAGACAAAACACCCAAGGAGCAAATGTCACATGTAGTCTACAGCTGCAAAAACTGCAATAAAAAATACATAGGCCACACAGAAAGCCATTTAAAAAATCAAAAGAGGTTAGTCTTTGTATGTGGGTATATTTTATTTTATAAAAACCCTTAACCCAGTTGCCAGCTGAAGTCCGTTTGAAGAGGTTTACTCTCCGGACACTGTAACTCACTTAAGCATGGGTGTATGTTACCTGAAGTAAAATCTAATTAAAATATTAAACATCATATAATATTTTATCAACATCATGTACAATCTTTGGTAACACATTTCATTTTAAAGGGGTTTTACCCAAATATTTTGGTGGCTCAGGCATGGTAACCTGTATTTTAACCTGATGATGGAACAGTTGTTCCGAAAACGTTCGTGCTTTTAATGTTGCCCTTTTAAGGGTTTTTATAAAATAAAATATACCCACATACAAAGACTAACCTCTTTTGTTATACGTGGTATACAGCCAGCTACAGGAATTATTTTCCTTGTGGATTTTATTTTATTTAAAAAATCGTATAATTTCATACAAAAGCGACTGCCGACTGCATCTTGACCGTTGCCCATTAGCGCTTCATGTAGTAAATGAAGGACATCAAAAGGACGTCGATTCAGTAGAGATTCTAGAAAGGGAAACCAACTACAAGAAACGTCTTTTCCTAGAAATGGCTTGTATAGCACAAACAGAAAACAACATAAATAAAAAAACAGACATCCACCATCTTAGTGAAATCTACTCCATATTCAATTACAAAAATTAACATTTCTTATCAATTTTTTTTTTAAATACGATATCATTCAATACTACTCTTTAACCTTTACATAATAACTAGCTCTTGGAATTAACTAAGATCTAGTTATCAAACTCTTGTTAAAGTGATCTTCAATCACTTTAAAAATTTCAATTTTTTTTTTTTATACATACATTTTATACATACAGGTATATACATCCAATGAAGGCAAGAGCCACTAAAATCTTTATTCTACTTTGACCACCTAAGAGAGAAGAAGAGTTTAGAGGTTAGTATTTTCACTAACACTTTTTCCTAAAAGGAAACACTTTTTCGTTGTTTTTGTACCAGTTTGTGAATTTACACTACATGTTTTTTGTAAAAAATCTGATTTTTTACAACATTTTTTATAACATTGATTAGCTTTCATTACGACCCTAATCTCAAATTGTAAGTAACATCAACTTAGTCAAATAGACTGTCAATTTTTCATGCAAAACTATTTGTAGCTTATCCCTGATGATGTTGATGACTATCGACGAAATATTGGAAAAATAAAGGAATAAAGAGTACACTTAGCCTATCCTTTCAGCTGTTTTTCCCAAAGAATCTCAAAGTTTATCTTCTCACTTTAACAGATGTGATCAACACTATTATATATATATATATATATATATATATATATATATATATATATATATATATATATATATATATATATATATATATATATTTATATAAATATATACATATATATATATATTGTTATGATATGTAAAATCGAGAAAAATATTGGTTTGTTTAAAAATATTTCAAAATTCAATAACATTAAAATAATTCAGATAAGTAGGATAATATCCAACAAACATTTCGAAGAAGGAGAGTTATTAATTTCTTGAATTACCTGTACTAAACAAAATATAAGCTTTGCATAAATTATTTCTTTGTTATACTTGAGTGACCCGCATAATTTTAAGTGAAAACAAAAAGACAATTGAACGGGGTTTTTCAAAATACATTAATGCAGTGATTAGAGACAAATAGAAGAGATTTTAGAAAGTGGTTTTTGTTAGTTTTAAGAATTATAGAAAATATTATTTGTAAATAAGTTTTAGGAAATTTTATAATTATAGGTAAAAATTTGTTTGTTATCGAAATGAAAAAATGGGGGAATTGTGACGAGTTTTGATTGGCGGAGATTGAAAAAGGTTGGATAAGTATGTAGGAAAAAGTTTAGCGAGATTGAGGAGAGAGAAAAGATAGAATCAGTTGGTTTTCCAAGTCTGTAAGAGGAACAGTGTTTGTTCTCTGGTGTGGTTCCCAAGAAGTAGCAAGCAGTAGTGTTGAATGTTAGTGAGTTTTTGTGGAGTTAGTGTATCTGACAGAAGCTGAAGCAGCAAAATATTGTAAGTCATATTTTCCTACTTATATTCCAAGAGTCACTGTTCAGGCCAACGAGAGATTCAGTTTATCGTAAAGAGAAGATATTCCAAGAGTCATTTTTCACTCGGGCCAACGAGAGATTCAGTTTATCGAGAGGAGAAAGGCTATCATAATTTGAATGATTGTTGCTTTTGAAGGAGATCATTAAGGACGATATACTTGCAACAATCTGTTGTAAGATTGCTGATTACATAGGGAGCGGTTGAGAGGAGATAATACAGTCTACAAGGAACAAGGATTTGGACCACTCATCATCAGAGAGAGATAATTTTTGTTTTTCTGAAGTTTTTTTTGTTTCTGCCATTGTTTGTGACTGGAGTTGCATTAGTTGTAATATTTTATCTATTCCTGATAGTTCTTTTCTCTCCTCAACTATTGTCACATTTCCTTCATTATCCGATACTTCTTCCAAAATTGTTTCATCTTCTCTGTTATCCTCCTTCCTTTCCTGCATTTTACTTTGTCTCCTTGTGACAGACATGTTGTTACTTTTTGTTATTGTTTTTGTCCCCGCCAAATGTGAAATTTTACAACACTCTATATGTTTCAGAACACGACAGTATTTCTCCCCAAATGTATTAAATTTTCACGACAAATATCAAATATGCAATCAGTAAAATTCAAATAATTCAAAATAAATATCAAATGTACGATTGGTAAAGAAAATAAAATCAAATAATTCAATAGCAGTAAATATCCACTAACTACGATCAATCAATAAATCAAATTTATATTCCCTGGAAAAATTGTCAAAATACTTTCAAATTCAAATTCCCTCAATGTTATATGTTTTTATCTCTGGATCACCTGTACTTATTCCAGATCTCTTTCCCTTCCTTCAAATGTAAAGCTGCGATATTTTCAAGCCCCACGTTTTGGAAGCCAGTTATTGTGATATTTAAAGTCTTGGTGCGCCAAGCAATAATTAGCTAATTAATTTTTTTGATTAATTAAAATTATTTCAATGATGTGATTATGACTCTATCACAATTTTTAATTCTTTTATCTCAGGGTTAAAATTCGTGCTTCAATATCTATGCTATTACATGTGAAAGGTAAGGTCCAGAGAATACCGGAATAATAAAAAACACATATGATCTAACACTATATATTGAAAAAAAAAATAATGAAATAATTCACACTCAAAAGTTTTCAATAAACAAATCTCATATAAGGATTCTCAAAATTTTGTTCTCCGTACGTGAACAATCAAAATTAATGGTACAAACAATATTAATTGAAAACGCAAAATCCAAACTATTCTAACTCTCCTAATCAAAATATTTATATCCTTTCTAAATTACGTGTAAAAATTGTGTTATCAATAAAAGAAAAAAAAAAACTTCAGAAAAACAAAAATTATCTCTCTCTGATGATGAGTGGTCCAAATCCTTGTTCCTTGTAGACTGTATTATCTCCTCTCAACCGCTCCCTATGTAATCAGCAATCTTACAACAGATTGTTGCAAGTATATCGTCCTTAATGATCTCCTTCAAAAGCAACAATCATTCAAATTATGATAGCCTTTCTCCTCTCGATAAACTGAATCTCTCGTTGGCCCGAGTGAAAAATGACTCTTGGAATATCTTCTCTTTACGATAAACTGAATCTCTCGTTGGCCTGAACAGTGACTCTTGGAATATAAGTAGGAAAATATGACTTACAATATTTTGCTGCTTCAGCTTCTGTCAGATACACTAACTCCACAAAAACTCACTAACATTCAACACTACTGCTTGCTACTTCTTGGGAACCACACCAGAGAACAAACACTGTTCCTCTTACAGACTTGGAAAACCAACTGATTCTATCTTTTCTCTCTCCTCAATCTCGCTAAACTTTTTCCTACATACTTATCCAACCTTTTTCAATCTCCGCCAATCAAAACTCGTCACAATTCCCCCATTTTTTCATTTCGATAACAAACAAATTTTTGCCTATAATTATAAAATTTCCTAAAACTTATTTACAAATAATATTTTCTATAATTCTTAAAACTAACAAAAACCACTTTCTAAAATCTCTTCTATTTGTCTCTAATCACTGCATTAATGTATTTTGGAAAACCCCGTTCAATTGTCTTTTTGTTTTCACTTAAAATTATGCGGGTCACTCAAGTATAACAAAGAAATAATTTATGCAAAGCTTATATTTTGTTTAGTACAGGTAATTCAAGAAATTAATAACTCTCCTTCTTCGAAATGTTTGTTGGATATTATCCTACTTATCTGAATTATTTTAATGTTATTGAATTTTGAAATATTTTTAAACAAACCAATATTTTTCTCGATTTTACATATCATAACAATATATATATATATATATATATATATATATATATATATATATATATATATATATATATATATATATATATATATATATATATATATATATATATATAATATTAATTTTAAGGTTACATCTGCAGAAAATAATATGGCAAATCCACGACAATTTCTGACACCTTTTGGTGTTTTAAATGTTGGAATGGCTATTGTGGTAATTATATACAGTTTTTTTGCTGCATCCGGATATTGGAAATATGGCGAAGATATCAAGTCCAGTATAACTTTAAATTTTCCTTCATCTGATGCGTGAGTATATATTTGTTTTTACAATTTTGTTTACTGTTATACTTTTCAAAAACTTGTTTTTATTTTATTATCCATTTGCCGTGATAATAATTAGAAAATACACAAAAAATGTTTGGAAGAAATATACAACTAATATAAAAAATTAAAATAAGCATTAACAAAAAGAAGTATTCTATAATTTAAGAAATAATGAAAAATTAAATAAGGAGTTAGTCTGAAATAAAAAGAAGTAGAGTGTATAAATGAACTGAAAATCTACAGTAAGTTGGAAATAACGTAAATTAACCTAGAAAAATAACTAATATTTAGATGACACAGTCTGAACAACCATAATTTCTAAATAATGAATTAACTGAATTATTAAGCTGAATGAAGGAAGCCATCTGGAAGAATGAAATGAACTTATTTAAAATGAAACATTATAATAATAAAACATAATCTAAGAAATTAAATTAGCAATCCGAAAGGAATCATAAATATTTTTTGTACGATTGGATCATTCACCATGGTATCTTGAGTTACTGTATGATTACCAGCCGCCGCTCGAAAAGATGAACGAAGACTCTTCTGTTGTGTTTTTGAGAAATAATACTGCTTTGATTACCACCAACGGGAAGTTCACCGGAGGCTCTGTTGTCAACGGGGTGCTAATGGCAATATAGAGTACTTTAGCAGTTCGAAATTTCTTCCATGTAAATATATATCTTACATTTATTAGTACTCTATGCTCAGACGGCACCTCAATTGTTAACAAAGATGTCGGTTGCTCACGTCTCGATGTGCAATTGAGACTATTTTTCTTAATGCGTAAGAACACCGGCAGAGCGGTGAATCTTTAACTGTTCGCGAATTGTGAAATAATTCCAAGGCCTTGCTAGAGTTTACTTATTTCGACAATTATGTTTTAACAGCAAAGAGCGGATCTTTACCTTTCGCAAAATAAGTCCCGTTCATCATCATCAGTGGTGCTACAGCTCTAGTTGAGCCTTGACCTTCCCCAGTCTATTTCGCCAGTCGTTTCTGTTCATCGCCAACCGTTGCCAATTTGCCGCGCCGATTTTCCTTGCGTCCTCGTCCATACCGTCCCTGCATCTCAGTCGTGGTCTGCCTCTACTCCTATTTCCCACTGGGACCGATAATAGAGTTCGTCTGGGTGGGTAATTTTCATTTGCTCTTGACACATGTCCAGCCCATCTAAGCCTACCTATTTTTATGAAGGATATTTACATCTCTACCATTTACTATTTTTTTATACTTCTCGTACATTTCGAAATTATATCGCCTTCTCCAAATACCATTCTCACAGAATGCGCCCATTATTCTTCTTAGTATCTTCCTTTCGAAGACTAGCAGAAGATTTGCGTCTGTTTTGGAGATGGTCCATGTTTCTGACCCATATGTCAGCACTGGTAGGATGAGTGTTCTATATATTATTAGTTTGGTTTTCTGGCTTAAATTTCTGTTTTTTAGCTGCTTGCTTAGTCCAAAATAACATTTGTTTGCTAGCAGTACCCTCCGTTTTACTTCTTCAGATGTGTCATTATCGTTTGTTATGAGAGAACCCAAATATGTAAACTTATTTACTACCTCAAAATTATATTGGTCTATACTGAAGTTTTCTTCGGCGTTTCTAGCTCTATCTCTGTTATTTGGAATAGATGCTAACATTTTGGTTTTTTCCTCGTTTATTTTAAGGCCCATATTTTGTGCGGCTATCAAGAAGGTGGAAGTCATCTCTTTAAGTCCTCATGTAGTACATGCGATCAAATCCAGATCGTCAGCGTAAGCCATAATCTGCGTTGATTTATTAAAGATTGTTCCCCTATTGTGTAACTCGGCATCTCTTATAGTCTTTTCTAACGCTATATTAAAGAGAAGGCACGCCAGCGCGTCTCCCTGCCTTAACCCTGCATATGTTTCAAACGCTTGTGACATATCGCCTTGTATTTGTACTCTGCAGATCACTTTACTCATAGTTGTTTTTACGAGCCTTATTAATTTATGGGGAATGTTAAGTTCATTCATGGCTTCGTATAATTTACCTCTTAGGACGCTATCATACGCTGACTTAAAGTCCACAAAGAGATGGTACGTGTCAATATTAAATTCATTGGTTTTTTCTAAGATTTGACGTAGCACAAAAATCTGGTCAATTGTTGACCTACCTGGCCTAAAACCGCTTTGATACTCACCAAGGATTTCTTCCACGTACGTACCTAAACGGCTGTACAGGGTGTTGGAGAATATTTTGTACATTGTATTCAGAAGAGTTATACCCCTATAATTTTTACATTCCAACAAATCTCCCTTTTTGTGCAGTGGACATATGATTCCAGTGCACCATTCCTCTGGCATTTGTTCTTCTTCCCAGACTTTGACTATTATGTTGTGAATTTGGTGCATAATGCTGTTACCTTCATGTTTGATGAGCTCTGCGGGGATACAATCCACTCCTGGGGACTTGCTATTTTTGAGTCGTGTGATTGCGTCTTTCACTTCAAATATTGAAGTAGGTTCTACGTGAGTGTTATTTCTTGGTTTTTGGGGTGACGCATCATTTTCCACTTCGGTACCAAGTAGTTCTTTGAAGTGCTCAACCCATCTGCTTTATACTGCATCAGCGGTACTGACTATATGTCCATTTTTGTCTCTACACATCGTCAGCCGTGGTTTAAATTCTTTTCTTGTCTTATTTAGGATATTATAGAACTTTCTAGTTTCATTTTGCCCCTTTAATGATTGAAGCTCTTGCATAATCTGGTTTTCAAAGGTCCGCTTTTTCCTTCGATGTATGCGTTTTTCCTCCTTCCTAAGATCTTTGTACATTTGCTCCTTATCCCGTGTTCTTCTTTGTTGCATAAGTTTATATGCATAATTTTTTCTTTTAGTGATATCTTCACATTCATCGTCGAACCAACTGTTGCGTGGAGTGGATTCTTCTGGTCCTAGGACGTTGTTTGCCGCTTCCTTAATTGTTCTTCTACATATATCCCATTGCTTGATAGCTGTTAAATTCTCATCTGTTGTGCTTTCATGTTCAAGGTAATTTTGATACCTTTCTAGTGCATGGGGCTCTTTTAAGAGTTTTAAATTGTAGCGAGTACTTTTCTTGCCCTTTTCTTTTTTTGCATTTGAGATTCTTGCTCTTATTTTTGCGCCTACTAAGAAGTGGTCTGAATCTATATTAGCTCCACGATAAGTACGTACATCCATTAGATTAGAGAAGTGCCTGGTTTCTATTAGGATGTGATCTATTTGATTTTTGGTTGTACCATCAGGCGACGTTTATGTTACTTTATGGATATTCTTATGGGGGAAGTAGGTACTTCCAACGACCATGCCCTTGGATGCTGCAAATCCCGTTGCCCTGACAAAATAAGTCCCGTTGGTCTATATTTATCTCTAGCAAATATCTAAGTATGAAACTTTTTTCTTCGTTGACGAAGTCTCGAAGTTAAATGATTTTGGAAAAAGTGGGAAATAAAAACGCAAAGTTTCGTTAAAACGAGCTACTCACTCACAATAGGTCTTGCTTGCTTAACATTAAGAACTCTCAATCCGCGTGTCCTCAGATCGAAGGATACGCTGATTTTTATGTATTTTTCAGTTGAATGTGTGCAACAGTCTTCCGTCAGAGGACCAATGCAATCAAAGATAATAATCTTTGTTGTAATTGACCGGACATTGTTTCTTTGAGAAGTATTCGTTTTTACGATTGGTAGGATGCTAACCTTGCCAATGATCCTCTGCATTTTATCCGAGCTTGGAACCGGCTGTGGTAACAGCAGAGCTACTCAATCCACTTCGCAATCACTCCAAGCAGTGTTAGATAAGTCGTAAAGATAAGAATGGAAAAGGAAGACCTGAACATCATCGGAGTATACGGCTCTGAAAATAACAAGCCTCAAATAACAAGGGAAACGTTTTATGACCAATTACATCAAGTAGTAGGTCAAGTCAGAGAAAAAATGATAATATTGGGGGATTGTAACGCTCGAATAGCCAACCAAGTAATACCTGAAACTAAGCAAAATCATAATGAGGATATTAAAAACGAAAATGGAGAACTTATGATAAACTTCTGCACAAGTAACGAGTAACCAAATAACATTAGAATAAACAACACATTTTTTGACCCCAAACCAAAACAAAGATACATTTACTAATACCCACCAAAACAAAGATACATTTACTAATACCCGTGGACCAAGATATATGCTAGATTATGTTAGAACCAACAGAGATATACATCAATCGAAAATAATCGACGTAAGATGCATCAAGTCAGCAGATGTAGGTAGCGACCATAGTCTAGTATTATGTAAAATAAGAATCATCCTGAAATAATTCACACCCAAGAGAGCGGCACCAACACAAACAAAATCAAAGTTGAAGGACTAAATACGGAATCCACGAAATACTTATACAATATATATCTGGGAAAACTCCAAAATAACATAATTAACGCAGCAACAGAATTACTTCGACAGAGGAAAGTAACGAACACTAACATATCAAAAAAGAAAACACCATAGTTTAACGAGGAAATGAAGACAGAATGTAAAGAAAAGAAAAAAGCCTTTTTACAATACAGAACACAATAAATACAACAGGCATATAAGTACATAAACAGAGTTACTTCTGGAGCGGAAGTGGCGTCACAAGTAAACGCCTGACCAATGGTGGCATAGGAACGTCCCCTCGTGACGTTAGAACATATCGTCGACCAATGGTGACGTAGGATCGTCCCCTCGTGACGTTAGAACATATCCTCGACCAATGTTGACATAGGATCATTCCCTCGTGACGTCAGAACATATCTTAGACCAATTGTGATACAGAAACGCCCCTAAGTAAACGCCTGACCAATGGTCACACAAAAACTCGAGAATCGTGACGTCGGAACGTATCTATGTCCAATAGCGGCATCATAACATCAAATTGAGTTCATCCTCGTGTCTCACCGACCAATGGTGATATAGGAACGCCCCCAATGGGAACGTGTGCACCGACGTCCAATGATAATGACGTAAATCGACCAATGATGGAGGCTATTATGAAAAGACACCCAAATGCCCCCCCCCCCATTCCCCAATTATAACGAAGATACGCCTCGACGAACACCAATGGCGGCATCTGAAAAGAAGACGAATTGACAGCCAAACAGAAGAAGACGAATTGACCCTGACAGACAAAAAGAAGAAGTGTATAATTTTTAATCAACCTCGTATATATTTTATAGACGATGATTAGCGTAAGAACTTTTAAATTTTCTCAATTTATATTTTACGAGTAATTTTTAATCAACCTCGTATATATTTTATCCACAACATTAACGTAATGGCAAAAATTCGTTTATTTTTCAATTTATATTTTACGAGTAATTTGCGAGTAACTTTGTATAATATATAATCAAAAGAATAATACAGTCGAGAATATCCGGTGCACGTGAGCTCGCAGTTCTCGCTAATTTCCGGTGGAGTTACGTCATACCAGCCTGCCTATTTAATGAACGAATACATTTTTTACTTTCATTAAGTTCGACTCGAGCAGCCGAACAGTACGGACGTGAGAGAGAAGCGTGCTTAGGTGGGGGCGACTGACCTATTGTCAACGGAGCTTTTCAGCTCCCGGTGGATAAGACACCGAGTGTGGCATAGGCACTTGTCCTACATATTAGCGAAAAGCGGATGCAAGGTTGTTACTAGTTAAACCGTCGAGGAGCTGTTTTTATAGGCTCCTCGCGGAGGCTATAATAGCTTCGCGTTTGCGAAGAATTCGGGATCACCTCAGTGTGTCGTCAGGGATGACACTGTAAGGCCTTGACATTTGACAAGGTCGGACAGAAACGGCCCCTGCTCCTGAGGTGTGAGAAACAGGAAGAAGATCCCTCACTGTGAATACAGGGAGTGAACTACCGCGAGGTACCTGGGACGGCACCCAGTAAGCCGTACTGACAGCGGTCAGTCGGTGGAAAAAAAACAGAGTCGTCTAAGTAGAATTTTCTTATATCTTATGAACTATTTGTTCACTGCCTTACGGCAATATGAGTGATATTCCCCCCCCAGAAAGTGTTGTCACGCAGGTGACAACACAAGAAGAAGAAGAGAATGATTTAGCCGAATCATCAAACCCCTCTGTTGACAGCTCGATCGAGCTATATAATAAATTTATTAAATCGACTAATCCCGCGATCGACGACATAGAAATCGTAATATCTGACGATGACTCCTATCTGCCCGAGTCGGAGGAAGAAAAAAGCGAAATCGACACCGATGACGATATCAATACGATGGACGCCATCGACGAAGAGCCGAGCCCACCTGCAGAATCGCGCGAAGCCCCACCCCCAACTGTAGTAGAGACACAACCCGCCGTGGACAACGTCTCCAAAAATGAAGCCGAGCCCGAAATCGGCAAGAAAATGAAAAGGCTAAGGCCCAAAGAAGACTCTTCGGAAGACGAAGAAGTAAAGAAAAAGGCCAGAGAAATGGCGGAAAGGGAAAAGGCCAATGAGCTTTTAAGGTCGGTCAACGTACTGACGGAACAGATCAAATCCCTTAAAGAAGAAAGCCGTATCCGCGAGGAAAAGTCAAATAAACAAATCCAAGACCTTCTCGCTCAGATGACTGAGCTGAGAAACGAAAACAAAGAAAAGGACAAGGAGATACAAAAACTTGTACAACATATAATGGCATTAACAGCAGCCAAGGAGAAAGAAGAGTCAATAATGGAAATCGACCCGTGGAAAGCCTCCCTCGATAATGACGTTGTAAAGCTAGTGGAACTAGGAATCGGTTCACCTCCCCCCGTAAAGCCATCCGGTAGCAAAGGCAAGCCTAAAGAGCCGGAAAGAATCATAACAACCAAAGAACCTGCAGGTTGGACACAAGTCCAAAACAAAAAAGGAAAAAAGACAGGCACCACTACTGAGAAATCAGACAGTAGTGTGAAAACAAAAATAAGCGTCGCCGAAAAGCAGACGCAGATAATAAATCAGCGGAAAGAAATCGAATTTAACAAGGCTGCGAAAGAGGCTCATGAAAGAAGCCAGAAAAAGAAAACTGCCCAAAATAACTTGAGCAAAAATAGCCAAGTTGAAAAAGAAAACGACGTACCAAAAGACTCACCGCAAACAAGCGAGGAGCCTATAGTAAAAGAGCCGAAACCACCGGCGATAATCCTAAAAACTGTAGGAGAACACCAAAAAATCCTGCAGAGAGCAGCCAACCAAGGCATAATATCAGTCAATAAGTTTGCACGATCAGGCAGATCGATTGTTATTAACACAAAAACCAGAAGAGATTACCTAGGAATGGTACACATCCTAGAAGAACACAGTCCAAAAGTAGAATTCATCGCATATCCCATAGATAGCGATAAACTAAAAAGAGTCATTATAAAAGGGCTATCTGCTACTACTAGCACAGTAGCAATTAAAGACGAACTATACAATAAAGGAATAGAAGCAACAAGGGTGATCAATATGATCTCCAAAAAAGCTGATAAAAAAGTACTGCCACATTTCATCGTCACCCTCAAAGAGGAAGACGTTGCAAAAATTAAAAAAATATCTGATATATGCTACATGCGCATCTATGTGGAGGATGAATTCAAAATCACAAAAGACACCCTACAGTGTTATAACTGTCAAGGGTTCTATCACAGCTCAAAGGCTTGCCATTGCGGATCCAGATGTGTAAAATGCGGAGAAAACCACATCAGTAACGACTGTGAGAAAAGCCGGGAAACCGACCCCAAATGTGCAAACTGTGGTGAAGCGCACACAGCAAATTATAGAGTATGCTCTAAGGCCCCCAAAAAGAAAACACCTGCCCCAACAAGACCGGTAGGAAGACCCATAAACAGCGCTCCAATCAACAAAGGAGTCAGCTACGCACAGGCAGCGAAAAAATCCGCGGAAACCACCTCAGAATCTCCAGCACAACCACAAGAAGTGTCGGTACAGGACGCAGCTACCCTCATCGCAAACTTCCATACAGAGTATAATAACAAAATGATGGAAATGATGTCCATGATGGACAAAGCAACAAAAATGATGACTGCATTTGGAGAAGCCGTCCGAAAATGTTAGCAAACCAAAACGAAGATCTACGCATTGGGTTATGGAATTCCGGCGGAATATTCAAAAAGATCAACCTTCTGGATGAAATAATAAACAGATTAGAGCTCGATATCGTAGCCCTTCAAGAAACTAAACTAGTGGAAAGGAAAAAAACAAAATTTCCAGGCTACGATATCTATAGAACGGATCATAGAGCATTATCAGGAGGAACAGCTATATTAGTCAAAAGGGGACTCGAACACGAGCACATCCTAACACCTGACGGACTGGTGACAATGGAAGCCACAATTATTCGACTTAAGGCCAACAACGAAACACTAAAAATAGTGTCAGCTTACGTTAGACCACATGATCCGATTTTCAACGAAGATTTGAGATTAATACTGAACTCAGAAGAGCCAACTATAATTATTGGAGACCTAAATGCTAGATCTCCCAATTGGTTTGACAGGACGACCAACCGAAACGGAAGATATCTCTGCAACCATCTCGAGAACAGACCGAACACATATGTCATCGGACCAACAGAACCGACATGTTTCCACGGAGAACTCCCTACGTATCTCGACATTGCAATCCTACACAACGTGGGTCAACAATACGAGATACACTCTCTAAATGAAGGCGATTCGACACATAACCTAATCGTCCTGACCCTGGGCGCAACAGAATTGAACTATTTGCAGCCCCACAACAGAAAGAAAACAAGTTGGCCAAACTTTAGAAGAATTGTGAGCGAGAACATCGGTAACATCCCAACAATTAATAATATTACAGAACTAGAAGACAGTGTAATAAAACTAGAACAAGCAATAAACAATGCTATCGATGCCAGCTCCAAAACCGAAACAATCACAAGACAAAAAGGAAGATTCAGGGATATAAGTATAGAACTTCAAAACCTAATCAAAGAGAAAAACCGGAAAAGAAGAAGAGCCTACCGCACAAGAATGGTAGAAGACAAAAGGATTGCAAATGAGCTAGACAGGGAAGTGAAAAAACAACTTCAAAATCATAGAAATGAAAGCTGGGACTCCTATATCGATGAGCTAAATCCTAACAAATCCGCCTTCTGGAAGTTATCTAAAATCCTTCGAAAGGACAAGAAACCCATACTTCCCCTACACGGAGTAAACGGGATTGTCCATACGGAAATCGACAAAGCCGAAGTCATGAAGGACGAACTAGAAAGGGCGTGTAGAAACAACGAAGACCCCGACGATGACATAGACTTTGAAGAAGAGGTAGAAAGAACAGCGAGAAGACTTAGAAGGAAAAAGGGCAGAATAGGTATTACACATCTCCCGAAGAAATAAAGGAACTTATAAAAATGACAATTGCCAAAAAAGCCCCAGGACCCGACAACATCACAAATAGGGCGCTGAAAAATCTACCAACAAAAGCTATTGTTTATATCACTAACATAATAAACAACATGCTAAAACTACGATATTTCCCAGATAGGTGGAAAGAGGCACACGTAATAATGATTGCAAAACCTGGTAAAAACGGCACATTTCCGCAAAATTACAGACCTATCAGCTTATTATCATCTATAAGCAAGATAGCGGAAAGAGTTATACAAAAAAGACTCAATGAAGAATCACAAATGCTAGGAACCATACCAGAGGCTCAATTCGGGTTCAGAAGCGAACACTCCTGTGAATTACAGGTACTACGACTTACAGAATTCATCACCAAAGGATTTAATGAAAAAATGTACACAGCTACAGCTTTTCTGGACGTCAGCAAAGCCTTCGACAGAGTCTGGCACCATGGACTCATCTATAAAATGAATGAATTTGGTTACAGTGAGGCGATGACATGCCTATTTGCGTCATATCTTGCCAACAGAAGGTTCAGAGTTCGAATAGGGGCAACCCTATCCGAAGTCGGGACCCTGGAGGCGGGTGTGCCTCAGGGAGCGGTGCTGTCGCCGTACCTGTACACCATCTATACGGCCGACACGCCAAAAGAGCCAGGCTCTCTGTTGAGTCTTTACGCTGACGACACAGCAATAGCGGTTAGCTGGAGAAACCCGGATCATGCAGCTAATCATCTGCAAAGAGCACTAAACAGATTCCAAAGATGGTGCATAAAATGGAAAATAGCCCTAAATCCAGATAAAACACAGGATGTAATGTTTAGTCACAGAAGAAGTGTACCAAATCGCGAAATAACAATCGAAAACACCCCAGTAGACTGGACCAACCAGGCTAAATATCTAGGGGTACATCTAGATAAGAAGCTAACGTTCACTGAGCACATCAATCAGCAAATACGCAAAGCCAAAGCGTTGAAAAGTCAGCTCTCAACACTTATTGGAAGGAAAAGTAAACTACGATTTAAAACCAAAATCAGGGTTGCGAATAGTATTATCCTGCCAGTCCTAACATATGCATCCGCTGCGTGGGGACACACCTGTAAAACAAACAGGAAAAAGATACAGACTACTCAAAATCAAATAGTCAGAGATGTCCTTAAGATACCAAGGTACGTACCCTTGAGATATGTATATAGAGACTCAGGACAAACAAGAATCCTACGCACGCTAGACGAGAGAGCATATGAAATTTTTAACGGACTAAGAAACCACCCCAGCAGAATGTTAAGAGAGCTGACTAACTATAATGAAAACACAAGGACGGTACACAGAAGACCAAAACAACAGATAGCTCGATATAGGGAGAACCCGAACGAATAAATAAAGAATGAGATGGTTGCAAGAAGAACGAACAAAGAAATGCAGTCAATCAGAAAACACACCAAAAAAAAAAACTCTGGCGAGAGGGTACGCTTTTCTTTTTTAGGTTTTTAGGTTTTTAGGTAATTATAAGTCCAATATACACCGGGGTGTGTGAGAGCATTATACACTTGGGAATGCACACCCCAATACACGCACACAAATAGGATTAAGGAAAGAAGGAAAGAATTGTTGCCCAGGCATTTTATAGTCCCGACGCCACAAGGAAGTCCACAAAAAAAAAAGTGTTTTCTGATTAAATAACGTAAATTCATATTGATACATTCATACTTTTCATTAAACCGTTTAACGTAAGTTTACCTTATATAGCAAATATAGAATTCTATATACCGCTCCGCGGACTAGGCCCTTAAGGCAGATCGAAATGAAAGATCTACTCGCGAAATCCGAGCACTGAGGTCATGTGCGGCATGCATGGGCTTGGTGGCCGGACCCCTCTCGGGTGCTCAGCCGGCGAGGAGAACAAAATTTATTTTGCCAAATCGGCGGCTGAGTGACCGAGTACACACTCTTTTCCGGACATAGAGTCATCAGCTCAGGCTGATGGCTCTATGGTCGGAACACACGCTCTTTTTTCTTTTTTTAGGGACTCAAGTTCCGACGTAAAGCTAGAGTAAAATCAATTGAGTCAGTAAAGTAAATAGGGAGAAAAGCCTAGATGTGGCTACCCCTACAGTTAGGTGGCATAACCACATTCACTAAAAACCGAGGATGTCCTATTACCCAGGGCATCTTAAGTAAATTTCAGATCATAAGCCTCCTCACGTAAGTCACACGATGAGGAGGGGTGGTGGAAAAGCCTGGGGGTCAGATAGGTACCACTTCGACTAGCGAGGTGTGACCGGTTTGATCTTCGGACATGTGGATCCCATTCTTACATTGGTATACACATGTTCCTAGGGGCAGGGTTGATCACTGCGTGTGTGTGTGTGTGTGTTACTTTCATTCTGCAGTTAAGCTTAGTGGTAACGTGTTCGTTTGGTGTTTATGCTACAAATAAAAATTAAAAGGTAAGTACTATTTTATATATTTTAGAGGGTTCGTATTTGATTTTATACACCATAATTCTAAGTTTGTCATATTGTTTATTAATTTCTGTATTATTTAAAACATGCAATATTATTTGTCAATATGTTTAATTTTCTCGTTTTTAAAGTAGAACAGTGCATTTCACAGATAATAAAGTAGATGTTGATTAAAAAATAGAAGAACGCAAAAAATATATTTAGATGGTAAATTAAGAAAATGTAAATTGTTGCAGATGGATCTAGTACAAATTAATGCATCATCTTTGGTTGCAGAACGCAAATCAATAAAAAAATTGGTAGATTAGTCAATTGGGACACCCTTTATAATTCACTCAGGAAAAGTGGTAAAGACAAAATTGGAGACTTGGAATAAGCTAAATTACGACAACTACAGACAAACGCAGGTCATTTAAAGACAATTAAATTGGAAATTAAAAATTGTTTAAGTGTTATTTAAGTTATTTAAAATTCGAGTTAAAAACATTTAAAAAAGATTAAATATGATAAAATGTAATAAGACATTGTGTGGAGAATTTATTAGAAAATCAATTCAAAGTGATATTAACCAATTTAAATATTTCAACACCAAAAATGCTGTCCTGGACGCAGGAACGGACTTAGTTTTATGGTTTCATAGAAACGTAGTCGATAAATTAATGACCAAGCTATCAGAATTTGAAGAAAATGGATCAGGGTGGGCTTTGAAAAAAATAGTTTCTTTAGAAGTCAATATAAATAAATATGAAGTAGGAAATAGAGCTTCGTCGTTCATTAGACTACCAGAACCAATCCAAAAGAAGCATGCATGTATTAATATCAAAAACGATAATGAAGCATGCTTTTATTGGAGCATATTTTCGGCGATTTATCCGGCTAAATGCAGTTCAGATCGTACTTCTTCATATCCACATTATGCGACTGTCGTAAATATCGATGGGCCAGAGACACATATGACTATAAAGGGTATTTCAAAATTTGAAAAGTTTAATAACATTTCTGTAAATGTTTACGGGTTAAAAATGACTGTTGCTAAAGAGAGAACATTTTACGTAACAACACCGGTAAGGCTATGCAAAACCAAATTAACTAAACATGTAAATTTATTGATTGTGCCGGATATTTTTCAAAATTGAATGACTACGAAGCACCTATGGTTCACGATAAATCTATAGAAATTAAATATCATTATTGTATGATTAAATATATGTCTCGGCTCATGTCTAGTCAGTTGAGTAAGAATCGTAATAAAAATTTTTTATGTGACAGGTGCTTGAATTATTTTAGCAGTTTTGACAGATTAAACGATCATACAGAATATTGTGAGATAATCAATGAATGTAAAGTTTCATTTCCATCATATCAGAATGTTGAATTTAAAAATCATATGTATAAACAAACGAGTCTTTTTGTCGTCTATGCTGATTTTGAGTCAATGTTGTACAAAGTTAAAAACAGTCGGTTAAAATGCAAAACAATTAAATATCAGCAGCATAAGGCCTTTAGTGCAGGTTATTACATAAAATGTTCTTACGATGAATCTCTGTCGTTTTACCGAGGTTGCGCAGGTAAAGATTGCATGGAGTGGTTTGCTGAAGAAAGTTGGCGGCATTTGTTCAAGGAAAAATTAAAGCTATTGTACCTATCATTGCTACACCCAGTTTTAATGATGCATCTAATTGTCACATTTGTGAAAAAACGTTTTCAGATAAGGATGTTATTGTTCGTGAGCATGATCATTTTACTGGAGATTTCCAAGGATTCGCACACTAAGTGTGCAATTTAAATTTCAAAAAACTTTTCGTTGTTCCAATTTTTTTTCATAATCTCAGTGGTTACGATTCACATATGATGATTAGAGATCTAGCGAAAAAGGGTAGCCTACTACCAATAAATAAGGAAACGTATATTTCTTTTACAATAAACGATTCCAAATCCAGCATAAGGCTGAGATTCGTTGATTCACTGAGATTTTTAAATTCCTCATTGGTCAAGTTGGCTGCCACATTACAACTTGAGGATTTAAGATTTAGGATTGAGGATTTCGCTGGTGAATTTCCAAACGCGAGTACCGAACAAATGGAATTATTGAAAAGAAAAGGCATATGTCCATACGAATATATTGATTCTTTCAATAAATTGAATGAAACAAAACTACCATCAATTGATAAATTTTATAGCTCATTATCAGGTGAACACATCTCCAAAAATATGTATCATCATGCACAAACAGTTTGGCAGTCGTTTGGTATTAAAAATAATTTGATGAATTACTAAATGGCAATAATAAGTCAAACCAAAGAGAATGTATGGAAGCAGAAGCAAGAATCGAACACTTAGAAGACATAGAAGATAATTCACCCAGCAAAGAACAAATCGAGGAAATCATAAAAAATCTGAAAAACAACAAATCCCCTGGAAGCGATAACATAACAGCAGAGATGATAAAATATGGTGGAAAACTGCTAAATAATTGGATATACAAGATCATAAAGGAGATATGGACAAAAGAACAAATTCCAGAAGATTAGAAGGAAGCCATTATTTGCTCATTACACAAAAAAGGAGACAAAACAGAATGCAGTAATTACAGAGGAGTAGCGTTAATAAATACCGTATATAAAATGCTATCAAAATCCATAAAAGATAAGCTAGAAAAAGAAGTTGAAAATATAATAGGCGAATATCAGTGCGGATTTAGACGAGAGAGAAGCACAACGGACCAAGTATTCATAATCAGAGAATTACAAGCAGAAAGCTATGAACACAACTTACCAACGATAGCGCTATTCATCGACTTCCAGCAAGCATATGATAGAATAAAAAGGAAGGAATTAAAAGAGACCCTTGAGGAACTGGGAGTTAGCAGAAAGTTGCGTAACATGATAGATGTTACTTTAGAGAATACAGAAAACAGAGTCAAAGTAAACAATCATGTATCGGACAAATTTATAGTAAACGAAGGATTAAGGCAGGGCGATCCTTTGTCTTCATTACTCTTCAATTTATGCCTAGAAAAAATAATGCGAGAAGCGAAAATCAATAGAGAAGGACTCCTATATCATAAAAGACACCAAGTTTTGGCATTTGCGGATGATATAGTGTTGCTGGCAAGAGAAAAAAAAAGAGCTACAGGAGATAGTACAGAGAATAGTAAAAGCAGATAAGAAAATGGAACTTTACATAAATGAAACTAAAACAAAATGTGTGCAGTAGACAGATGATCAGTTCAGGGATGGACAAAAGTTTAAAGTAGAAGTAGAAGAAAGATCATCATACGAATTCGAAATGGTAGAAAGATTTACATACCTAGGTACAATAATATCACGTAAACCTAACATTAAAGAAGAAATACGAGCTAGAATAATGGCAGGCAATAGAAGTGCACATGCTCTTAGTGGAATGTTGAAAAGTAAGTTTTTATCAAAAAAGGCAAAAATACAGTTATACAAAACAACTATACAACCAATAGTAACGTACTGCAGTGAGACATGGACAATGACAAAAAATGAACAAAATTTACTGGAGATATGGGAAAGGAAAATCCTGAGGAAGATATATGGAGGAATAATAAGGGACGGTTTATGGATAAGAAGATCAAATAATGAGTTAAAGAAATTATATAATCAACCTAACATAATAGAAGTCATAAAGGCATAGAGACTAAGATGGCGAGGTCACCTAGAAAGGATGCCGAACACGAGGACTTCAAAAAGGGTACTAAACTACACTATAACTTTAAAAAAGAGAAAAAGAAGGCCAAAAAATAGATGGAATCAGGAGGTAGAAAAAGATATGGAAGAAATTGGACTAGAAGGCCAGAAAAGAAAAATGAATAACAAGAAGGAATGGAGAAAAATTCCATATCGAGCCAGAGAGTGTAACAAAAACAAATGAGGAAGGATGTAACAAAACAAATAAATTAAAGCTGGCTAGCTGAATGTGCCGGAGAGTGACTACTTAACACTCACAAGAGGATTCGGCAAATTTGCATGCCCTACAGAGACCGTAGAATAAAAAATGAATGACAAGGTAATAAACAATCTATAGGTATATAACTAAGGTAAATAAAAATGATTATAAAGTTGCTCCAAAATGTGAGTGGGCGCCAGGAAAGTATTAACATAAACTTTCCAAGGTATCTTGTAAAGCTATTTGCTGAAATACAAAAAAAGGATACAGGTATGAATTGAAATATTTAGTTTTCACCAAAAATTTAATCCCTATCCAATATATACGATCTAAATTTACCCTAAAATACCCACCACCAATTATGTACAGTCAACTTAGTTAATTATCTACAAAAAAATAAATGCCCTAATTATACGCAACTGATCCTTGATGATCTAAATTTACCAATAATAAGATATAGAAAAAATTGTAATGATTGACCTAAAAAGGTAATTACTTGCCTCAGAGATGCAACTCTGTCCTTTGGCTTTCAATCGAAGGTTGTAATAAAGTAATGAGGACAATATCCTGAAGGGATAAATGTCCAAAGGTTTGAAAATATAATAATAATAAAATCTTAATAAGTAACTCTCTGATTAGATGTGTACACATAAAATCGCACAAATTGAGTTAAATGGGAGGATGTAGAACCTCGACCTGGACGTGACAATTTTACTGCTTATATATATTATAATTATTTAGGAAAAATGACGGGTCTTTATTATTAAATGAAACAGTAATATTTAAGATTGGAAACAAAATATTATAAACAAAATTATTAACAATTAATGAATAAAAAAAATATAAAAAAAAATGAACAATGTTCCACCCTCTAAATAAGGGAGGTCTTTCGGGCTGGTATCCTGAAGTGGTCCGAGAGTAGTCTGAGAGAGCTCTGGACCTCTGATGGAATAGACGGGCAAATGGGCAAATTCAAAAACTCAACTTCTTTTCCTCCTTGTAAAAAAAATCCCCAAATAAATGAGAAAAAAAAATCCTCGATCCTGGATTTAACTTCTTGGGGTAGGCTAAAAAGAACAGTTGTGTTACAATTCCTATATATATTTAGGGATTCTACAGTATTCACTGCCTTCCCTCGCTCAACCGTTTCCATCTCTCTCTGTTGTTCCATTCTACATCGTTTAGTCCTCTCTTACTCATGGCGTCGTCTACTTCGTTCCTCCAGGATTTTAGGGGTCGTCCTCTTTTCCTCCTTCCTATGGGGCTCCATTCGGTTATTCTTTTTATCCATCTGCTGTCGCTAGCTCTTCTTACATGTCCATACCACTTTAGTCTTTTTTGTTCTATATATGTTAGTATGTCTGTTTCTATTGATGTTCTTTGCTTTATTTCGTCATTACTTCTCCTATCTATATATATTCTTGTTACTCTGCAGCATCTTCGTAGGCATTCCATCTCTGTTGCTATTATCTTACTGCTGTTTTTCTTGTTTATGATCCAATTTTCGGCCCCATATGTCATAATACTTCGCACTAATGTTTTATAAATCTGCGTTTTTGTCTTCATATTTAGGTGTCTATCCCACCATACTGAGTTAAGTTGTCGGATTGCTGTTCTTGTTTGTCCTAATCTTTGTGTAATTTCTTCCTCTGTTGTTGCCTTTTTCGTGATTATAAACCCCAGGTATTTGAATTTATCCTTTCCTTTTATTGTTACGTTATCATCAATCTGTAGATCTTCTATATCTTCTTCACTTGTAGATAGGTACTCTGTTTTCGCGAGGTTAATATCTAGGCCAGCCTTGGTATATTCTTCTTGTAGTTTCTCTTGTAGTACAATTCCTCCTTACGCTTAATAAAAAGAAGGGAAAAATACAAGGTTTATTAACAAATGAAATAACTTGAAAAATATTACAAAAAGTTGCTGGGAAGCTTGTATCAAAGAAAAAAGCTGTAATGATTTTGTAGATAATGTGACCTTCATGGTCTGACAATATTTGATGTAAAATAAATTGATCAAATAGATAATTTTTAACGAAAACTTGCTACGGAAATATTTTTGAATGTAAAAGAACGATATGAGGCAGAATATTTTTACAGATAGACTTAATAGATAATAGATAGTTTTAAAATGGATACCTAATTATATGTTTTTAAGGCCGGGAAGTAAAATAGAAAATTGATATGATTTTATAACATTACTATATCTAAATCCAGAATGTTTCTTAATGAAATAATGTGATACATGACAGATAGATATATCACTAACGAAGGGAAAAATGACGATATTATAGAAGTTAAAATGGCTGATGGTTTTTACACTGTTATTTATAATTGAATCAACTTACCGACTAGAAGTGGCTTATAAATCAACGGGTATACACTACGAAACAACTAAAACTGTATATATTCTTCCTTCCCAACGAAATTAATATTCTTTAAAACAAATTTAGCCTTCTTTTGTCGCCTACCCTTTTTTTGGTTAAACGATGTTGTCTACCAAAAGGTTAAAACCAGAATGAGCGCTAATTGCTAGCCGGATGATCATGTTGCCCTACATCATCGTAGGTGTCGCTGGTTAAGCCAACTTAGAAATTCAAAATTCAGAAAAGCATTAAGAGGATTGGGATTTTAAAATTGTATTTAAAAATGTTTACGGATTATTAAAGTAACGGACTCGTTACATTCCCCTCTTATTCGGAGAAAAAAAAAATTTTTAAATGAAAAATTTTTTTTATATCTAACAACAATCATAGAATAGGTATGAACCGTGCGTCATGGCAATATCTCGAACAGACGCTTAACTGTTTGTTAGCCAAAGTTTGCATCACTGTAGTAGAAGCAAAGGATACAAACCAATCTAAAATTTAAATTTTTAGCCATGGCACTAGTTTGCCAAATGTAGCTAAAATACACTAACTTAAAACTAACTTCCGAACAATCTACATCGATTCGCAAGATTACAAGTAACCACAGATTATGAATAATGTAGAAAGAAGGAGACATCTAAAGATATCCAAATATTACTAAGTAACTTACAAGTCATCCTATCAATAGTACATAAACTACATTAAGCTTCCATGTAGCCTAAAATAGTCGTAAAGACAAATACTCATATATCTCAAAATAATGTGTAATCGGACACTGATTCCAAAATTGACTATTCGGTGGACAACAGATTTATAGTAGAATATCCAAAGATAATCAATCAGGCAGAGGTGTGGACCGATTCACAATTTATAAGTAACGATAAAAAAAATCAAAACATATATACTAATTATTTAAGTATTGAATTGGCCACTAAATCCGAAATTGATCAACCAGTGGACAACAGATTTATAGAATAGCATATCCAAAGATATAATCAACCAGGCAAATGAGTCACCAATCTCTTACTCTAACCAAATAATCCAAAAAGTAACAATAAGAAAAATGCCAAATATGTATGGACCAGTTTAAGTGTTGAATTGGGTACTAAATCCGAAATTGATCAACCAGTGGACAACAGATTTATAGAATAGCATATCCAAAGATATAATCAACCAGGCAAATGGGTAACCAATTCACACTATAATCAAAATAATCTAAATAAATTAGGTCAACATATACCCACATCCAGTAATATGTGCCTACACCACAATACTCATAGACTGAATCATTGAATCTAAATCAAAATCAAACAAATTAACTCATGCTGATATTCACTAACTATAGCAGGTAGCTACAACAGATTTATAAGAATATCAGACATAAGTGAGTTACAAGGCATTTAGTAAGCCAATAATAACTACTTAACATATCCAAAAAGTAATAGTTAAAGAAGTAAGTAATCAAGTAAATAATAAGTAAGTAATCAACAAACAAAATATCAAGAACGAACAGGCCAATTTCTGTAGAAACTGCAAATTACTAATTCGTTCTGACATTACTACGAAAGAACAAGATATGTTCTAATTCTAAATCCAAAATCAATAAGTGAATGCCTAAGTAAAGAAGTGAATGTAACTGTAAACGGTCATTTGTTGACTAAAATATAAATTACTAATTTCAGAAAGCAATCTAACTATGCTAGCCCTAAAGGTAGCAATGTCAAGAATATCTTAACATAAGTGAGACTAAGAAATCAGCTAAAGGAAATCTTTTGTAATTACGATTGAACATAGTCTGGAAAGACTCAAGATTAAAACTAAAATGTTTAAATTAGAATTCAAATTGAAGATGGTTAACTAATTATGAACGAAACATTTTACTGCCCAGTTATATACATAACCTGTCATGAAAATGGTGAATTCCGAAACTCATCGAACAACTGAGGCCTCTAATTGAACAACAACTTCGAACCCACGTATTCAATGAAGTATGCATAGGCAGAATAGTCCATATGATATAAGAGTATACAAAAACCTACAAATTAAGTATATAAATAATTCCTAGTAACTGATTTTAGAATCCGTCCATATAGTACATGAAGATATTAATTAAAATAAAGCAAGACTATGACCAATAAAGTGACTAAATCTATACACAAAAAAAATCACAACATTCTTTCCAATATGGCAACCAAATAACAAAAGATGATAATCAAATTAACAAACAAAATATATAATAGTAGTATTTAATATAGTTCCATACCAGTATAAAGTAAACAAAGATAAGTGTACCTAATAATAAGAATGAAAAGGGTTAATAATTTAATTTATATAACCAAATAATAAGCAAGGAATAAGCTGTACATATACAATGTCTGGTGATTAGTAATAAAGTTCTAAGCAAATACCAAATCGTAATCAAAACCGAGCCAAAACAATAATAGTCACAATGGTAGATTAACTTTATTAGACAAACTTAAGTTAATCTTCATCTGAGGAAGAGGATGCTATGTCATCCACTGTATTATCTGGAAGTAAATCCTTTATATGAAATTGACCAATTCGTCTATTTGTCGAATTGTCTTTTAATTCATATACTAAAGGAGAAATTACTCGAACGACAGTACAGGGAATATATTTCTGGTAGAACTTAGTAGAAATGGCATCACCCTTACTTGGTTTTACAAAATTTCGCTTCAAAACTCGATCGCCAATGAATCGCATGTCTCGTTTCCTCAAATTATACTGACTCTGATTTCTAAGGTAAGAAGCTTTTAACTTCTTCCTAATGTCAGCGAAGATTGGAGGTAAGTTTTGGAGATCTTCCATATAGTGAAGTTTCTCAGAAATTTGAGGAAGAGTTGTTAAATTTTCAGAAATTAAACCGAAATAATCACCTGACAATGGAACATGCCTACCAAAATTAACATAAGCTGGAGAGCACTGAGTGGTTTCATGAACAGAAGTTCGAATGGATTGAGCAACTGAATGAATGTACTGATCCAAAGCTCTATGATCAGTGTAAGTGTAAGATCGAAGAGCAGTAACAATGCTACGATTTACACGTTCAGTGTGGTTAGCTTGCGGATGATAAGCTGCATTGTAGAATATCTTTTGGACCTTATATTTACTTAAAAGATCTTTAAAGGCTTTAGAAATAAATTGTGGACCATTATTACATGATACTATTTGGGGAATACCAAATAGTAAGAACACTTGCTCCTCTAAGAACTTCAACATAGCTGGAGTTGTAGCCTTACGAAGAGGACAAACTAAAGGAAATTTGGTGAAGTAATCTACAACTACCAAGCAATATGTATTACCTAAATAACTACGTGGATACGGTCCAATAAGGTCTAAAGAGATCATTTGCCAAGGAAAATTAATGTTCCTAAACGAACCCATTAATCCAGCTTGAGGTAGGTTACTCGGCTTGCATGTTGCACAAACTCTACATCTAGAGATGTATTTCTTAACTGAGTTGCGCAGACCAGGCCAGTAATATAACTCAGCTATTTTACTAAATGTTTTATAAAAACCAAAGTGACCTGATGTCACATCATCATGAAAAGTTCTCAAGACTTCATCCCTATTTGCTGTGGGGACTACTATTTTCCAATCGGACATATTCGATAAAGATTCAACTGGACTGATTACATGTTTATACAGGATATTATTCTCTACCTTGAAATCAGGATATCTAGTAGGTTCTTGGGTGACATTATGAATCATAGTTCGATACCAATTATCTGGAGATAAAGTGGACAGATCTAAAAGATTGATATCGAATGTACGTGACAACGCATCTGCAACCACAACACCATTGGCTTTGCGATGAACAATATTATAATCAAAGACAGAAAGCCTACAAATCCAACGGGATAAACGTTGTGACGAATTTTTCATGGAATGTAACCATAATAAAGAACTATGATCTGTGATGATAGTAAACTTACGACCCTCAAGATAGTACCGAAAGGCATCAAGACCATGGATAATTGCAAGAAGTTCTCTCTCTGTGGTGGAATAATTTTTCTGTGCTTTATTGAGCTTTTTGCTGGTATAAGCTATTGGATGTTCCGAACCATCCTTAATTTGAAATAGTACACCACCTGAAGCAGTGTTGGAACAATCTGTCATGAGATAGAAATGCTCTTTAAAATTCGGAGATGTCATGACAGGTGCACTAGTAAGAGCTTCTTTTATACGCCGGAAAGCATCATCGGCTTCTGAAGTCCATGTAATAGTTTGGCCTTTTTTCCTATTTTTAAGGAGATCTGTAAGTGGGGACAACAAAGTAGAATAAGACGGCACAAACCGACGATAATATCCACACATGCCTAATATCCTACGGACTTGGGTAGTAGTCTTAGGTATAGGAAAATCCTTGATAGCAGCAACTTTATCAGGATCAGTCCTTAAACCTTTACTATCGACTACATATCCTAAAAATTTAAGACTAGGACGACAAACTGACATTTATCTAAATTAATCGTTAAATTAGCCTCTTTGAGACGTAAAAACAACTTATCCAAAATTTCCATATGAAGAGAAAAATCAGGAGTGACAACCAAAATGTCATCCAAATAATAAAAAACATAGGGCTCTAACTGAGGACCAATGACTAAGTCCATCAGACGACACATTGTCTGAGGAGCTGAAACAAGACCAAAAGGCATCGTGACAAACTGAAATAATCCTTTCCCACTAACTGCAAAAGCTGTATACTTTTTACTTTTCTCACTTAAAGGAATTTGTAAAAAAGCTTTAGATAGGTCGATAGAAGAAATATACCTAGCATTCTGGAGTTTACTTAAAATGACGTCTATTCGGGGAATAGGATAAGCATCCCGATTTGTAGTAATATTATTCAACTTTCGACCATCGAAGCAAACCCTAAAAGATCCATCCTTTTTCTTGGTTAACCACAAAGGACTACAGTAAGAAGACGTGGAAGGTTCAATGATCTTCAACTCTAACATGGAATCAATTTCCTTTTCCAAGTCAACTTGCCAAGCCTGAGGAATAGGATACTGGTATTGTCGAAAAGGTGTGGTATCTCCCACCTCGATAGTGTGAGATATTAAGGATGTACGACCTAACTTGTCTTTCGACGAAAGAGTTATAAATTTAGAGATCATATTCTCTAATTGTCTTTGTTCGAGACTAGATAAACTCGAAAAGTCCTGAATAGTACTAAGTACAGACAGATTAAATTGAGAAACAGAAAAAGAAAAATTATAACAATTTAGTGTGCTATTAAAAGCATTTAAGAAATCCATACCTAAAATGATAGAATTCTGAACTGAGGGAATAATGTAGAATGTAATTTGCTTACATAAATCTGCTACTGTGATTTCAGTTTCAAATTTGCCTGTAATAGACTGAACTGTACCATCTGCAGTAGATACTTGCAGAGAAGAAATGGGCATAATAGAAATTTCAGCATTTTTCAGTAAAGCTAATGAATGTGAACCTATCACAGAAATGTTTGAGCCACTATCTAAAAGAGCTAAAGAAGATTGTCCTAAAATCTTAATAGGAAGATAAGGTCTATTATCATTATGTTTCTTCACTAATAAGGAATTCAAATCAAAACAACCATTATCTGATTGGTCAAAAATTTTAAATGGTACCAAACTAAATTTATTATCTCTACCAACACAATCAGAGGATGCAATAGGAAAACAAGAAGAATCAGAAATAAAAGAATCCTCCTGACCTGTGGTAGACTCTGGTATGCATACTGAACCTACTACACTACTACTATCACGTTTAACACTAAAATTTGGGGAAGATAATCTATGCGAATCAAATGTTTTAGATTGGGAAGTTACTCTTTTGAGTGATTCTGTGTGGTGTGTGTTGGTTTTTTCGTGTAAACCCCTTTTCCTTTTCGACTGGAAGATGGGTTTGAATGGTTGGACGTGGTTGGAACAGTTGCTGTGTTTGGTGGATCGGTTTGGCTCTCTGATGGGGGTGTGGACGGAGAAACGCTCAGGGGACGGACCTCCGATCGTTCGTTTCCCGAACACTTAAAACAATTACGTTTGAGAGTATTTTCTTTACCGCAACCATGGCAGAAAATACGGGTACGAGGGATACCGCAATCATAAAAAGTATGACCAGACTCACGACAATTCCAACAAACTACAGAACTCAATGCGGAAATATTACGTTCATGGCCTTTGGATTGCCAAGAACGGTGTTTGAAAGTATCTAGGTGACGTGAAGAATTAAAAGAAGAGGGTCGAGAAGTAGAAGGAAGGTGAGAAGACCAAGATAAAGTTTCTTCTAAACGTTTACACTTCTCCGTAATATCAGCTATACTAGTGATCTCTACAAGAGCCAACTGCTGATGATAAAATGGCAATAGACATTTCAGGATGATCTTAATCTTTGCAGAATCTGTCAGAGGTGTTTCAAGGCGACTACACATACCTAAAATATTATTAATGAACATCGTAACAGACTCGTGTGGCTTCTGTTTACGATTTTTAATTTGATCTAAAAGGTCGTCTTGAAAAGAATAAGGTAGAAAATCAGACTTAAGTTTCTGAGCTAGATCAGACCAATTTGAAAAATTATTGCGGTTATTCATAAACCACGTAAAAGCTGGACCTGAAAACAATTCTGCAGACGCTGCGAAGAGATCATCTTCACTCACTCCTCTCGATACACGAAGACATTCCACTTGATCCAAAAAGGAAATAACCTGGTCATAATGACCTTCACCAGAAAATGTAATGCCCCATTTATGAACCTGAACAGGTTTGGGTTGTAGAAATGCATTTGCCGCTTGGACAGAAGAGATTGGAGTTGATGTTGCTATTGGACTCACTCGAGAATCAAGTTCGCCCTCTAGACTTAGGATTCGGACAGAGACAGAGCGTTGGAAGATTTTTTGTGCATCATCTGAACAAGATAATAAATGCACACGACCTGAGATGTGAGCTAGGCGTGATATTAGCCTGGAATATAGGCTATCTTAGACAGTCCCTCTAAAATCGGCTATCCTTTTCGCCAAATCATCCACAGTCTCTTCAATCTCCTGTTGTTGGACCTCAAAAGGAATATTTGAGGCGGAAATCTGTCGGAAACTCCTGTTTCCTTCTTCCTGCCTTAAAGCTAAAAGTAATATTTTGCGTTTCAGATCAACATTGGAAGACTCATCAATATTGATGTCCCTAATCCTTAACTCGTAATCCAATTCCTTCACTAACAAATGTTCTTCCTTAAATGCAGACATTATGAAAACAAAAAAAAAATAGATGAATATAAAGGATAGACAAAAGAAATAATGTACTAACACGCCACAAAGTCAATCGAAGAATAATCTAAAGTTTAAAAAAAATATGAATATATATGTACCAACACACCACAAAATCAATCAAGGAACTAAAGTTATCCAAAAAATATATATATATCTATATATAATTAAGTGTTTAAAAAGAATTAAGTAAAGTTAAGTTAAATATTTAAAGTTGAATCCCTAAAGCACATACAGTGGTTTCAACAAATATATGGTCAACCAGCAGTTAAATACCAAAAATACACTAAGATTGGCTAATATATAAAAATAGCAATGTCTAAATAATTAAATTTTTTATCATACAAAAATAGTAAATAACTAGTCAACTGTACACAATGATATCAAAATAGGTGAGGGTTTAAATACGACTATAACTGCAGCAATACAAGTATACCTTAAAATAGTAAATCTAATAAGGAAAAATAAATAAATAAAGAAGTTAAAAAAATTGAACAAAGAGCAATAGGAACAAATTAGAAATAATAAAGAATATTTTGCAAAGAGAAATATACTACAGAATGTACGGTCTGAACTGAAAATAGGCACCACGTTGGGCTCGCCAATGTAACAAAAACAAATGAGGAAGGATGTAACAAAACAAATAAATTAAAGCTGGCTAGCTGAATGTGCCGGAGAGTGACTACTTAACACTCACAAGAGGATTCGGCAAATTTGCATGCCCTACAGAGACCGTAGAATAAAAAATGAATGACAAGGTAATAAACAATCTATAGGTATATAACTAAGGTAAATAAAAATGATTATAAAGTTGCTCCAAAATGTGAGTGGGCGCCAGGAAAGTATTAACATAAACTTTCCAAGGTATCTTGTAAAGCTATTTGCTGAAATACAAAAAAAGGATACAGGTATGAATTGAAATATTTAGTTTTCACCAAAAATTTAATCCCTATCCAATATATACGATCTAAATTTACCCTAAAATACCCACCACCAATTATGTACAGTCAACTTAGTTAATTATCTACAAAAAAATAAATGCCCTAATTATACGCAACTGATCCTTGATGATCTAAATTTACCAATAATAAGATATAGAAAAAATTGTAATGATTGACCTAAAAAGGTAATTACTTGCCTCAGAGATGCAACTCTGTCCTTTGGCTTTCAATCGAAGGTTGTAATAAAGTAATGAGGACAATATCCTGAAGGGATAAATGTCCAAAGGTTTGAAAATATAATAATAATAAAATCTTAATAGGTAACTCTCTGATTAGATGTGTACACATAAAATCGCACAAATTGAGTTAAATGGGAGGATTTAGAACCTCGACCTGGACGTGACAATTTTACTGCTTATATATATATTATAATTATTTAGGAAAAATGACGGGTCTTTATTATTAAATGAAACAGTAATATTTAAGATTGGAAACAAAATATTATAAACAAAATTATTAACAATTAATGAATAAAAAAAATATAAAAAAAAATGAACAATGTTCCACCCTCTAAATAAGGGAGGTCTTTCGGGCTGGTATCCTGAAGTGGTCCGAGAGTAGTCTGAGAGAGCTCTGGACCTCTGATGGAACAGACGGGCAAATGGGCAAATTCAAAAACTCAACTTCTTTTCCTCCTTGTAAAAAAAAATCCCCAAAAATAAATGAGAAAAAAAAAATCCTCGATCCTGGATTTAACTTCTTGGGGTAGGCTAAAAAGAACAGTTGTGTTATAATTCCTCCTTACGCTTAATAAAAAGAAGGGAAAAATACAAGGTTTATTAACAAATGAAATAACTTGAAAAATATTACAAAAAGTTGCTGAGAAGCTTGTATCAAAGAAAAAAGCTGTAATGATTTTGTAGATAATGTGACCTTCGCATGGTCTGACAATATTTGATGTAAAATAAATTGATCAAATAGATAATTTTTAACGAAAACTTGCTACGGAAATATTTTTGAATGTAAAAGAACGATATGAGGCAGAATATTTTTACAGATAGACTTAATAGATAATAGATAGTTTTAAAAATGGATACCTAATTATATGTTTTTAAGGCCGGGAAGTAAAATAGAAAATTGATATGATTTTATAACATTACTATATCTAAATCCAGAATGTTTCTTAATGAAATAATGTGATAAATGACAGATAGATATATCACTAACGAAGGGAAAAATGACGATATTATAGAAGTTAAAATGGCTGATGGTTTTTACATTGTTATTTATAATTGAATCAACTTACCGACTAGAAGTGGCTTATAAATCAACGGGTATACACTACGAAACAACTAAAACTGTATATATTCTTCCTTCCCAACGAAATTAATATTCTTTAAAACAAATTTAGCCTTCTTCTGTCGCCTACCCTTTTTTTTGTTAAACGATGTTGTCTACCAAAAGGTTAAAACCAGAATGAGCGCTAATTGCTAGTAGGATGATCATGTTGCCCTACATCATCGTAGGTGTCGCTGTTTAAGCCAACTTAGAAATTCAAAATTCAGAAAAGCATTAAGAGGATTGGGATTTTAAAATTGTATTTAAAAATGTTTACGGATTATTAAAGTAACGGACTCGTTACAAGAGCCAGAGAAGATCTCAGTACATAAAGGAAAGCGAAAATGAAGAAAGAACGAACTTTTTAAGCCATGGACCTCTAAGGCCTTTAGTGCTATTGTATATATATATATATATATATATATATATATATATATATACGTTCAATATATATATATATATATATATATATATATATATATATATATATATATATATATATATATATATATATATATATATATATTGGTATTAAAAATATTTTGGAAGAATATAGCATGTTGTATATGAAGACAGATATTATGTTGCTGACATGCATTTTTAAAAATTTTCGACAAAAATGTCGAGCTACATACGGTCTTGATTTTGCTTGGTACTATACCATGCCAGGGTTTTCATGGGATGCAATACTAAAGTATACTGGATGTAAACTTGAACTACTGAATGATATCGATAAAATCGTGTTTATTGAGAAAGCTATCCGAGGTGGCATAAGTCAAGTAAGTAGCAATGTCTCAATTTTTACCATATAGAGGTTTCGAGTGGGTTGACCCCAATATTGATGTTCTTAGCATTCCTGACGATGCGGATATGGGGTACATACTACAAGTGGATTTGGAATACCCAGAACACTTGCATGACTTACATCGAGATTTACCGTTTTGTTGCGAATATCGTGTTCCACCAAGAAGTAAGCTTCCAAAACTTATGACCACCTTTACCACAAAATAGAGTACACTTTGCACTATCGCAATCTAAAACAAGCTCTGAATGCAGGACTCATACTAAAAAGATTCACCGGGTCCTGAAATTCAAACAGAGCGCTTGGCTTAAGCCTTACATCGATCTTAACACCATATTGCGAACCGCAGCAACTACAGCATTTAAAAAAGACAAGTTACAAGTTAGCCAACAACGCCATTAGGTAAAACGATGAAAAAAAAAACATTAGTAAACATCGCATCGTAAAGCTAGTATCAAAATGGGATGGAAGATATGGGGCATTGCTAATCCACGATTTCATAATAGAACCGTGTTTGATGAAAATCTAATGGCAATCGAACTTATCAAAACAGAGCTTATTTTCAATAAACCATTGTACATCGGTATGTCTATTTTAGATATATCCAAAGTATGTATGTTCGATTTTCATTATAACTTTATGTTGCCATATATGGGAGTTGAAAATTATAAGCTAATGTATGCGGACACTGACAGTTTTATCTATGAAATAAAATGGGATGATATTTACAAAGATGTTATTAAAGCAAATTTATCTAAATTTGATACATCAGACTATTCTGAGAATAAAAATACCTCAAGTCAACAAAAAAGTTCTCGGAATGATGAAAGATGAGACAAATGGTCGCATTAAGACTCATTTCGTTGGACTTAGATCTAAAATGTATTTGTTCAAGATCAGTACGACGGATGAGGATCGAAAGGCATTGTGGGATAAATACAAGAATAATATGGATGATGCAAATATTGAAAGAATTGTAAATAATAATTTAGGTGTCACAAAAAAATCTAAGGGAGTTAAATATTCAAAGGTAAAAAATGACATTAGTTTCGATGATTATGTTAGTGTTTAAACGAATTAACAACTAAAAGCATCTCCTAATCAACGTTTCGTTCCTATGCCTATGATCTCTTTATAATAACACAAGAAAAAATTGCATTAAGTCCGTACGATGATAAACGTTACTTGCAACAAAATTCTCATGACACGTTACCTTGGGGTCATTATGAAACCACAATGATTGAGTAAAACAATAAACAAATTAATAAATGAAAACATAACCAACTTTTACAATTTTCACTGTTAACTGAAAACCTATGTATTCAACAGAATCTTTTAAAGTAAATGCTGTAATTACATGTTTATATCTAAATAAAAATTAAATTAAATTAAAAAGTATTTTTTTCCTGTAAAATAACAAAAGACAAGTTGGTTGACTAGTAAAATAACTTTATTAAAACGTATGTTGTGCTAAACGAATGTTTATTTGTTTTTTCACTTTATCAAATCATTTTATGAACTTAATACAAATAGAATTAAAAGACATGTTTAGATACATACTATTTTATTTATTAACAATTATCCAAATCGGTAACTTCAATTTTATAATACCATACATATTCTCTCAAAGCTTGACTTAACAAAGTATCTGGAGAAATTTCACAAAATGCAGATAAAGCTTCAAGCGGCCCATATAAACTAGTACTAGTATGAAAATTTTGTTGAATGAAATATAAAAAGTTTGTATAATATGAAAAAAACTGTAAATTGTTTAATAATGATACACGATGAGACACTAAATCGATGTTTGCTCTCAGGATCTGGCTTACATCATTTTCACTTAAATAAAATTCGATTCCATGTTTCTTGATATTCACGAACTTTACATTCTCCAGTACCAATTTTCTCAGTTTGCAGAAATCGCCACACTCAAATTCGATTAGATCATACTCATCGGCATAGGTCGGCAAAGGTGGTATGAAAAATGTATCCATAATTTTTATAAACAACTCAATTACGGTGGTCCATTCGAATAGATTTAAACTTATTCTTGTAAATTTACAATGTTGACACAAAATAATGGCTGGAGAAAACTGTCTGGTAGAAGATAGACCAATTTTTATGTTAAAACATTCCATTGGATAGGTAGTTTCCAAAAAATAATATGGTTCATTCTTCGTAGCCTCTTCGAATCTTGCTAACGCTCTTTTTAGTTCAGTATCATAATCATTTTCTGATGAATCATCAATTACTACCATATCACTTGATGAACCATAACCACTATCTTGAGAACTCATATTGGTGAAATGACAGGAACAACTGAGAGTGAGTTTGCAGGCTTTTTTACAATTTATACTAGTCCACCACTCCCCACTCATTTAGAGTATGTCGACGCGGCGTATGTAAAAGCAGATCCTCAAACTAGGTCTGAACTATTAATCCAACTGTTATGTTTGCTATACAATCCTAACCATTAAACCCACATCTTATTTCCGCGTCTGCGCAGTACTTTTTTAACTAAATAAATGTCAGGATTTATTTAGTATTTTAATTTCAACGGTTTTAAATAATGCAGTTGTTCAATTCGGCTTATATCCTTTATCGAAAACATGTTTATTTTTACTAATGCGAACCACATCGCTGGACCAGCGATTTTCAAGTGAGTGTAATATTTTCGTAAAATATTACTTTCGTTGAATTTCTTAACGTCAACAGGTCTAAGTCGAATTTTGCTGTTTTGTGTTATTGTACTCTTCGGTGATTTGAGGTAAGATATCAATCCATTTGTAAGTACCATTAAGACTGAAATACTTGTCAAGTTTTTCCTTCAATGTACGAATAACTCGTTCACAAATAGCTGCTTTTTTAACACTAAAGGTATTATAGTGATTAATACCATGCTTTTTCATGAGATTTTGAAACTTAGAATTGAAAAATTCTGTACCTTGGTCTGTCTGTAAATTTCTCGGACATCGTTTAGTATGAGCAAGAATGTCCGAAAATTTTCGAGTAATTTCTTCCCCTGTTTTCGTCTTTATTGGTCGAGTCCACACAAACTTTAAAAAACAATCAATTACAACGAGAATTAGCTTGTGTTGTTTATTTTGATTAGAATATGAACGCATTTCAGCAAGATCCATTTGCCATAAATCGTCTAATCCTTTAATGATTGTTTGACGACGAGGATAATTTTTTTCGTGCTTGCTTATGTAGCTCGTTAACTAGTTGTGTCTTCTCTTTGGTAAATGCCATGTTTAGCTTCGAACGCTTTAACTTTGTATCAGATTCGGACATCTTCACTCTATCTAACCTCTTAACTTTGTAACGCTATAATTCATTGTTCCATAGACTATACGTTTTTATTATTTTCGATGTATTTTTCTATTACCTTAAGACCATTGTCTAAATCATGTAAATTAAGATCCATTGTTTTAATCTTTTTTTCTATTTCCAACGTTTTCAGCATATTTTGTGCACTTTGGTAAGCAACATCTGTAACGTTTAAATATATCTAAATCATTTTTAAAGTCATGTACTTATTTAGTCAAATCGGATATTTTCAAATCATTTTTTTATTGTTATCATTTAATTCATTAATCGATTTATTAAAACTGCTTTCAATTTTGCTAATTAAGTTTAAAGATTTTTTGTTCAAGTTGAGCATCTTTTGCATTATATTCTTTGCGTATCAAATTAAACTCTTTTTGTATAAAATTTTTGACGTGAAAAATGCGGTCATCTACGCATTTCTTGTTGGAAAGATGTATGCCTGCTAGAGGAGGATCCCGTTTAATGTCTTTATTTACTGCATGTATCTGGTTTTGTAAATCCAAAATTGATTGATTTAAATCATCACGTAGCTTTTTAACAGCTTGTTCATTAGAACGATAATGATGACGACCAAACTTGTCAACACTCATCTTGGAAATGATGCCCCATCTAACCTAACATTAATATATAATATCTGCTTCACGTTCGTTGATAATGGCAACAATTTCGTTATTGTGGGATGTATTTCCTGCTTCTTGGGAAGCAATCAACAATTTGAGACGATCACAAAGTTCATTTGTGTCGTCCCAATACACATATTCCACAGGGTCATCGTTATATGTGAAATGTGTAGGTAATCCAGAGCCAACTTCCTGCCTACTAACCACTGTATGTCGACGTTGTGGTAGCGATCGAAGATTAGGTCTAATAATCTCAATCCACTTGTATCTATTGGTCCCTTTTAGTGTTCCATCCTGTTTTTTGTGTCCTTTTGTTAATTCCATCAATGCAATATAATTTTTAACGTCATTATCAGTGTAATATTCAGGGTCTTTGTAAAATAATAATTCTTATAATCCGCGAGTTTCATCAACATATTTTCCGTCTACCATTATCCAACCTTTACCATTAAAATTGATATCAGTTTTTGCAAGTTTCCATTTGGACGTTGTAGAATCATGAGTTGGACCGTATACCGTATCTATTTCTATTAAATATATATATTCTATTATATATCTATACTCAGATATTATCTGCGTATCTCCAGTGGTCCGTCACATAAGGATGAATTAAAGGATGGTATTGCACCAAGTACTCTTGAAACACCTGATCAGATACTTCATCTTGAGATTGGGTTGTTTCTATATTTCCTTCATACTGTTCATCCTGTTTATCGGTGTCTTCAAATACATCACCATCACTAATAAATGATGTTCTAGGATTTTCCTCCGTTTTCATCTCTTCCTTTTTGACATGATTAAGCTTGTTATTAATAGCATGATGCAACATTTTTGAGGATTGCGCAATATCTTTTAGAGGTTTGGCAATATGTTTAAAGAGTTTATTCAGCAACTCATCTTGTTCTGTTCTACCTAGCTTTAGTGCGAAATACTTTTTGCGAATGACACGAGCTAGTTCGGCAACTTTACGTTTGCGTGCAGCTACCTCTTTGTCTGACATATTGTTATACAATGCGTGTATTTCGATCATACCTACAGTTTTATAAGCTTGTCGGAGCCTTTACGATATCGTCCATTAGAAATATCGAAATCCTTAACAATCACGAACGTACCGTATTTGTCCTTCCAACATTCGGAACAAAATTGTTTAAATTGGTCAAATGTCATATCCGGTGAGACGTGATCGTCAAAGACGTGTTTTAAATTAAGCTCGTCCTGCTTAAACAATACAGTAAGGTTAGCATTATCACGTAGGAGTTGTTTGCCTGCTCGACTGTACGGTTGACATAGGTATGCACAATCGATATCTTTATGTCTACCCATACAGTAATATTCACGTATTGTTTGTTGCGGATCCGTTGATACGTCATCAAAAATAAAAATGGAATTTGGTTTAGATTCACCAGGACTTATTACGTCATCATCATTGTCTTTAAATGGAAAATACCCCACCTCTTTCACAGATGTCAGCACTTCCTTCAAAAATTGAAACAACGACTTTAAAAAAACGTAAACATTTTTGAATTTAGCGCCATTCAGGTCAAACAGTAATGCCAACATCACATTAGTTTTTTCACACCCACTTGGACCACATATGATTGCACGAAAAGAATGTGGTAGCAATGCACCATGTTTACCGGTTCTTGTCACGTTATCGACAAAATCCAAGTTTTCCACTGCTAGTGTCTTGTCTTGTTGAATGAACTTCATCTTGTGATTGAGATGTATTTTGTACAAACGGTTATATATAAAGACATTTTGGAAAAGGCGATTCATTTCAATGTTGGTCGTTCAAGGTGAAGGAGTGCTGAATTCTCTGATCAACAGTCTACCGTTTGAATTGCATGCTCCTGGTTACCAATATCTAGGACCTGGAACTAAATTACAGAAACGTCTCGCTCTTGGAGATCCAAGGATAAATCCGTTAGATCGAGTAGCGAGAGATCACGATATCGCATATTTCCAGAGTAATTCATTGAAATATCGGTATAAAGCAGACTGGGTCTTGGAAAACAAAGCGTGGGAACGAGTTAAAGCAAAAGACGTATCTTTGGGTGAAAAAACTACTGCCTGGTTGACTACTATAGCAATGAAAGCTAAACGAAAACTGTGTATGGGTAATTAAACGTGGTAGAGGTGTTGGTTCATTTAAGCGACATGTGCTACAGCCAATTATCAAAACATTGAAACGTGCTCCTCCGTCACCAAACCTGCGTAAATCAACCCTACTTGCACTTGCAGCAGCTAGAACAGCCGTTAAGAATGTAGGTGGGAAGAAGAATGTACGAGTTCCAAGAATAATTCCATTCGAACCAAAATCTGGTGGTATTTTACCTTTAATCCCTATCTTTGCAGGCTTAAAGGCTCTGGGCAGTTTTGCGGGGGTGCAAGTGCTATTGCCAAGGCTGTTATTGATACAAAGAATGCGCAAAAGTAACTAGAAGAGGATAAACAAAATAAAAGAGAGTCACAATAAAGCAATGAAACATCTAGGCAAAGGATTATACCTACGGAAAAACACTAAAGGTGGCTTTGGATTATATTTAAAAAAGTCAAAAAAACTCCCGCTAAAGCTACCTAATAGACCTTTAACCAACGTGGACTTGAATAAATTTGCTAAACAATTAAAAATACCAAATTTTCGTGGCGTGTTTATGCGAGATAATTTACCACATATCCCTCGTAAACATGAATGTGCTATTATTAATCTTGATATTTCCAAGAACCCCGGTACACATTGGGTAGCTTACCGAAAGATAAACAGCGATATAGAATACTTTGATTTATATGGTTGCTTAAAACCACCGCGAGAACTAGTATCATATTGGAGTGGTGAATGAATTTTCTATAATAACGATCAATATCAAAGTTATAACCAAATTAACTGTGGACATATTTGTTTAAAGTTTCTCTACAATGCAACTATCTAACGACATCTTGGGAAGTGCCATTTGCATTTTTATGGAAAATATAACGAGCGTTGTTTGGTATGAACTACCTCAAGATATTCGTCGCGCACTAGAAGATCATTTACCCTGCAAGAAAGACTATGATAAGCATGAATGGAGTGATGTTTGCGGCATGTGTATGGAAAGTAAATGTGTATTTTGTGAAGTGTCATATTATGAGAACAATAAAACAAAACCATGTAACAGTATAAGAAAAATAAAGAAATTTTTAACATATTTTGGTATTTAACTTACTACACCTTTTACCTTGTATCAGTCATGTCTCGATTGTTGACCCTGACGAGTACTACAAACGAGTTTTCGTTTACTCCTCAAGTGCCTCTTGTGCTTGATCCGTTGCGACAGTATTATGTATCAGTGTTGGGATTTCATACATTAAATTCAATTCCAAACATCGATCGTGAAAAGTTTTATTTCTATGAGCAAAATGATCGTACAAAGCTGCGTAATATTAAAATTACATCCGGATGCCAACAACAATATGCTTAAATGTGAAATTTTCTATCCGGATCACACCATTACTTTCAAAAAAGACGATAGTCTTGGAAAATTACTGGGTTTTTTCTCAAATAGAGTGTTGACACCAGGAAACATGCATTCTTCAGATCAACCTGTCAACATTATAAAAGTATCGAGTCTACTTTTTGAATTCAACATTACTGAAGGAGCCTTCTACGAGGACAGACCTGCGCACACCATTCTACATTTTCCGATAAGTGTTCATCCTGGTTTTTCTATAGACGTTAGTGTAGTCGATCAAGAATTAAGACCCGTCAACTTTAGAGGGGAGAAAAGTACGCTGCATTTGGATTTTAAGGAAACGATATAGATGGGTTTAATTATAAAACAAAAGTCTACACATCAATATCCATTAGTCTCACGCAAATCATACAAGCGACGTGACGTGTCTGCTGTCAATAAAGCTTTTCTTGTTTCCATTAGATTAAAGTTGAAAAATGTCAAAACGTCAATACATTCGACGACAGGTTCAGGAACCTCATTCACCTCTTTTCGACATTTACCAAAAACCTCTGTTCGACGATACTATTAGAAAAGAAGAATTTCGGACATATACACCTTACATCAAGTCATTTAATAATAGCGACGTTGTCGAGTTTATCATTTTTTGCGATACACGAAACACTTTTGGAAATTAAAGGAAGTATAAAGAAAGTGGATAATGGAACTGTTTATCTTGCACCGAATGTTTGAGTCTTTTTGTTTGATACATGTACATATATCCAAAGTTCATACGACATAGAAATAGTTCGAGATCCAGGTGTAGTTAGCACTATTCGCAGTTTGTTATGTTATACTCCTGAAGATTCCAAGTTTCTCAGTACTGCAGGATGTACCTATCCAAATAATCCACATTTATCTGGGGACAGCTTTAGTTTACTGATTCCGATAAAACATATTTTCAACGACATAGAAATAGTTCAAGATCCAGGTGTAGTTAGCACTATTCGCAGTTTGTTATGTTATTCTCCTGAAGATTCCAAGTTTCTCAGTACTGCAGGATGTACCTATCCAAATAATCCACATTTATCTGGGGACAGCTTTAGTTTACTGATTCCGATAAAACATTTTTTCAACGATTACAATAAACTAACCTATGGTCGTCAAGTGTTTCGATTTGTTCGAGCACGTAATGATAGAGACTGTATTTTAGTGAAAGAACCTAATGCCACAACAACAACAACAGTATCTCTAACTGTTACTAGCATGGAACTCAAGGTCAAGCATGTCTTTCCCAATGATGATGTGAAAATTGAATTAATGACTCCAATTAAGAATAATACACTGATAACTATACCTTTCCGTAAATGGTAGCTCAATGAACTACCTTTACTTACGGCAGGATCTCGACGTGAAATATGGAGTGTAAAGACAACTTCAGCTATTGAACGTCTACGCTATGTCATTGTAGTTTTTCAATCTTCTAAACGAGATTGACATTCACGCTAATCCAACGGTATTCGATCACATTAGAATGTCAAGTATATGAGTGGTTATTAATGGGGAATATTGGCCCAACGAGAGAAAGCAATTAGATTTTAATAAAAATGACTATGTTATAGCTCACTACAACTATACCGAATTCTTTCCCAGTTATGCTCATTCGTCAACAAAACATCCCATCTTGGATTATCAAGCATTCAAAAAATATGCCTTGTTTGTTTTTGACTGTTCCAAGCAGGATAATACATCATTCAGATCGGGAATCGTTAATGTTAAGTTGGAAATCGAAGCAGATGAAGGTTTTCAGGCAGGAACTCGAGCGTACTGTTTAATTGTTCACGACAATCTACTCGAATACTTTCCTCTAACTGAATTTGTCAAAAATATTATTTAAAAAGCTAAATAAGTCGAATGAAGTGTTAGTAGCAGACAAGCAGTCATCATGAGAGTAGCGTTCGTAGACATACAGGGATTCACCGTAGATGGGTGGTTCGTACCCAAAGAACTAAGTATGGAAATTGGTTTTAAACATTGTCATTATATATTTAAACCTCCACAACCGTTTGCTACATTGAGTAATCAAGATAAGAAGACTGATGCGTACTTGGAGAAAAATGTGCATGGTCTTCGGTATTCTAATGGAGATGTTGAATATTCCAAAATAAATGAAATACTGGAATCTAAGTTATTGTATGCTGCCGACTATATCTACGTTTGCGGAGAACAAAAAGCAGATTTTTTAAAACAGAAGTGTCACATGATTGGCGTATTTCCCATAATTATGGATGTTTGATAGTATGATGGTACACCGTGTGCAACAGGAAAATTTGTTGCAAATTCAAATGCTTGTCACACAACTGGATTATTTTTCTGCTCTTCGATAAATGTGGATCGCCTCCGCCAATGGTTTTGTGAAAAGATAAATTGGATTTTTTTAAATAAAAGAATAAAAGTTTTGATTTAGTTTTATTTTAACACTTTTCCTTTTTTACATATTTATTTTAATGCAAGATGATTCGCATTTGCGATTTACAAAAAATTTTATGATATTAATCGTCAGAAATACATTCATTACTAATATGATTGTTAACAGTATAATCGATACTTTAAAATGCCAAATCTACTTTAAAATGCCACAAGAAAAGAGCTTCAGAACAATATATAAACATAAATATATAAACATATACAGTCTTAACGGAGTTTTACCGACAGACAAAATGACGCGGACGGGGAAGTCACGGAAGTATCTAAATATAGGTAGAATAAAAGCAAACACTCCTGACCACGGCGCAGTAGACGAAATTTGGTTTAGTCCCCACTTCCATGCGAAACGCACTGTACTATGCAACGTGAAAATATCGACTAAAAATTTTTGGCTGTTTTCTTGACTTTGAGGTGTTAACTTTTAATAAGTTTGTGTCTTTCTCTCGCTTACCTGTTGTGTATTCAAATTTATTAAAAGCGGTCAAAAGGTAGGTACTTTATCATAAATTAAAATACATAGGGGCGCATTAAGAAAATTTAAATAAAAATTTTTCATTTCTTTTTTTTTTTAAACTGGTGCAAAACAAAAATTATTTGCAATCTGGTTGAATTAATTGGTTAATATTTGATATTGGAAAATCTTTTTTCTAAAACTACTTCTTTAGTTTTTGTTTTTGATTTTGTTGATTTAAGTCTATATTTTTTTGAAATCTTTGTTTTATACATCGTGTTTTTTTAACATAAAATTTTACAGTTTTAAAACTTTTTTTAACATAAAAAATAATTTTTGTTAATTAAATTAAAAAGTTCAATACTTATTTTATATAAGTAAATACGTAGTTATGTAATCTTAATATATTTTTTTAATTCGTTGTCGGATTATAATTAAATCATTTTTTTATAGAAAACTGAAAACATTTTATAACATCTACCGAACATACATGTGATATGTTTTTTTAATTTATATTTAGATCAATCATAATTGTTTAATCAAAATATTTTTATATTTTCATTTCCTTCACAGTGCCATTACAATGAATAACAGCGGTGTTATTCAAAGTCAGAGTGGACAGATCATTTACAATGTGAATAAGTTTTTAAAAAGTGTGTGTGTTTTATTGGCACTGGTTTTGACAACCAACTGGCCAGTCAATTTGTTTTGAGTTCTCTCTTTACACAAGATATTGTTAGTATTTAAATTTAAAACTATTGTATTGAGAGTTAAGACATGGAATGTTAGAAACTTACTTACTAGTTTACTCTGTTTTTGCTGTTTTATTTTTTGTATCTTTTTTTTTGTTTTTTATTTTTTGACGTGACAACGTCTTAAATTAGGTTGTGGCTCGGAGTCATTCATGAAAAAGTGTAACGCCCGCTCACGTCTGTTACAGTGAGTCACCGAACGAGAGAGAGGCCCGCCGGACCGGCGAATGCCTTGCGTCTCTCTCCCACTCAAACATGATCGGTCCGCTGCGCGAGCAGCACTAGAGAATTAGGCGCGTTGAATCGGTGCGTGCTTCCGTGCTTGTGCGATCATCGTCCTATCCTCAACAAAATCACTCAAATAGAAATTAGTTAAGTTTAAGTTTACATGTACAATGTTTTAGTAAACAAAATATATTTCTATAGTTAAAATTTGTGCGATTCTTATTTTCATTCAATTCCTTGTTCCTATTGTGCAATTTGATAATATTCATATCAATAAATATTCTACCGAGAAAAAGACGTTGTCACGTAAAATTTTCGCCCGTAAAACCGACTTTACAGGCAACCGATATTTTTTTACTTTTTTTTATTTTTTTTTATTACTACGCTAAGACATAAACCCGATTCGACACCTCGGAGGTTTAGATCTTCTTAGTAACTTTTTTATTTTATTTTTTTTTTATTTTGTTCTCCATTTTTTTTATTCTTTATTATTTTTTTTATTGTTTTTTTTTGTCAGAGCTTTAATTTTAAACAATTAATATGACCATATAAAATTTTATATACATCTAGATTCTTTGACTCTAAAAGATATGTTAGATTAGAAGGTAATTAAACATTAAGTTGAACTAGCTTGGTAAAAAATTTGATATTTCAATAAAATGTAAAGGACATTCTAACAGCATATGTTGTAGATCAGCTAGCTCCCCACATATACATTCATTATTATTTGTCAGTCCTATCTTTCTTTTGTATACTGGAGTCATACAATGATTGCTTCTTATTCTACAAATAGTCTTGATGAAGCCTCTGTTGGAAACTTGTTTAAACCATATCCTGACAGAAATTGTGGGTTGGATTTTTTATAAAATTTGCCTTTGTCTGAATTGTTGTAGTGTCCCTGCCATTTTGTGCGTTTAAGAGATCTGATTACAGATATTAAATCACCCATAGGAAGTTGATAGGTTTGCAGAGTGGATTCTTTCATTGTTGCTTTTTTAGCCAGATCATCTACTATTTCGTTGTTTTTTATACCAATGTGTGCTTTTATCCAGCACAATATGATATTTTTGCCCGATTTAAAAGCTTCACTATTCAGAGCTATGATGTCACTGATGATATAATTTTCTTCAAAATTATGTAAATTATATTTCAGTTTATGTATAATGCTATTAAAAAAAAAAAAAAAAAACTGCTTTGTGATTCTCGAATAAAACTCGAAATTCGACTACGTTTATCAAAATGCTACGTCTGGTCGACTCTTCTATATGCAGTTGAAACGTGGACCCTAAAAACATCAACCGTAAATAAATTGGAGGCCTTTGAAATGTGGATCTACCGGAGAATGCTCAAGATTTCATGGACATCGCATACCTCAAACGAAGAAGTGCTGCATAGAATAGGCAAGGAAAGAGAACTTTTTAACACAGTAAAAGTTAGAAAAACATCATACCTAGGCCACATACTGAGAAATAATAAGTACCAATATGCCCAACTTATAGTGAAAGGAAAAATCGAGGGAAAGAGAGGCCTAGGAAGGAAAAGACTATCGTGGCTCAGAAACATCCGACAATGGACAGGGCTAAATTTTGAACAGCTAATAAGAACAGCTGAAGATAGAGAAGATTTTAAAATTGTAGTAGCCAACCTCCATTGAGGAGAGGGCACTTTAAGAAGAAGAAGATAATGCTTTGGCAGTCTGTAAATATAACATAGTTTAGTTCTTTTTGATTCATACATATTTGAAAGGCTTCTTTGACTGCTTCGAGTTCAGCTGTAAAAGTTGTCATTTTGTCAGGTAATCTGTTGTTTATCTTTATACTTTTTTGGGGGTAGAATATAGCATATCCAACTTTGCCGTCCATTTTTGAACCATCTGTATATAATTTTTGATAACTCCCCCAATGATGTTGTACATACTGAAGGTGATCTATTTTAGTAAGAAAATCTGTGGCAAGAATATTACTTAAATGGCAGTTAAATGGAGATAAATAATCTTCATAGTTTAATTTTCGATATGAGGTTTGTTCCATTTGGTGTATGTCGTCAATGTAACTAGAAACGTTGAGAAAACTTTCCACAACTAAAAGCTGCTTCTTTTTTTCCCAGTAATGATGAGTTAGGTATGTAGTGGTTAGTTGTACAATTTTACTCAACAACAGTTTATTGTTAACTGCCACTTTAACTATAAATTTCTCACCTAAGAATTCTCTGCGTAATGAAAGTGGAGGTTCATTAAGCTCACATTCCATGACCAATATGGGAGTACTACGAAGATAACCAGTGCTTAACCTAAGTGCTTTATTTTTTATACTTTCGATTTTTTGGAGTACAGCGGTTGATGCTGAGCCATAAAATATAGATCCGTAATCTAGGATCGATCTCATTAAATTTCTGTACAGTAATATTGAGATGTTTGGGTCAGCTCCCCAGTTACTGACACTTACAGTCTTGATGATATTCATTGCGTTTTCCGTTCTTCGCAATATATAATTTGTGTGTTCTTTCCAATTTAATTTTGAGTCTAAGAATACGCCAAGAAATTTTATTGAAGTTTTATAATGAATTTTATAATTATCAAATTGTAGGTGGTTTGGAGGAGAATATCGTTTTCTGGTAAAAGTAACAATGGTTGATTTACTCTCCGAGATTGTTAAATTCTTATCCGTCGCCCATTTTTCTATAATATTCAATCCTGATTTAAGGTACTCATTACATTTATCTATTGACTTATTTTCTACATAAATTGCAATATCGTCAGCATACTGTAAGATTTTTATATGTTGAGGAAGTTTATTTTCTAAATCAGCAGTATACAGAATATATAATAGAGGACTCAAGATGCTACCTTGTGGTAGTCCCAAAGATGTGTACCGTGTGTTAGACTTATCTCCATTTAATCTAACGTGTACTGATCGATTAACATACAAATTAATGATATTTCATGTTACAGTTTCAGGTATTCCTATTTCCAACATTTTCGCATATAGAATGTGGAGATTAACATTGTCATAAGCCCCTTTTATATCTAAAAACAAAGCACTAACTGCTTTCTTATAAGTAAAGGAACCATAAATGTCTATCAATAAGTGACTCAAACTTTCTTGTGTGGATTTACCTTTTCTAAAACCAAACTGAGTTTTTGGTAATAGGTCGTTCTTTTCTAACCAAAATTCCAAACGGTTTTTAATTAATCTCTCATATGTTTTAAGTATACATGAAGCCAGTCCTATTGGACGGTAAGAATCACAATTATTTAACGAATTTCCGGGTTTTAAGATCAAGAGAATAGTATAAACGTGCCAATCGTCAGGAATCTTTATGCGGCGTGACCAAATTTCATTGTATATATTCAGAAGCACATTCTTACCAATTTTTGAAAGATTTGATAGCATCGAGTAATGGATTTCATCAGCACCTGGTGCTGAATTTGAATTTTTCTTTAACGAAAAGTAAAGTTCAGTGCCAGAAAATGGTTTGATTAAGAAGCGGATTTGTTCTGGATAGTCGTATTGCGCATTCACTTGTAGGTCAGGAATTACTAATTCTGCAGACAGTGGAGTGATATTTTGGTGGAACTCTTCTATCCATGAAGCTTCCGATAGTATTATAGGAACTTTGTTCTTAGTTTTTCTATTTTTTAGTCTATTAACTTTTGACCATACATCTTTAATAGGGACCGATCTATTTAAGGACCTGACATAATCTCTCCAGCTATTTCTTTTAGCTTGTTTAGTAATCTTCTTCACGTGGGCATCATCTTTTTTATACTTAAGTAGGTTTTCTTGGTTTGGATGATCTTTGAATATACAAAAACTTTCCCGTCTTCTTCTGACTGCTTCTTCACATTCTAAATCCCACCAGTATTTTCCTCTGGAAGTTGGTTTTTTTATTTTAAATTTGGGGATGCAGTAGGATGCAGTTGTATTTATAGCGTGCAAAAATTTTTCATATGAATTTATATCTTCAGATTGAAAGAAGATATCTTCCGAAAATTGTTCATATAATTTCCAGTCGGCTTTCTTTAAATTCCACTTTTGTGAATACGGGTTATATATGTGAGTTGGTTGATCCTCTAATTCGATCCTAATAGGTGCATGGTCTGAACCGAATAGGTCTTGAAGTGTTTTCCAAGTGATCAGATGACTTAAGTCAGGAGTACAAATGGTCAGATCTATTGCCGATTTCGAAAAGTTCCCAAAGAAAGTAGGAGAGCCATCATTTTTGTATATCAAATTATTATCATCTATACAGTCCATTAAGATTTTGCCTTTTATATCTGTATGATTGTCCAAGCCCCGGGCAATGTGATGAGCATTGAAGTCGCCTCCTATTATGAACGGTCTTTCTATAGATGTTATGAAATTGTTCCACTGTTGTAACGATAACTTTTCTCCTGGGGGAACATACATCGATACAAATGTGGCAGTAAATGATTTAAACTTAATTTTAATGGCAACTTTATTGACATTTAATAAGTCGACTTTCATGGTGACTTCCTCATAATACAGATTTAAGTTTATTAAAATTGCCGAGCCACCACCGACAGTTGCAGAAAAGCGGTCGTCTCTGACAATATTATATCCGTGGAAGTTAATATATTTTTCTGGTTTAAATCTAGTTTCTGATAATAATGCGATATCAACTTTCTGGTCTTCTAGTAGGTGGAGAAGATTTTCTCTATTAGAGTTAGCCGATCTACAATTCCATTGACAAATTACCAAACTATTCATTATTATATGAGAGAGAACTTAAAACTGTTTGAATTAAATTTATTAAAACTGATTTTTCTGGGATTTCAAAATTTTTGTGATTCATATTACAAATAATACTTATAACTATATTTGATATTAGTTCTGTTAATTCTTTAGGAGATTCATGTATTTTGGATCCTTGTTCTATATTAAATGTAGATTGATAAGAAGATGAATTGAAAATGCCGCTAGGTCTGGTGGACATGGGGTTTAACTTTATTATTTTTTGATGTTCTATTTCTATTGGGTCTTGCGAGGAAGGGAGGGGTCGTTTGGATTTTGGAGGTTTTATTATTGTATATCTATTTGAAACTGTAGGGAGGGTGAGCTGATTGGGGGGTGAGGGGGGTGTGGATAATTGAGTAGAGGAATATGAAAAGGATGGAGCGTTTATAATTGGAATTTGATGTAAATTTATTGAGGAATTATTAGCTGTTATCGATGCATAGGTTACTTTAGGAAATAATTTAAGCGTTTCTTTGAAAGACAAGCTGTTTTCAGACATGTAATGTTTTATTTTGTTTTGGCGGTCGAATTCTGGACATATTTCCCATTCATTAGTGAAGTGTTCACCTTCACAGGAGAGACATTTTTTATTAAAGGATGATAAAGAACAAGAATCGGAAGGGTGAGACTCATGACATTTAAGACATCTAGGATTGCTTTTACACTGCTTACTCATGTGTCCATACCTATAACATTTGTAGCAAATAATTACTTTTTGTTGGTATTTTTCTACATTATGTAAAACATGGTTAATTGCGATATATTTTGGTATACTTTGACATTTGAATGATACAATTACCGATTTTGTAGGTTTAAAAACTACTTTATCATCTGTTTCTATTTTTTTCTTTATTCTTTTTACATAATCCACCGATAATTTACAATGGTGATCAAATTATTTTATTTTATCTTTGAGATATTCTTCTGATATATCTGATTCTATATCCCTAACTACACCTAATTTAAATAATTGAAATTTCGGAATATATGCAATTAGATTTTTTTGAATAAGCAATTTAGAAGTAATTAAGGTATTTGCACTAGCATAGTTTTTAAATGTTATCCTAATCCGATTGCGTCCAATTAAATCAATTTTTTTAATATAATTATCAATTTCTGGGTGTACGGTAAATAATATTTCACCTATCTTAACTGCATTTAATTTGCCTGTAAAATTTTTATTATTGTTTTCAATAAAAATGTAAAATGGCCCTAAATCAGTTTTATCATATAAATATACAGGTCTGCTTTTTTCTGTCTCATTAGAAGTTAATGAGTTAATTTGTTTATCGGTTTTTAAATGATTAATATTATTAAGACTACTTATCGAGTTTTCTAGCGGATGGGATGAAAATCCATGGGAACCATAACTGCAATCATCCATCGCATCCTGATCCCTTGGCATTTTATCGGGGGGCTCGCCCCCGTTAGAAGACTCCATAAATGGAGCCTTCGACGATCGCTTCGACGACCAAACTAGTACTAATGTATATGTATTAAACTATAGTAATATAATGTAACTATGTTTAGCACTTTCTAAATCATAAAAATTCGCAGAGAACTTTAAAATGTGTAATTTAACTTGAGTTTATATGTAAAACTATCTAAAATTAAACTTTAAAATGCAGAGAACTTTTAAGTTCGTATTTACACTTTGACGTTTATTTGACAGATGAGTTTTTAAAAAAGGAACAAGAAAAAACAACTCGAAATCTTCTGTTTAAATATGGTTGTTGAAGCCACGGAAATTTCTAAAAGTAGCGTCCAAAGAATTATTAAAGAAGGAGAGAGATTTTCCGATTTCTCATCTCCTCCAGCTCGGGAAACATCTTTAAATCTCCCAGAAAAAAGATTAATCAGCCAAAACTGAAAACTAACGTCGATGGTTATGAGGGAGAAATTATTAGAAACTCAGAGTGTATACCTTTGCAATGATTCATGGCAGCAGACCTACATACAATGTCAGCTGTTTACAACGCTGTTAAGAATGAGGTTAATTTCCAAGGTAAACTATCGTTGTTCAGAAAAGTGGTTGATAAATTAGGTTTTAAATAGCAAAAAACAATTGACAACCGAAAAATACTTATAGAAAAAACGGATATTCGAGCCAAACGAACTGAATATAAAAAAAATAAAAAAATATAGAGCTGAGGATTATGATGTTATCTACACTCGTATCTCCATACCAGCCATACAACTTCTAAATCATGGGATGATGATACAAGCATTTAAAGTCTCCTATTGCCAAAGATCAGCGGTTAATTATTATCGTACATGCAGGAGGGGAAAAAGGTTTCGTTCCAAATGGCCTACTAATTTTCAAATCTAGTCAGCGTACTGGAGATTATTATAACGATATAAACCACGAAAACTTATTAAATGGCTTCAAGAAAAGTTAATTCCCAACTTGCAGCAGAAAACCGTGCTTGTATTGAACAACGCATCCTATCATCCTATTTTGTAGTGACTGATACAAAACCAGAACTTTATGAAAAAAATTAAATTGAATAAGCCAGCACATAAACAATATGTAGTAGACACTATAATGGCGAAACAAGGACACATTGTGTCTTTCTCCATACCACCCTGAACTAAATCCTATTAAAAAAATTTGGGGAGTAGTTAAAAATCACGTCGCTTCAAAGATTGTGTCGTTTAAAATGTCCAACGTTAGGTACATAGCCGAAGAAAAATTTAACAATCTCGGAGCAGATGTGTTGTAGAATACATGTGAACACGTTATTGAAGCAGAATATAAGTACCTTAAGAAAGAATACTTAATAGATGACGTGGCTGAACTTATTATACATTTTAGCGAAAATGAGTCTGACAGTTTGTGGTCAGACACTGACGATGATGAAGGCGACCTAGGATGTGAACTAGGAGAAGAATCTGCTATAGACAATTAAAACTCTTACGAGAACTTTATACTCTTACGTGACTATAACGCGAGTGAACAATGACTTTGGGTAAGATTTTTTATAAACTTATATTTCTGTATCATTATACTCCTAATTAGTAGCTTTATTATTGAACGTTTTAATTTAAAGAGTCAATAAAAATGTACAATTTTTAAGGTGGTGTGTTAATTTTGCTGCTTTCTCTATATATTGTCGAAACCTTTCAAGGAATTAAGGTACATAATTAAATTCAACTAATTACTAAAAGGAAATCCATGTAGTCGTATAGGTAGGTAGAATCCAATTATTGCTCTATTATTTCTAATTGTTCTTATCTAACCTTATTGCAAATCATAGTAATCTCTGATTTCTTGTAGTTATGACATATGGAGAATTCCAAACAAACTATCAATCAATCATTAGCATTTAACAAATCAGTAAACAAATTATCATTATCACTACATCAAATTATCCGTTGTACCCTTATTTGAATATCATTTTATTTACCGTCCTAAATATCATTATAAATCAATAAAAAATTAGTTAATTTGTAAAAAATGTTTAAGTATGCACAATTGTTTAGAAATCTTAAAAATAAATTATTAAATGTGTATTAGTTATATATCCCATAATATTAGTTATATGTCTCAACTCAAAATAACAAATTAAAAATATAACCTTATAAACAATAATTTTGCAATAAATAATAGGGCTTTTTTCACGTTTAATACCGAAATTTAAGTTCAAAATAACAAATTAAAGCTGGTTTTTAAAAAAATTTGAACAAAAATCATTGAAAATATAAACAAAATTCACATAAAAATCATTTTTGTTATGCACCGTGCAATTTTTTATTTATGACCAAGTCTAACACTGTAACAATTTCGACAATTTTGAGGTTGCAGTCGAAGGTAGAACGTTTCAGTTTGGTTAGTATGATTCCAATTTCTGCCTTTACGTGAATTTTGACTTCGCCTTCGCGCAGCTCCATGGTCAGGAGTGCTTGCTTTTACTCTACATAGATATGGTATAATAAGATTAGGAAACATCTCCATATAATTAATATTTTTTGACAGGTTTTTATAGACTATGTTTAGAAGAATAGCGCCATGTTAAAATTATGCCAAATGTAGAAATAATAAGAATATAAGTAAAAACAGGATCAAATTAGCACAAAAATTCAAAAAAGGATACAAATTAAAAAAAAAAGAACAAAAACAGTGGTGTCAAATGATTTATTTTTGCATATTTCGTTCTTATTTAAAAAGAAAATAGTCCTGCTTTTATTATTTACTATAAGCAATATGCTTAGAAATCTGGACTCTAGAAATAACACTCTTTGCCATAATAGTGGTAATTTTCTAGTCTAGTAGCTTTATTATTGAACGTTTTAATTTAAAGAGTCAATAAAAATGTACAATTTTTAAGGTGGTGTGTTAATTTTGCTGCTTTCTGTATATATTGTCGAAATCTTTCAAGGAATTCAGGTACATAATTAAATTCAACTAATTACTAAAAGGAAATCCATGTAGTCGTATAGGTAGGTAGAATCTAATCATTGCTCTATTATTTCTAATTGTTCTTATCTAACCTTATTGCAAATCCTAGTAATCTCTGATTTCTTGTAGTTATGACATATGGAGAATTCCAAACAAACTATCAATCAATCATTAGCATTTAACAAATCAGTAAACAAATTATCATTATCACTACATCAAATTATCCGTTGTACCCTTATTTGAATATCATTTTATTTACCGTCCTAAATACCATTATAAATCAATAAAAAATTAGTTATTTGTAAAAAATGTTTAAGTATGCACAATTGTTTAGAAATCTTAAAAATAAATTATTAAATGTGTATTAGTTATATATCCCATAATATTAGTTATATGTCTCAACTCAAAATAACAAATTAAAAATATAAACTTATAAACAATAATTTTGCAATAAATAATAGGGCTTTTTTCACGTTTAATACCGAAAGTTAAGTTCAAAATAACAAATTAAAGCTTGTTTTTAAAAAAATTTGAACAAAAATCATTGAAAATATAAACAAAATTCACATAAAAATCATTTTTGTTATGCACCGTGCAATTTTTTATTTATGACCAAGTCTAACACTGTAACAATTTCGACAATTTTGAGGTTGCAGTCGAAGGTAGAACGTTTCAGTTTGGTTAGTATGATTCCAATTTCTGCCTTTACGTGAATTTTGACTTCGCCTTCGCGCAGCTCCATGGTCAGGAGTGCTTGCTTTTACTCTACATAGATATGGTATAATAAGATTAGGAAACATCTCCATATAATTAATATTTTTTGACAGGTTTTTATAGACTATGTTTAGAAGAATAGCGCCATGTTAAAATTATGCCAAATGTAGAAATAATAAGAATATAAGTAAAAACAGGATCAAATTAGCACAAAAATTCAAAAAAGGATACAAATTAAAAAAAAAAAGAACAAAAACAGTGGTGTCAAATGATTTATTTTTGCATATTTCGTTCTTATTTAAAAAGAAAATAGTCCTGCTTTTATTATTTACTATAAGCAATATGCTTAGAAATCTGGACTCTAGAAATAACACTCTTTGCCATAATAGTGGTAATTTTCTAGTCTAACTGCAATGGCTATTTGTAAATACATAAATTTTCATTTGCAATTATTTGATTCGCCTTTAAAGTACATTGGTTTTTCATTGAGATAGACGAAATAATAAAACAAATCTACATATTTTAGAATTGCTCAAAGTATCAGAGTTTTATATTCCTCTGCTATATTTATATCGTATGGTCTACAAGGAATACCTGCTGTATATATTATATATCACGACTACATTCTTCCACGAATAGGAGAAGATGCTTCAAAACAAAAGAAGTTGACATATGAGTACGGTTTACGCGTGGGCCTAGTAATAATATCAAGTAAGTTTATGCTATATATATATATATATATATATATATATATATATATATATATATATATATATATATATATACATAACACTAAATTGACACCGATTCGAGCACGGGAAGTTTAACGAATTTGTCCTCCTAGGCCATATATTTGGCCATTTAATATATATATATATATATATATATATATATATATATATATATATATATATATATATATATATATATATATATAAACAAACAACACAGTTTATTAGGGCTGCAGTCAGTAGGTTTGGCCGGGATGTTATAGAACATTTACCTCAATATTATGAGGTCCGACAACTGATAAAGACATTGACACAGAACACATCAGAGCTACCACAATCTAAAATAACGTATGGTTGCCTACCTTATATTCCAGTTCTCATACCTAAGCTATTGGACATTTTCAAAAATGTTAGTGGCTTAAAAATTGCAACTAAGAATGTGAAAACGGTATCGAAGTTGTACACAAAGACAAAGGATCCTTTCACAATACAGGAGTCATCGAATGTTGTTTATTCTATACCGTGTGCCAACTGTAAAAACGTGTATATCCGAGAATCATCTTGTAATTTTCACAATAGAGTAATATCACATCGCAGCGACATAAAAACCAAAAAGATAAACGCATGTGCGCTCACAGAACATGCATTAACTTTAAAACATGAATTTAATTTCGAGGATTCCTGTATTCTGGCTAAGGAAAAAAACCATTCAAAACGTGTTTTCTTGGAAACGTGTTTCATAAAATCTAATACGTCTTGTATAAATAAAAAGTCAGACATAGATAAATTGAGCAACATTTATTGTTACTTACTGACAAAACATCAAAAATAAAATAAAGATTTGCTTTTACATATACACACCGTAATACACCTGCATACAAAATATGTTGCATACTATCAAGACAGGTTCAAGATACTACTTCCATTAATATAATAGCAACAACTCCTAATTACTTTTTAATCACACTATTTTTGTTTTTTTTTTCTGTTCTCTATGGATCAGTCAAAACACACCATGAAAATATGTCACTAACAAAATTTTAACTTTCCAACTAAATTTTAAAATGTAGGGGAAGAGGGGGCACAGTGTTACATAAATGTTTTTATTTGATGTCATTTTGACAGGATTTCATTAAAAATAAAATTTTTAATATTTTAGAACTCGTTTGGATTTGACGCATACTATTATATAATCAACTATAGGAAAAACTTACATGACTAGTCGGTAAAAACGATTTTGTAGAGAAAATACAATTGTAACATTGTGCCCCACTAGTGGGGAACAGTGTTATATACTATGGGGTACACTGTTACACAAGGAATACTGAAGTGATTAATGAGAATTTTATATTAAATACCATTTATTTGTCGTAACTCTACATACAAATAATATAAAAATTTATTTTAATACATTATAATAATTTTGAAAATCTACGAGAAACACCAGCATTTCACTTCTGCGTGCTGTCTGGCCTGAAGGTTTGGGAGTTGGTAATTTTAAAACAACTTGGGAGACATTAAATACGTAGTTTTCATTGGAGGAAATAAATGTGAACTTGGGAAATAAACGACGGATATAGGTAACTTTCACTGTAGTTTCAGTTTTGCCAATAATATGTCCTATAGACAATATTTCTATGCCTTTTGAGATACCTTCTTTAATGAGAACATAATCGCCAACGTTTATTTCTTTATTATCGTCGTAATCCATTTGGGATATCTCTTCGTCATGACTTATAAACGATCCCATACTTGATTCACTATCAGCACAAGAGAAAGATTCTTCCGATTTCTCTGAGTCAGAAGAATCTTCCATATCTTGAAGTTTACGTGTATTTGATTGAAAAACGTTTCTTTTTACAACTTCTTTTCGCTTTCTGTCATTTTCATCTTTATTAGGCGACTCTTCGTCTTCTGACGCTGATGTCTGTTTCTGAATCCTTTTATGTAAGACAGACATTTTTGTTTTACCACATTTTTTTGACGTGTTTATTTCACCGCGTTTTCTAGTTGCGTTCTTCTCATGCCTTACTTTTAGATCAGCAATTAATGCGTCTTTAATAGGTGTATTTGTTAATATTTGACTTTTACGTTTTCGGTTCTTTCCTCTTCCTTCTTTTCTATCTTCTGCTCGAGGAAAAGGGCGAACTTGTTCTGGAGAGACTAGCGATGACAACCATGATGAAGTTGACGGAACTTCTGAGGATATTGCCGAACATGAAGGCAGCTGAAATGATGCAGTTGCCACAGGCATTATCTCAGGTATTTGATGTGTTTTTATCTCAGCAGTTTCATTATTGACTAGCTGTGGTGCCATATCAGGCGTTTCAGTAACGACTTGTTTTATTGGTAACGTAGCTGTTTCATTTGTCATCTGCTCTACGGGAAACGGTCGGTCAGTTACTGCAGATGCTAGAAAATCGTCTTCAGAGAAGATCTGCCGATTCAATGGCCAAATTCCAGTTGACTTAAATCCACTAATAATGTTGTTTGGAATAAACGCAAGTGGATATGCTTTGCCCAAGAGTTCAGCTATTTCAGAGATAGTTATTGTTTTGCCAGGATTAGTTATCATCCAATCATTGCAGGCTTTATTAAAGTGAGTTTTTAATGACTTATATAATGCTTTATCTAAAGGTTGAAGTTTTCCGCTTGTGTGTGGGGGTAAAGTTAAAAGTATAATTCCGTTAGACTTACAAAATTCCAATGAAGCAATTGTAATGTGCGACTCATGGTTATCCAAAATTAGTAGTATGGGAGATTCTGAAGATGATTTTGTAAAATGATGGAGATGTCTCAATATGTCGATGAAGACTTCTCCGTTGACCCAACCTGTTTTTACTGCTGCTCCTGCAGATCCAGGAGGTGCTCCCTTCAACATTCTGTCCTTAAAATGAACTCTGGGAAATACAAGGAAGGGCGGTACAGAATTACCTATTGCATTAATAAAACAGCATACCGTCACCAATACCCCTCTTTCACCTGAAGTTACTTGTCCAATTTGTTTTAAGCCTTTCGGACCTACTACATTTGGAGGATTGTGAACAGTGGTAAGTGCTGTCTCATCCAAATTGTAGATATTTTCTGGACTTGGACCATTGCGAAATTTTTTAAAAGCACTTACCAAATTGTCAAAAAATTCGTTAATATTTGTTTTGTTGAAACTGGTTGCACGACTCAGACTAGTCGCCTCAGGTTTTCTTATGGATAGCTGGGAGTATCGTTTCATATAACCGTACAACCAGTCTACTCCAGCCTGTTTATTTTCGTTCCATGAATTTGGAAACTTAAGATTATTTTTCACAGCCAATTCATATGCTAACTGCATTACATTCTTTCTGGTTAAGCCATGGTGCATTTTACAAGCTATAATCAAATAATCTCTTAGTTGATCTTCTAGCTCTTTCGAGAAAACTTGATTTATTTCATAGTTTGGCGTAAATCTGAAATTTACTCGCTCTTCTTCAGACAAAGCTTTGTATTTATCAACATATCTTTTTAGAGTCATATGAATTATATTAGCTTGAATGGCTGCTGCCCTTACTGACCATCCGTTATTAACTACATTAAGAACGGCCGTTTTCATTGTATCATGGGTAAATGAGGCTATTTTTCTGATGGATTTTCTGTTACGAACCATTTTGATTCTGAAATAAAAATACAAAAGTAAATAAAACATCTTACTACTACCATATGCAATTTAGTACAAAATTAGTATTGTACATCATGCATATTTTCATTGTTTTTCTAGCAAAAAATGAAATATCACACTGTTCCCCACGCCTAAGTAGTGTAACACTGTACCCCTTCATAAGTTGTAACTCTGTGCCCCGAACGACGTTTTTACATTCAAATAATATTTTTGCCGAGTCACGAATTTTTGGGGTTATGTTAGTCCTACGAGTGTGTAGCTACAAGACGCATTTATAGTAATATATATCAATACAATGTGTAATATTTATTTACTAAGAGTTAAAACAGTTTTTAATACGTATCATTTACTTACTTTGGTGGTACAAAAACAGAAAAACACTTATATTTTCACTCAAATGTACAGTGACGGTTTACAAACACACCTACTGTTAACAAATAACGGAAAGTAACTACGACGACGACGGTACGGTTTTAAGTTCAACTTTAAGAAGATGGCGGAGAATTTAACATTGTACCCCGTGTAACACTGTGCCCCCTCTTCCCTATATTGTCCATTATTTTAAATGTTATATTTTATATGTGTGTATTTAATGTTGAGTGTCGTAGCTTTAGAAAAATAATCTCAACGACTAGTAAGTTGTAATGACAATTTGAGATATGTTGTAAATATTTACACTTTCTTCTAATTACAGTGTCTTGAAGAAGGAATAAAAGAATTCCGAAAGCTCGACTAAAAGTCAAAAGAGTGTTTCTATAACATCCCGGCCAAACCTACTGACTGCAGCCCTAATAAACTGTGTTGTTTGTTTATATCGACAGTCAATATTATCCAGTATCTCTTATATATACATATATATATATATATATATATATATATATATATATATATATATATATATATATATATATATATATTTATAAGATTAAACTCATTTTCAAATACAAAATTTTCTCATTTTTTTAAATAGAACATCCTTTATATTAGTACTGTATTTTATGTATTTATGTTATTTTTTATTAAAAAACTTTTTTGCAAAACAGTACTATAATCTGATTTTAGAAGCATACATTAAAACATCAACGATTAAAATAAAAAAGTATGCAAGTAAAAAAGAATTGAATTTAATACCTCATCGTGATACAAGATAATATTTACCGTACTAATAATTGTAAATAATATCCATACATGAATTATTATTAACTTTATACTATTAATCAATTTTAGTCAACTTTTCTGTACAAAATTTATTTTTAGTTAAATTGTACAGTACATTCAACCAACTTACACCTCTAAACAATTAATGGAATTCGCAGAAAACCGCTTCTGTTCCAGTAAAAGGCACGGTAAACTGCACTGGAGTTCTCCATAATCTTTTTAATTATAGGTAATGGATTTTGACAAGAGCTATGACCTTGTAAATAACAGGTAAACTTGTGTACTGCATCGGCATGACTGATAGCTCTTGTTAAAATCTATTACCTCTACTTGCTTGTTTTAGAATATTTTTGCCCATACTATCAGTTAATTTGTATAAAATGAGGAGCAAAAGTTCAAATGGAATTTTAAATATTATTGTTTATTTGGCTAATAATGAATGTATAAATATATTGGTTAACCTGCTGTACAATTATTTTGTAAATAACATTATAATAGTGTACTTACTGATTATTTAAATTTATAAATCATCATCATCGTCACTAAATTCACTACCGCTATCATTATGTAAATCTATAATCACTTGATTAATTTCACTAATTTTATTTTCCTGTATCCACCACTCTTCTACTAATTTTTTACATTTATTTACAGTTTTGGCTCATATTTCTGGAGTTGCAGTTTTAAGAGCTTCTTCCCACATTTCCCTAACTGCATCGTCACTGTATCCACTGCATCCAACGTGATTATCATAATATGTTTTACATATACCACAGATAAGTTCGATGGGATTAAACTGGCGGTGACCCTAGTACTTGATGTTCATAACGTGATACAATTTGGTCAACTATATAAACTGTTGGTTTTTCATTACGTTTCGAAATTTACAGTAACTCTAATTTGAAGACGTATTCAGGAAAATTGATATTATTTTTAACTAACCAATTTTTTATGCTCGGTACTTTCCATGACTGTTTTGGTTGTTTTTCCAAAATCTCCGAATGGTAACATGTATTATCTAAAACTACAATTGATGGTTTACTTAGACTAGATAATGGTTTCTCCTCAAGCCATTTAACAAACATATCTGCATTCATGTTTTCATGGCAATCAGCAGATTTTGATTTTAAAGAAAAAATCAAATCTGCGTTTTCTATAAGGCCTTCTTTTCCTCCTGCATAAAGAATTATGTGTCTTTTGCCTTTGCTATCTGTGTGTTGTATTGATTTTATGCTGTCGTCTTGCCAAATTCTTTTAATTTCACACTTTGCAAATATTCATGTCTCATCTAAGTATACGATGTTGCATTTTCAGATTTAAGTCTAGTATATCCTCTTAAAAATTTAATTCTTTTGTGAACCAGACTACTCCTTTCGTCTAAAAGTAATCTATTATTTTCTTTTTTCAATTTAAATCCTAAATCTCTCAACACTTTCCAAAGGCTAGTCCTCTTAATTTCAGAAACTTGTCTTTCTCTTATTTTGGCCAGTAAAGTATCTAGACTGACATGTTGATTGTTTTCACGCATTCGATACAAAATATTGATAATTTCAAATATCAGGTGAGTCAATACTCCTAGAATGTTTACGAGTTGTTTTCTTGTCTTCGTGATACTTAGTAACAGTGAGATCTTCTTGAGAATATCTGACAGTCTTCATTACAGTTTTTAGCTTACTTTCACTTATCACGAGTGCGTCACAAACGCATTGATTTATCCTAAATAATGACTTTAAAGGTCCACCATTGTCTCTTTCCATGGTAAAGTATTTATGCACACTTGTAATTAATTCATCAATATTTAACTTACGTCTAGGCATAATAGTCACTTTAAACTACACGTTTGAATTACAATATACTGTTTATATCAATATGACATAAACTTTTTAACTGTTGTGCTTGAAAGGTAAAATATAATATATAATAGCCTAACGATCATTAGGAATGCCAATTGTGATTTAATTATGTTTGTTAAAAAGTTTAGAAATGGTTGGAAACCGTACATAAACAAATTAAAATGTTTCCCACAATTATTTTATTTTTAGTGCAAGTTTTTACGTTTGAAAATAAAAAGTTAGATATATATATATATACCAAAACACTAACTTTAACCTGTAATCGCAGACGTCTTAAAAACGGTACACTCTAAGAGACATATGGTCAATCTAACCAGCACTATTTAAATTGACAAAATGTTCTAGTTTACTCCGAAGTATTTTTTAACAAAAATTAAAAGTGATATTTTATTACTTTGTATATCTACTTTGAATATAAATTATCCTTAGCACGGTAGTATTTGTTTCAGAAAAAAATTATTAAACAAGTAGGTGACAGAAATTTACGTTAAACAACATTATGTAAGAATACTATTTATTAAAAAAATTTAACAAAATATGCAAAACTATGAACAACGGATTAATGACACATATTTATTTTATACCTAAAATTTAACAAAGTTTTAAACATTATGGAGAACACAAGTGCAGTTTATCGTTCCGTTTACGACAACGAAAAGGTTTTCTGCAAGTTCCGTTAATTGTTTAGAGGTGTAAGTTGGTTGAATATACTGTATTTATGAAAATAACTTTTTAATGTAAGTAGGTACCTACATTTTGAAAACATGTAAAGTATGCTTTGAAACAAAAAAAAACGTTAAATGGATCAAAATATTTAATAACATAAATAGTATCTGACTGTGTCATAAAAGCTGGTAATATTGGTACAGTAGTATTTTTGTAAAAAAATATTACATTATAAACAAGAGTTTTTCAACTGTAGAATTAACGGACATAGCATTTGTATTGCCCGAATGTGTTAGAAACTGTTTTATTCCGAGATATTCTCACAGAAGATATTCCACACAAAAAAAAGCCTTCGAAAAACTTAAACCGCTTCGTTCCCTCAGGCAATGTGCATTGTTTAAAACCATTAATACCAAACAGGGTTTTAGGAAACGAAAATGAATTTCGAGCTATGGTATATATATATAATAGAGAATCCACAACGAAGTAAGCGCCAATTGAGCAATAATGCAGAGTTAAGTGCAGCGACAGTTCGAAGTTATAAAGAAAAACAAATGTCAAATATTTAAAATTTAGGATGCATCAGGATTTAAATAAAAATAATTTTTAAAGCAGAATGAATTTTTGTATATGGTCAAAATAAATGTTTTTTTCAACAGTCTGCCGGATCTCATGTAATGCACTCTTGATTGTATTCGAGTAGGTTTGCTAGGTCTGATACTGTTGTTGCTTGAAAATTTGTTTTAGGTCATTATGGATTTGAATATGTTGGACTTTTGAAGATTGACTGTTTACACAAGAAGCTTGCTTGGCTATTTGGTCGGCTTTTTCATTATCGGGGATGCCGATATGGGATGGTAGCTAGATGATCGTGAAATTTACACCTTGAAAAGCGAGTGCACTGTAAGTCCTATAGATTTCTTGAACTAAGGGATGCTGAGAGTATAGACTTTTTATCGATTGTAGTGACGACAGGGAGTCTGTGCATATTGCTTGGTTTTTATCATCTATTTTTAGTTTTTTAAACGCTTCTAGTATCGCATAAAGTTCTCCAGTAAATACGCTGCATAAATTCGGTAAAAAATATGATTTTCTTGTTTCATCATATGTGGTAACGGCACATTCAACGCCTGCTTCGCTTTTGGAGGCATCAGAATTTTTTGTTATTAGTTCTTGCTTATGATTTTTTTGAAGTGTTGTCTTATGAGAAGGCTTGAGGTTTCATGTTTACTGTATTCTAATAGAGAAGTGATTTAATGTGGAATTGGTCTATTCCAAGGTGGAGTATCCGGGATTGGGAAGGGATGTATTTTATTAAGGTCTAATTATGGTTTTTCTAAAAATTAATTTCTGGATGTCTATTATTGATAAGATCCTTTGCGGGGTCTCCGGAGGTGATGTTGAAGTAATTAAATGGTAGACTGGATTGGATGGGTTTTGCGGATACGGAAGCAAAGTAAGATTGAAGAAGATACTCTCGTCGAATCCAGAAATGTGGTTCACTAGCCTCGCAGTAAAGGCTATCTATGGGACTAGATTTGAAAACGCCTAAGCAAAGACGAATAGAAGTGTTATGCACAGAGTTCAGTAGAGCTTTAAGTCAGATTTTGATGCAGACATGTATACGAAGCTGCCGTAGTCCAGTTTTGAGCGAATTAATGCTCTATATATATTAAGTAAGATGGTTTAGTCCTTACCCCATGTGTACTTTGATAGTGCCTTGATGATATTGAGTCTCTTCATTGCATTGCCCTTTAATACACTAATATGCTGTTTCCAAGTTAGCTTACTGTCAAACGTTAAACCAAGTATTTTGTGGTGAGTAACTAGTTGTTTTCTCTCTTATCCACTCGTTTCTCTTTTTATCCATTAATCTTATGTGTAACATTTGTCTTTCCATTACTGTTTGGGTTTTTATGATTTTGTGCATGTTTGCTTTTGTAAATGTCCACCTTTGGGAACCGTAAGTGAGAACAGGGAGTACGCATTAATTATATATTTTGGTCTTAAGATGCTGTGGATATCTTTTGTTTTTAAGAATCTAGCTTAGTTTGCCAAATGCCGCCCATGCCAGTCTAACTCGTCTTTTTATCTCTGCTGTTTAGTTTTCTTTGTTAAGTTTTATAATTTGACCCAGACATATATAATCCTGAACTTGTTCTATTTCATCTTGTCCGATCCTCATTGCGATGGAACAAAATTCTTATAAGTTGGAGACCGTGGGAATATAAACGAAGCAGAGGAAGGCCCCAAATGAGATGGGCAGATGATATTAAGAAGCACGTGGGCTCTAGGTGGATGACTATAGCGACAGACAGAGAAGAATGGAAAAGGATTGGGGAGGCCTATGTCCAAAGATGCACCGAAGAAGGCTAATTAGATAGATAGATTAGAACTAGTTGCAATGGAGTTTCATTAAGGGCGATAATTGGACTTTGGCTGCAGGGTCTTTGCTAAACCGTATTAATTTTGATTTAGTCGTTGAAAGACCTAATTCGGTTTTTTTGGACCATTCGCTAAGTTGATTTACAGCTGTTTGGAGCACGTTGCATGTGGCAATTGTACTTTTTTCTTGAGAATATAAAAAGTCATCTGCATATATTAAGTGCTTGACTGGTGGACAAATACTGGAACAAATATCATTTATTGCAAGAATAAACAGTGTTGTACTGAGTACTGAGCCTTGTGGGACTCCATTGTTTTGCCCGAATGTCGCCGAAATTTCCCCATTTGTTTTTACTTTGAACGTTCTTTGTTATAAAAAGTTTTTTATAAAGGAGTAAATATTTCCTGTTATCTTGTATTGATGAAGCTTTTCGAGAATGGCTTGGCGCGAGATAGTACCGAAATTCTATATCAAAGACAGTAGCGATCAGATCTTGTTTGTTTGAAATAGCGGAAGCTATTTGTGTTTGTAATAGCACTAAATTATCAAGGGTTGAACGGTGACGTCTGAAACCGGATTGCGCTGCGTCAATTATTGCATATTTGTAATATATTGCAAACAGTTTACATGATGAACAGGTTAGAGAGATAGGTCTGTATGATTTTGTTAAGTTTGAGGGTAGATCAGATTTTTTTATTGGTATGATAATGGATTCACGCCACAGTTTGAGTAATTGCTGAGTATGCCATATCTTGTTATAAAGATTCAGCAATATTGCGAGGCTGGAATGAGATAAATTTTTGATGAATATAATTGGGATATTGTCTGGTCCAGCGGCAGAGTTCGTACAAAAAGATAGTGCAGGTGCTAATTCTTCTTGTGTAAAAGGAAGGTTATTAGCGCCAATGTCGTGCCTACTTATTTGTGGAGCAAGAGGAATAATTTGTATATTCTGGTCATTTGGACTTTCAATCTGTTTAACTTCAGACCTGAATTTCCATGCAAAGCTCTCAGCCATGATTTTAGCAATTGTTTTGTTATCTGTTATAACTTTTCCATTCAGTGATTTAGCTGGAATTTTTGGAGGAGTTTTATAACCTTTCATTTGTCTTATTTTTCACAAGGAAAATAATTCCTGTAGCTGGCTGTATACCACGTATAACAAAAGAGGTTAGTCTTTGTATGTGGGTATATTTTATTTAATAATACCCACATACAAAATAAAATATACCCACATACAAAGACTAACCTCTTTTGTCTTATTTTTGTCCAAACTTGAGATAGTAGAGTATCACTAGTAATTGTAGAAACAGAATTTTGCCAGGAATCTTTTTTGCTTTTTTAAGGACATATTTCGCTTTGGCTCTTAGCTTTTTGAAATAGATCCGGTTTTCTTGAGTTCTTCTTTTTCGATATCTGTTGAGGGCTGTTTCGCATTGACGTACAGTTAGTTCACATTCTGAATTCCACCATGGCACTGCTTTTTTAGAGGGGCATATTGTTATTTTTTTTACATGTTTTTCTGTCGACATAATAATGCAGTTATTAAAGAGAGTTATTGCCTCGTCTATATCTTCAGATTGTTGAAGTAATAAAATATTATCTTCGGCGCTAGTTTGAAAATTATTTCAGTCCGCTTTAGCGATATTCCAGTTTATGCCAATATTTGCACCAGTAATGGTGCAATGAATCGGCAGACTTGGGATCACATATGCTTAGATCGATAGAAGAGTAAGTTCCTGTGGCAATGTTACAATATGTACTGGCTCTACTATTCATCAGACAAGTATTATTGCAACACAATACGGTGTCTACGGTTTTTCCTTTACCAAATGTTTTCTTTGAGCCCCAAATAGTATTATGGGCGTTAAAGTCTCCAACTAGTATAAAAGGACCGGGAAGTTGGCGAATTAAGTCATCTAAATCGGTTTCTATTAAGTTGTAATTAGGTGGAATATATGTACTGCATATGGTTATTTGGTCGGGACACCAGACAGCTATTGCTATGACCTCCAAATTGGTAGTTAGGATATATGGTATAGAAAATAAATCATTAGCTCTTGCTCTTGTAAACGTAGTCTGAAGGAAATGGTAGCCTTCAAAATTTTTAAGTTCACGTCTATATGTTTCCTTGAAATTGGTTTCTTAAAGGCAGATGATATCTGCTTGTATTATTGATTAATTGTTGTAAGCATTCTAAGCGAGGGTAGAACCGTGGGGTAGCAGGAATGGGTTCAGCTGGGGACGTTTCTTCATTTGGGAGAGGATTGCTAGGGGGATTTTGACAGTTATTTGCTGTATGTCCATATTTTTTGCAATGAAAACATGCCATTTTGTCAGTAGAGAGAAATAGTCTGTACGAATTATTGTCGAATGGAATTATTAATAAAGTTTCAATTTCGAGGCTATCTGTGGTTGGAGTAACATATACCTGTCTTCTGAAGCTCTTAATATGCGTAAATTCATCACCGGGAAATCCAGCTTTAATATGTGACACTGGTGAAGCTAGTTAAAGACCTAGATCTTGAATCTGTTTTTCTATAATTTCATGAGGTATTGATGCACAGACGTTGGAGATTATTAGTCTTTTGGCTGGGGTTACCAGTCTTCTTACGGGTAGTTCTACAGAGTTGATTGTAATCGTAGGAGATTCTGTTAAAATATGTTCGACGAGTTCAGAATTTGTTAAGTAGATGCATATCCGATTATTGGAAATTCTTGAGGCGAAGCATATGTTTTTGGGCTAACAATATTACCTATGGCTTTGACGTAGTCGAGTAGTAATAAGTTTGGTTCTTTTTTAGGATAATTCGGTTTAAGTTTTGACATAGTAGCAGTTGCATATTAATTTGATTTAAGTTGTTACTCATGTAGTCAAAAGTAACTATTTTTGGTTTTATTGTATTCAAGTTTCGACTGATAGGCAGAAATGTAACACATATCTGTATTACTGGTTGCCTGTCTAAAACTTCGCCAAGCCAGTCCTTGAGAGGACTGACTTATGTCAAATATGGCAAAAAATGACCACAGCTGAATGTTTTTGTTAGAAAAGTATTAATAAACAAATTCTTACTGAATAATATTGCAGCTCTTGATGTTGAAAACTCTACACAATAATTACTATTCACTTTTTGATGTAAAATACTTTTAAAAACCAATATTTACTGTAATAAATAGAGAATTTTTACATTGATTCATAGAGCGGTATGTACTCGTTAGAAATCAATTTGACAGTTGAATGAGTTATTAAATACACTTAATTTTTACTATAATAGCATAGCATACGTTTAATCTTCAATTGCCGACCTCCGCCGCGGAGATGGCACTTGAAGAAGAAGAATCTTCAATATTTTTAATTATGTTTGCAAAATTAGATTATAGTTTTTATAATTTCTGTTTGTTATATTAGTAATTACACAAAATTTGTTAATAAAAAACGTAAAAACATAAAATCTACAGTTCTTCTCTAAATATCTAGAAAATGAAACATGATATGTTTATACAACCTGATATTAAAAGAAAGGTTGTAATATTTTCTACAAGATACAAAACAAAGCAGTTTACTTCAAGCACCAGCAAGAGGCTTTACTACCTGCCTTGACAATGGCCAAAGAAAATAATACTCGTTAAATACTAGATAGAAATAAGTAGTGTAATTAGGGGTACTCCGAAATCAAATGAAGATAATGGCAAATATAATTATGATCAATATTTTTGTATTAACTTAATTTTTTTACAGTTGTTTTGGCTATGACAGTACCACTCCTAGGACAGATCATTTCATTAGTTGGTGTATTTTGTCTATCGGCACTTGGAATAACTTTTCCTGCAATCATTGAAATGTCAGCACGCTGGCCTGATAGACTAGGTCCTGGAAAAATTTGTCTGTGGAAAGATCTTTTCATAATTATCTTTGGTATGTATAACAATAGGACTAAAAATAAAAATAGAGAAACAAATGTAGATGCGCTTGTTTTTTTAGGTTTATTCGGCCTTATAGTTGGGACATACAGTTGTGTGTATAACATTGCTCAAGAATTAATTGTTATGTATAAAAAGTAGAACAACTGGAATAGATATTTAGAAGATTTTCGATCTCAACTCTATAATCAAATTTCGTCCTTTTATAAAACTTGTATCTTTATAAATTATTATACTCGTACTTATTTTCATACGTTTTGTTTAATTCTGTTTTAGATTTCTAATTTAGTATTTGCGCTATGGTTATCAGCAAAATAGACAGTGTTGTAACCATTTTAAATAAAACGAGCGGTTTTAATTTATATAAACTATTTATTTATAGCACGATTTCATCTTTTAAAACTAAAACTAAACTAATAACAGCGATTCTTATATACAAAACTACCTATTTTAGAATCTTCTCGATTAGTCCATCTCTATTCGTTGCTATGCCGTATATTCTAGAAAGTCAAGCTCCTATTCTAAGCACCTACTTTATCGTATTTTCTGAAATACTTCGGTCGCTATTTCAAACGTCGCAAAGATTCTCGTATATGAGTCATCTTTCTGCCGAATTGTGACCATTACACGGAATACGTCAAAAATAAGCTTTTTTATTACACTATTTTAATCTAAGATCTGAACGTCCAATCATCAACCCAATATGAAGGCTCAGGCTGGTGGAATCTACAATACTCTCCAGCTCTGCATAAACCTCTCAAAAAGAAATAACAGTTAAAGTCTTTAAATTATATTATTTATATTTTATATTTTATATTTATATTTATTATGTCTTCGAGATAATGCAACACACAATAATTTGTACGCCGATTTCTCGGAAGATCACTTCAATCGTGCTTCTCACAATCTTCCAATCCAGATTTTTTAGTGCATGGCCTATCTTTGATAAAAGCAAATGTCATATTTAAATACCATTTTCTTTAAACTGGATTAGTTCAAGCACGCTGTATGCTCTCATAGCTTGCCTTATCTGTCTAAGACTTCCTGTTTACCATATACATCAAAGATCGAGGATCATCTTCTATTCGCAGTACTTTTTTAACTTTTGACTGTTGATTTTTTAACTCATCTAAGCGACAGAACTTCTTTTTAAATACGGACGGGATTTCTTTAGTCATTTCGAGATCTTGGGCAATACAGAGAGCTATGAAGACGTTTTCTGGAACTTAAAAAAATCCTCCTGAACTTCTGTGGTCACGCCAAATCTAGTTTCCTTTTTTTCTGCGTAATTTCAAATAAATTGGCAACGTCAAAACGTCCTTTTCTGTCATTTATTCTCTTTTTAATTTCATACGGAACTTTCAATTATCTATGCAGTTTAGGAGACAAGCCTCGACGCCGTTATAAAGACAGACAAAGGCATGCTCTCATAGCTTGCCTTATCTGTCTAAGATTTCCTGTTTACCATATACATCAAAGATCGAGGATCATCTTCTATTCGCAGTACTTTTTTAACTTTTGACTGTTGATTTTTTAACTCATCTAAGCGACAGAACTTCTTTTTAAATACGGACGGGATTTCTTTAGTCATTTCGAGATCTTGGGCAATACAGAGAGCTATGAAGACGTTTTCTGGAACTTAAAAAAATCCTCCTGAACTTCTGTGGTCACGCCAAATCTAGTTTCCTTTTTTTCTGCGTAATTTCAAATAAATTGGCAACGTCAAAACGTCCTTTTCTGTCATTTATTCTCTTTTTAATTTCATACGGAACTTTCAATTATCTATGCAGTTTAGGAGACAAGCCTCGACGCCGTTATAAAGACAGACAAAATTACCTACTTCAAAGCTTTTGTTCTTACATCAAAAATCATATTGATCTTTTATTCTGTTACTGGCTATGTGGGTATACTGTCGGCAAAGTTCATAAATGCTGTTCATTCTTAACTTAAGGAAGTCGACATATTCTTCATTTGCAGCATGTTCTTTGAAAAGTATGTAGTCAAACTCTAGGTTGCAGGGCATACTAACTTCACGACCCAACATAAGGCAGATTGGGGTCTGGTCTGTAGGTTCATTTACGACCCATCAGTAGATCATTAGAAATAAATAAATGTGTTGGTCCCAATCTCTTTGATGTTTGGATACAACTTCGGTCACAGGTGTTTACCTATTATTCTGTTCATCCTTTCGATTATTCCATCTTATGGAAATGCAGATAAAACGATAAAAATTCGAAAGTTACAATATTTCGGTTATGTACTGAGACCTCCAGAGAGGTATAACCTTCTACACCTCATAATACAGGGTAAGATCGCCAGAAGGAGGGGCTCAGGCCGAAGAAGAACAACCTGGCTCCGAAATCAAGAGACTACCGCTAATTTATTTAGAGCCGCCGTAAACAAAGTTATTATCATAGTTTATTCGTCTTCCGGGTTTGGACCGTGTCATTTGTGAGTGACCCAAAAGTGGGTTCATCCAAGATGAACCCACTTTTGGGTCACTCACAAATAACACGGTCCAAACCCGGAAGACGAATAAACTATAATTCTGACTCTGGCCGTGGAAGCCTACGATTTCAAAGTTATTATCGCCAATATGATCGCCAACGTTCGATAATCGGACAGGGTATTGAAAGAAAAAGATTTGGAGCATAAGAGAAGACCACAAGAAAAGCAAAAACGGCATCTGGAATGTGGTGCAAAGAAAAGCTGTCCAAAACTATCCGTACACTTTAGAATGGTGTGTTGGCTGAAAGTCCAGTAAATCAGGGACTGTACGCATGTAAAGCAGGATTCTTTACAGAAACCGCACTTCATCATATCATGTACTCATAAAAGGATTGAGTTCGTTCAGGAAACCCAAGATGTTATGCTGGGTGCATTTCTCAATATAGGGGAATCATTCGACAACAGCTTTTATAAAAAGAGTAAAATCTTTTATAAAAGAAATAAACGAAATAAACTGCAGACGTGTAAAAATATCTAGATAGTTGTTTTTGAACTATTTGTTCCACCATGAAAGGAATTAAACAAAAATAATTTTCAAAAATTCATAATTACAATCAATATAGCGATTTAGTAACGTGTTTTTCTTCAGTTAGTCACACTAACGTGTAACATTTTTTACTTCTATATTTTTTATTTCTACAAAGGAATATCAAAATCGGCTATTGCTAGGTAACCGGACTAAGACTTTTCTTTGTTTAGTTTAATTCTTCATTATTGCTTGAAAAGTTGTAGACCTTCCGACGGGTAGACTAGAGAACTCGAGCTTATCGCTTGTTATCATCTAGAATAAATACAATATAAAGCAGAAAGTAAAAAAATACGAAAAAATACATTAAAAATGGATAACTAAGATGATTATATCTCATAAGAGAGAAATAGTAAAAAAAAGTAAAAGACAAAAGAAAAAAAATAAATAGGAACTCGAAGAAAGTAAAAAATAAGTCAAAAGGTCGAAACAGCACAGATCACAATGGCTGGGCGCTGTTGGAGACGTAGCTTCCACTATTGTAGGCACTGTCAAGAACGGTTTGGTAGGTCTAAGGGATCATATCGCTTCAATCTCTTCGCTTGGTTGTTGGGTATACATATATATATATATATATATATATATATATATATATATATATATATATATATATATATATATCTGCGGCATAAAGTGGACTCTACGTACGGCATAAAGTGGAATACTACGTAGAACTACTTACAGAAAACCGTCCCCAATTTCAGGAAGAGAATATAGAACATGCAGGAAACGGGGCATACGACCAGATAGAAATAAGCCTGGCAGAAGTTAAGAGAGCAATCAAGACATTGAAGAACAAAAAAGCCAAAGGACCCGGAGGAATACCAAACGAACTAATTAAAAACGGAACGGAAAAGTTATTCCGCATGCTACATAGAATGTTCGAAAGAGGACTAAATGTAGAAGAAATACCTGCGGAATGGACACAAGCATACATCACATCCATACATAAGAAAGGAAACAGGAAAAAATGTGAAAACTATAGAGGAATTAGTATAATATCGTCGGTAGGTAGACTTTACGGGAAAATTATTAAAGAAAAACTAGAAACTGAAATAATAGGAAAAATTGGAGAAGACCAAGCAGGGTTCACAGTAGGAAAATCATGCCTAGATCATACGTACACATTAGAACAACTGATAGAGAAGAAAATGGCAAAAGGTAGACCGGTCCATCTGGCCTTTGTTGATCTAAAGAAAGCATATGACTCAATACCTAGAGTCAAATTATGGGAAGCAATGAATGATCTCGGAATCCGACAAACACTAATAAAAGCAGTTAAAGCACTATACAAAGAAAACAAAGTAGCTATTAAATGTGGAAATAAAGCCTACAATCCATTTAAGACGACAAAAGGGCTTCTACAAGGCTGTGCTACGTCCCCTACTCTGTTTAAAATATTCTTGGAAAAGACACTCAAACCATGGAGGAGAAAGTGCGAAGGAATGGACATACCAGTAAGAGACGAATACCTATACACCTTAAGTTTTGCCGACGATCAAGTAGTCATCGCACAAGATGAAGAAGATCTCAGCTTTATGCTCAGAAAACTAGAAGAAGAATATAAAAACAACGGAATGGAAATAAACTTAGAATAAACTAGAGAAAACCGAATATCTAACAACAGAAAACAAGGATATGAGAAACCTAGAGATAGACGAGGGAAAACAAATAAATGGAACAGATAAATTCAAGTATTTAGGAACCATAATATCGAACCAGGGAACAACAGAAGAAGATATAAATAACAGACTGAGACAAACAAGAAACTGTATAAGACAACTAAACTCAGTGTTGTGGGATAAGAACATTACGATAAAGACAAAAAAGAGAATATATAACACCCTGACAAGAAGTATCCTGACATATGGGTCCGAAAACTGGACAATAAACAAGAGAAATAGAGGTAGAATAAGAGCAGTAGAAATGGAGTTCCTGAGGAGAAGCTGTAGACTTACAAAAAGAGACAGAATTGAAAACGCAGAGATTAAGCGGAGAATGGGAGTGCAATCAGACATAATCGACTATATAGAGGAGAAGAGACTATCCTGGTACGGCCACGTCAGAAGAGCGGACAGAGGACGCTGGATAAACAAAATCACAGAATGGAGCCCGATTGGAAGAAGAAAGAGAGGAAGACCCCGAAGGTCATTCAGAGATGAAATCGACGAGGCTATGGAGAAAAGAACCCTGCGAGATGGAGACTGGAATGACAGGGAAAATTGGAGAAAACGGTTGAGTGAAGGAAGACAGTGAAAACTGTGGACATCCTTAGTAGTAGTATATATATATATATATATATATATATATATATATATATATACATATATATATATATATATATATATAAATATATATATATATATATATATATATATATATATATATATATATATATATATATATATATATAATATATATAATATATATATACATATATATATATATATATATATATATATATATATATATATATATAAATATATATATATATATATATATATATATATATACATCTAGCGGTTAATCTGAGCTCCGTTCTAAAACGGTATCATACTAACTCCAGTAGAATATACACCGTGTATATTATTATCTAAGTAGCGCTTTATGTAGACTCCGACCAACATGTAGGATTAAGTGGACTCCACAACAGGATATATCATTTGTGGGATCCGTATTTACCATTTCGCGTACACTTCTAATCTCCTGAGATGTTGCCAATAATTGTATTAGTAGTAGATTTTCAAATTTTACAGCTGGTACATTTTGGAACTTGAAATTTATTTAAATATCCATCAATTTAGTCATGGAGGAATTTCAGGATTATTTGGCTAATGTAGTTAAATATAAATTGTTAACCGACACATAACTTTATTTTACTTTTTAGTTTTAATAAACAAGGCGGTAATTTATATTACTTGTTTTATATATTTTTAAACATAAGAAAGTGTCTATTATAAACGTGGAAAAGTTAAGTTTCTATTTTTATTAATTAGTATTTTTTATTAAAAGGCATTGTCACTAAAACATTTAGTTCATAAATGTACGTACATCGGATAGAGTAATCGTGTAACAGTTTATGAAAGTAGAAGCCCCTTCGGTAGGATTATAATGCTTGTTACCCTATTAATATAATTAAAGAAAACTCAAACAACAGGGAGATTTTTGTAATTTTTGGATTACTGCAGTTTATGACATGCAATGTTTGTTTTATAGCGTAGTTGAATTTAAACTACAATAATTTATAAATCAATCTTTAATAACATACTTTTTTACTGCCTAATTTCAATAGATATGTTGATTTTTAATTAAAATATTTAATGCATTAAAGTCGCGTAGAGATTTTCACTAAACATTTAATTTTAAAGCTATTATTATAATAGTCCAAAAAAAAGTATAAAAGTCTAGGGAATTCAATATCCCACTATGGATTTGTTTTATAGATTATCGTAAAGCATTCGACAGAGTCAAATGGATACACTTATGACTGATACTAAAAGAATTAGGTGTACAGCAACACCTAATTTTGCTTATAACTGAACTGTACGAACACACTACTGGACCATTTAAACTAACATTAAAAGAAGATTGAAAATCAAAACGAAATATAAGTATCTGGGAAAAATTTCTCAAACGATATTAATATTAAAAGGGACTTTAAAGAGCATCTGACAAAGCATGCTAAACCTTAAGGCGACTAAACCACACAAAATGGTTATTTGAGAAAAATTATAGCTCGTTCCAGAAAGAATTGTAAATATAATAACATTAATGTAGATTAAGAAGAAACACTGAAGAAAAAACAGTAGCGGTTAGCCTAAATAAAGAAAGGCAAAAAGAAGATGTAATTTGATGTTTTGAAAAAATCTGATCCGAAAACTGTATGAAAAACATCTCATAGTATAGACATAGAGCTCGGCGGTGCCTCTGGCGTCTGGCGGCCTACATCGGATACTTTTACTACCATTTGATTATTTGTGTACAATTTTGTGTATGGTTAAGTGGCACACCACAAAAAGTGTTTTTATTTTCTCTTTTGTTCAACAATTAAAATGTATTGCTATACTTCTAGATGTTCCAATACAATAAAGGAAACATAAAGCACAAGGTAAAAATTTTTATTATTTTCTATGCGCTAGTTATTATAAACACATAAGCTATACTACAATTAAAAACTATGACCACTATGAAAAAAATACGGTAGACTATGACTACATTTGTGCTTTAGCACTATAGTAAGAACAAGATAAAAATCTAAATTCCTACATAATTATATTCATCAATCAGCCAATCCCGTCCACTGCTGGACATAGGCCTCCCTCAGTTCTTTCCAGTGTTCTCTACACTGGGCCGCTTGTAGCCAGTTTCCCGCTACTCTTTTTATGTCGTCGGTCCATCTAGTCGGTGGTCGTCCTCGGCTTCTTTTATAATTTCTGGGCCTCCATTACATAATTCGTCTTGTCCATTGTCCATCTTGTGTTCTGGCTAAGTGTCCTGCCCAGTTCCACTTAAGTCTCGTGGTTCTTTCGATGACGTCTTGAACTCCTGATCTTTGCCTGATTTGTCGGTTTGTTATGTGGTCTCGGAGGCTCACATTCAGCATTGCACGTTCCATGGCTCGTTGTGTAACTCTTAGTTTATTCGGAGATTTCTGCGTGAGTGTTAAAGTCTCTGCTCCATAAGTTTGTACAGGCAAAACACATTGGTTTTAAACTTTTCGCTTGAGACACATGGGAATTGAACTTTTTAGAATATGGCTTAGTTTGCCAAATGCTGCCCATGTCAGGCCTATTCGCCTCTGTATTTCATTTGTTTGATTGCCTCTGTTTATTTTGATCTCGTGTCCCAGATATTTGTAAGTGTCTGTTTGTTGTATGGTATTATTGTCGATAGTTATATTTCCACTCATTACGAGATTTGTCATAAGTTTAGTTTTCTCAAAGTTTATCTTTAATCCTGCTCTTTCAGACAGACTTTTAAGCGAATGTAGCATAGAAACCGTATCCTGTAAGTTATCTGCGATTAATACGACATCATCTGCAAACATAATTATATTAACGAGAAGTTAATAAAACTTTTGTTCGTTATCAGTAAGAGAAAGCGCATTTCAGAATATATTATGAAAAATGTTGTTGATATTACAATATCAGATGATAGGAATACAAAAATAAAAAACAACTTACCTTTTCAAAACAACAATCAATCACTTCATTTTATCACGAAAAATTTAAAAATTGCAATGTAATTGAACCCATTTTGCGAGGTATAGTTACATTGATACTTATGTGGCAATTAGCTGTAAAGTCATTAGTCTTTCGCGTCGTATCATATTTTCCTAATATTTTTTGTAGGCAAGCGGTTTAGTTTGTGTAATATAATATCCCCAATTCGTCTCATAATATTTAGTTTTCAAAACAGCTGTTAATAATTCGTTCACATTTTTTAAAGCTCTTTGCAGTACATTTGAAAATAAGTCGACAGTAAGATACTTTACTTGTAGATTACTCCTTGTTAAATTAGCCTAGTTCTGCCATGGTATTTCATAGTTTTATTCTGATGATTATATCAGTGTTTGTTTAAAATCTATAAATAACTAGTTTAATGTTTTTTTTTTGTATTCCCAACATTTCTAATTAACTGCCTAATAGTCAATAATTGATTATTCACTCAATCGTTCCAGGTGTATTAGAAAAAATATTGTATATCCTAATAATTAATAGATATATAGCTTATATATAGCTTATATCGCTATAGTTTGTGCAGTACTTTCTTCTTCATTTTGCAAATATATATAAAAATTAATAAAACTCTGCCATACCGTTAATTAAAATATTGGATACCCTATACTATTCAATCAACGGAAATACCAAGATCACACGGGGAGAATCTGTCTCTATCTAATTAGCCTTTTTCGGTCCATCTTTGGACATAGGCCTTCCCAATCCTTTTCCATTCTTCTCTGTCTGTCGGTATAGTCACCTAGTCCACCTAGACCCCACGTGCTTCTTGATATCATCTGCTCATCTCATTTGGGGCCTTCCTCTGCTTCGTTTATATTCCCACGGTCTCCAACTTATAAGAATTGTGTTCCATCGGTCTTCTTTTTGTCTTATATTGTGCCCGGCAAATCTCCATTTCAATTTTGCAACTTCTTGTCTAATATGCCTCACTTTTGTTTTCTCTCTTATCCACTCGTTTCTCTTTTTATCCATTAGTCGTATGTGCAACATTTGTCTTTCCGTTGCTCTTTGGGTTTTTATGGTTATGTCCATGTTTGCTTTTGTAAATGTCCACGTTTGAGAACCATAAGTTAGAACAGGGAGTACGCATTGATTGTATACTTTAGTCTTAAGATGCCTCTTTTGTTTTTAAGAATGTAGCTTAGTTTGCCAAATGCCGCCCATGCCAGTCTAACTCGTCTTTTTATCTCTGCTGTTTGGTTTTCTTTGTTACGTTTTATAGTTTGACCCAGATATATATAATCCTGAACTTGTTCTACTTCATCTTATCCGATCCTCATTGTGATGTTTTCATCTGTATTTGTTATAATTTTGGTCTTGCTGTAATTCATAATAAGGCCTATCTTTTCAGCTTCTACGTCCAGTTCTTTCATCATTTCAAATAATTCTTCTCATTTATCTGTTATCAATGCGATGTCATCAGCGCATATTAGATGGTTCAAGTGTTGTCCACAAATTTTTATACCTTTTACTTCCCATTCTAATCTTTTAAAAATATCTTCCAGAGCCTGATTGAAAAGTTTCGGTGATATTGTGTCTCACGCCTCTATTTATTTGTATTGATTTTGTTTATTCATATACTTTAATTGTTGTTTTGGCTTCCTTATATATATTGGCTATTAGTTCCGTATATCTGTGGTCAATTCTGCTGTTAATCAAAGAACTTTTCACTGCCCAATGTTCGACACTGTCGAAAGCCTTTTCTAAATCTATGAACGCTATATATAGAGGAATATGGTATTCATTTGCTCGTTCTATAAGTATTTTCATACTTAGTAAATGGTCACTTTTGCTGAATCCCTTTCTAAAACCAGCTTGTTGGGTATCCATCGAATTTTGTCGTCAATCTATTGGTTAAAATTTTTGTTGGGAGTTTATACATTACATTGAGGAGTGTTATGGGACGGTAGTTTTTTATATCTGCTTTATCCCCTTTCTTGTGTAGGATAATGGTTACGGATTCCTTCCAGTTGTTTGGGATTCTTTTTTCTTTTAATATCTTGTTAAAAAGGGAATGTAGAGTGTTAATTACCACTTTTCCACCATATTTCAGCATATCTGCAGTTATTCCATCTTTTCCAGGCGATTTGTTGTTTTTCATTTCTTTCAATGCCTTCTTTATTTCTGATTTGCTTATTTATGGCTGTAGCTCTGAGTTGACATTTTTTACTTTTTTAGCCTTAAGTTGGTTTTTAATTGTTTCTGGTGGTTCCTTTTTTGTTTTATATAGTTCTGAGTAGAAATGGTGGATAATATTTATAATGTCATCTTTAATGTTTGTTTCTAGTCCGTTTTCATCTTTTATTTTGTTTATTTCATACTTACCTAATTTCGGTCTTAAGCATTTCATATTTTTGTTGTTTTGTATTACTTTTTCTATTTTTATTTCTTGTTCTTTTCTCTTATTTTCACTTATCATTCTGCTTATTGTTTTATTGATTTCTACATATTCTATAGCTTCCTTCTTTTATCCATAAGCTTCTTTGTTTCTGTTGATATATAGTTGTTCTTTTTTAGATCCTTTTTTGCTATTTCTTTTCCTGATGTAATCATCGTTGCTGTAAGTATGTTGTCTATTTCATCTATATCTTTGTCATCACTGTCTAATTTTTAAGTTGTTCTTTTAATAGGTCTTTGTATATCTCTTTATATTGCCCTAGTTTGTTTCTATCTACTAGATCCCAGTTTTTAATTATTTTTCTTTTCATTTCATAGTTACCGTCAACACTAATTTTTGCTCTGACCATCCAGTGATCGCTACCTGTTGTGAATCTGTTAAGAACAGTTACATCTTTAATGATATATCGTTCCGTGGACAGTATGTAGTCGATCTCATTTTTTGTGGATCCATTAGGGCTGATCCATGTTCACTTTCGTTGGGGCTTCTTTTTGTAAAAGGATTTCTTAGCGTATAGATGCTTTTCTTCTAGGTAGTTCATCAAAGTAGCACCTCTATCATTTCTCTTCCCATACCCGAAATCTCCTATTTTAGTTTCTTCCTTGTTTAGTTTTCTACCCAGTTTGGCATTGAAATCTCGAATTACTAGTATAAGACGATTTTTATGTTCTTCCATAGCCTTTGATATATCTTTATAAAATAGTTCGATATCTTCGTCATCATAAGCTGTCATGGGGGCATATACCTGGATAATTTTAATTGATGTTCTTCTTATTTTAAGTATGACATAGGCTGTATTCGGGTTTCTTCTTTTCGTCGAGTTTCTGATAGGCCTATGATATCTCATTTTATGTTTGTTAATTCTTCTTCCAATTTATGTACTTTTTCATCCGTAGACATTGATCTAATATTGTATGTCCCTATTGACAGGTTGACGGATTTTTTTGATCTATGTTGTGTTCGTCTTAGTGGGTTTTTGTTTTTGTCTATCAAAAGCGAATTATTGCGTCTCCCAGATACCGCGAGGCAGACCTTTGAGGTGTGGGATAATATTATGGGTTATTTCTGGTTTCGTCATAATTTACACTGAAATTACTAACAAGAGAGTGCTCTTACTTCCACATGTTCAAATTGATATATAGTACCAACAGATGCTAGTTATATACCATCAGTACTAATAAAATGAAAACTATCAAATTAATGTCAATTTCATTGAATAATCAAAACAATCGAAAATATATACCAAAACAACACAATAAAAGTAAAAGTAGAAGAAGAACTAACCGACCCTATTGAAGCTGGTAATGGGATAAGACAGGGAGATTTCCTGAGTCCTCTATTGTTCAACCGGATTATGGATGAAATAATAAAAAAGTAAGAAATAAAAGAGTATACCAAATGGGAGAAAAACAAATTAAAATAATCTGCTATGCAGACAACGCAATACTATTCTTTCAAAGTGAAGATGATTTACAACGTATGCTACACCAATTTCATATAACCGCCAGAAAATTTAACATGTTAATTTCCTCAAAAGAGACAAAATGCATGGTTACAACAGCAAGTTTACTAATATGTTAATTGGAGCTGGACGGTCAGATAATAGAACAAGTGATGGAGTTTACATATCTAGGTATCACATTATCTAGCTACGGAAAGCTCGAAACTTAAGTGGAAGATCCACTGAATAGAGCAAACAGAGCCGCAGGCTGCCTAAATGAAACAACATGAAGAAATATAAATATCGGGAAAGAAACCAAAGGCAAAATTTACAAAACAGTTATCAGACCAATAATGACATACGCAGCAGAAACAAGACCTGACACAGAGAGGACAAAAAGGATGTTAGAAACAACAGAGATAAAAACACTTAGAAAAATTGATGGTAAGACACTATGGGACAGAGCTAGAAGTACAGATATACGATGTAGATACAAGGTGAAGAACATCAAGAACTGGTTAAGAAATAGAAGAGTAGACTGGAACGATCATATAAGCCGAATGACAACAAATGGAGTAGTAGACACGGCAAGAGACGGTTACCCAATAGGAAGACGATCAGTAAAAAGACCACGAAAACCATGGAACGGCAACTTACTGGAGACTCATTAAAAAACAGACAGAGTCATGTCTATATAAAAAGAAGACGAAGAAGAAGAAGAAAAAGATACACAGGATTGACAGGATAAACAATAAAATAGCTGCAAGAAAAAGAAAATGAATCAGTCATATTAATGTAGAATAGCAGAGGACAGAGTATTTGTCATAGCCTTAGACAAGTGCCCAATTGAAAAAAGACCACAGGTCGTTCAAAAAAGACGGAACTCAAGAAAGAAAATAGAATAGATTTAGCAAAAAAAAATAAAAGCATAAACATGTCTTTTCCTACTCTTTTAATATTGAAAATACGCAAATAGAACCTTGAATTAAAATATAACCTTTGATACCTGTGATAAACCCATCACCTGAACAATGGCGCCGATGTATGAAGTTGAAATTTTTTACACCTATTTTAACTGTTTATTTTTTTATTATCTATATATGAGTTACGAACGATATCACAAACTTATTTATTTTCCACAAACAGGCTGTTTAATACCTTAAATGATTACTATACAAATCTGATTCGAAATATCGTCAAAAAGTAATACACGGCATGTAAAATTTAAATTTTCAATAAAAAGTAAAATATTAGGCATTACTTATGGGGTTCAAAGAACGAGCCTTTACGAAAATTTAAGTACTAAGAAAATCACCACAATCGGGCATACCCAGGGTAATGATTAAATAATTAATCGGCTAATTCGTCAGTCACCCCTTTAATATGATTTTGTCAAATTGGTCCTTTTTAGGACCAACTATTCTAATAACATATGTTTATAACTGTTAAGGGTATATCTAGAGATCAAGAAACTTTACTTTACTTAAACTTATCAGACATATGCGCTAAACACGAATCTGACTTATTTCTAGTGCAGGAAACACATATAGGGCCTAACGTAGGGTATTTGGTATAAAGGTTATCGCTGAAAACCACATTATAGAGATAGACATGCTATCTCTGTCGGAAAAAAAGCAAAGAATAACTCAAAGTAAGAAAGGACAAAACCAGTCAGCTTTCAGAGAACCTTTCAACGATGTTGAGCTTGGATCCACCATCTACATATTTAATGAAAAATAATACAACTACCGACATTGAGGATCTGAGCACAAAGCTTATTTCGAAATCTGGACCAAAATCACCACAATGGCTTATCCGGATGAGGAACGGCAACTTACTGGAGACACATTAAAAAACAGACAGAGTCATGTCTATATAAAAGAAGACGAAGAAGAAGAAGAAAAAGATACACAGGATTGACAGGATAAACAATAAAATAGCTGCAAGAAAAAGAAAATGAATCAGTCATATTAATGTAGAATAGCAGAGGACAGAGTATTTGTCATAGCCTTAGACAAGTGCCCAATTGAAAAAAGACCACAGGTCGTTCAAAAAAGACGGAACTCAAGAAAGAAAATAGAATAGATTTAGCAAAAAAAAATAAAAGCATAAACATGTCTTTTCCTACTCTTTTTATATTGAAAATACGCAAATAGAACCTTGAATTAAAATATAACCTTTGATACCTGTGATAAACCCATCACCTGAACAATGGCGCCGATGTATGAAGTTGAAATTTTTTACACCTATTTTAACTGTTTATTTTTTTATTATCTATATATGAGTTACGAACGATATCACAAACTTATTTATTTTCCACAAACAGGCTGTTTAATACCTTAAATGATTACTATACAAATCTGATTCGAAATATCGTCAAAAAGTAATACACGGCATGTAAAATTTAAATTTTCAATAAAAAGTAAAATATTAGGCATTACTTATGGGGTTCAAAGAACGAGCCTTTACGAAAATTTAAGTACTAAGAAAATCACCACAATCGGGCATACCCAGGGTAATGATTAAATAATTAATCGGCTAATTCGTCAGTCACCCCTTTAATATGATTTTGTCAAATTGGTCCTTTTTAGGACCAACTATTCTAATAACATATGTTTATAACTGTTAAGGGTATATCTAGAGATCAAGAAACTTTACTTTACTTAAACTTATCAGACATATGCGCTAAACACGAATCTGACTTATTTCTAGTGCAGGAAACACATATAGGGCCTAACGTAGGGTATTTGGTATAAAGGTTATCGCTGAAAACCACATTATAGATATAGACATGCTATCTCTGTCGGAAAAAAAGCAAAGAATAACTCAAAGTAAGAAAGGACAAAACCAGTCAGCTTTCAGAGAACCTTTCAACGATGTTGAGCTTGGATCCACCATCTACATATTTAATGAAAAATAATACAACTACCGACATTGAGGATCTGAGCACAAAGCTTATTTCGAAATCTGGACCAAAATCACCACAATGGCTTATCCGGATGAGGAACGGCAACTTACTGGAGACACATTAAAAAACAGACAGAGTCATGTCTATATAAAAGAAGACGAAGAAGAAGAAGAAAAAGATACACAGGATTGACAGGATAAACAATAAAATAGCTGCAATAAAAAGAAAATGAATCAGTCATATTAATGTAGAATAGCAGAGGACAGAGTATTTGTCATAGCCTTAGACAAGTGCCCAATTGAAAAAAGACCACAGGTCGTTCAAAAAAGACGCAACTCAAGAAAGAAAATAGAATAGATTTAGCAAAAAAAAATAAAAGCATAAACATGTCTTTTCCTACTCTTTTAATATTGAAAATACGCAAATAGAACCTTGAATTAAAATATAACCTTTGATACCTGTGATAAACCCATCACCTGAACAATGGCGCCGATGTATGAAGTTGAAATTTTTTACACCTATTTTAACTGTTTATTTTTTTATTATCTATATATGAGTTACGAACGATATCACAAACTTATTTATTTTCCACAAACAGGCTCTTTAATACCTTAAATTATTACTATACAAATCTGATTCGAAATATCGTCAAAAAGTAATACACGCCATGTAAAATTTAAATTTTCAATAAAAAGTAAAATATTAGGCATTACTTATGGGGTTCAAAGAACGAGCCTTTACGAAAATTTAAGTACTAAGAAGATCACCACAATCGGGCATACCCAGGGTAATGATTAAATAATTAATCGGCTAATTCGTCAGTCACCCCTTTAATATGATTTTGTCAAATTGGTCCTTTTTAGGACCAACTATTCTAATAACATATGTTTATAACTGTTAAGGGTATATCTAGAGATCAAGAAACTTTACTTTACTTAAACTTATCAGACATATGCGCTAAACACGAATCTGACTTATTTCTAGTGCAGGAAACACATATAGGGCCTAACGTAGGGTATTTGGTATAAAGGTTATCGCAGAAAACCACATTATAGATATAGACATGCTAGGTCTGTCGGAAAAAAGCAAAGAATAACTCAAAGTAAGAAAGGACAACACCAGTCAGCTTTCAGAGAACCTTTCAACGATGTTGAGCTTGGATCCACCATCTACATATTTAATGAAAAATAATACAACTACCGACATTGAGGATCTGAGCACAAAGCTTATTACGAAATCTGGATCAAAAACACCACAATGGCTTATCCGGATGATGAACAACTGTATTCAAATTATGGAAACACCCAAAATCTAGAAACAAGCCAAAGTTGTTACCTTGCTTAAACCTGGAAAAAACTTCAACGACCACAAAAACTATCGGCCAATATCTTTATTTTGTCAGCTATTTAAAATACTTTTGCACAAGATCGTTAATATGATTTCACCGATATTTGAAGAAAAGCTCAAATTAAAAGACAAAAGTGGCTATAGATAGGGAAGATCATGTACATTACAAATGCTAAATCTTACCCAACACATCAAAGACGGGTACGAAAAATATCGGGTATCAGGGGTGGTATTTTTCAATCTAAATGCCGCTTACGACACCTTAAATTACCAAATATTTCTCGAAAAACTATATGATATCCCCTTAGATAACAAACTCACTTATATTATTTGCGTATGCCTACACAAGAGAATATTTTTTTGTATCACTCAATGTTAAGAATAGCAGATGAAGAACGGTCTCGCTTGGGGTAGCATAAAAGCACCTACACTGTATAACATTTACCCAAACGATCAACTCATACCGTAGATAATAGGACTAATATTATAAAGACGATACACCTATTATTGCACAATAAAAATTAACTATGAATCAATTTTCAGCCAAAACCCCTGAAAAACTCATGTGCGCTCCTCAATTTCCCTAACATAGACGCTTTCACAAACGGAACATCCAATAATGTCATGAAACTGTTGAACTGTAGACTTCCTATAAATTTCTTGAAAATAGTTTGTATCCCACGGGATCAGTCACAGATCATTGTTTAAAACTAAAAGGTAAATTGAGGACCAGAAATAATATTCTTCGCAAGCTTGTCAGCTAAAAATGAGGCGTACGTCCTTCCGCCTTTAAAACATAGACGCTTGCACTATATGCTTCTGCTGCCGAATATACCTTGATAGACAAATTAACCATTCTTTCTTTTTGTGCACACTACTATCCATTTTAACACAAAAATATCTATTGCAGCACTTAACCATATTTATTTTGAGATAGCCTTCTATCGAGATATCATGTAGTACACAAATAAGACCAGAACTAAAATATTAAAAAAGCTTTATACAATATATCGCAGAAGATTGGATGAAATAAAAGTAGTTTTTATTAATCAGATGCTTACATAAAATGTACAAAGACATACTCACGTAAACAAAATATAATACGAAATTTCTGTAATTAAAAAAAACATCAAGTTCGGCATTGAACTAATAAAATTATATTAAATAAAAAAACAACATCTTTAAAAATATAGAAAAAATAAAATTTTCTATGCAAGCGAACATTCCATTCAATAATAAGCTCAAAATCCTTTTGTATCTACATACCTGTTTTTTAAAGAACCAGTTACATTTTAGTACTTAGTTATACCAGGTAATATGATATCCTCTGTTACACAGTGTAATGCGTATGACATTCCACTGTCTACAAACAGTAGATAAAAATAAGGAGCCCATATAAACCGTTCAGGGTATATGTTGAAAATATACGGTACAATCGCACAGTTGCCAAACTCTCAGAGCTTACTTAAACCGATAAACGTATGGTTCAAATATACAATGAAGAAGATCTGAACGACCCCTATAATATATACACGTGAACTAAGCGATATACATTTATGATACAGGGGTATTTACGGGCTCCAAAAAATTTTTATAAATTATTAAACTCTACATGTTGATGAATCGACTGAACCAATATTACGGAATTGTCAAGTGAGCTCCGTATATCGGTATCCACTTGACCACGGAGCTCAATTGAACCTGAATTTTAACATGGGCGGAGTTCACTTAATGCCGTAGATATATATATATATATATATATATATATATATATATATATATATATATATATATAATATATAATATATATATACATATATGTGAATTACTTAGTTTTCGGGAAGAACCGCGTTGAGAATTTATTACTCGACGTTTCGGCACCAACCATTGGCTCCAAAATGGGTGCCGAAACGTCGAGCAATAAATTCTCAACGCGGTTCTTCCCGAGAACTAAGTAATGTTCATTCATCTGACCGCAGAAATTTATCCGAACATATATATATATATATATATATATATATATATATATATATATATATATATATATATATATATGTATATATATATATATACATATATTGATACATATATATATATATATATATATATATATATATATATATATATATATATATATATATATATACTGTGACGATTGGGGTTTATAGAAAATAATTTATAAGTTATATACTACATAATATTAGATATAAAAAAGTATTTGATTATTTTAAATAAGTTATATACTAGAGAATTTTATAAAAATATATTTATGTGAGGGCATTTTAAGAAATTAGCATATAATAATTGTAAAAAGTTGTATTTTAGTAATTATAATGTGGTAAATAGATTTAAGTGAGCCATGTGCCTAGGCAACCAACTATACAGTAAGTAATTTGACAGATAGAAATTAATCATAAGGGAATATAAAGTGGGGTTATATAATATATTGTTTGAAATGTGTATTTTATTAAATTAGAGTGTTAGTTACTAATTTAATTATATATTCTGATCTGAAAAGCCTAAATGTAAACAAAATTATTAATAGAAAAGAATGGAATTCTCTGGATCAGCGGAGATGACCATTGTTTACAGTCGAACATTCTCGATATAATGATTATGGCGGTGGATCGAACAGATATTTTTTCGAGAACATCTATATAGAAGTTAATAGAACGATTGGAACATGATCTCTTACCAGATGGTTCTGGAATAGAAAAAAGGATATAAATACCCGTGATTTGGATTCAAGATGGAGTTTTGGAAGTTTTTAGTCAGAAGTCAGGCCAGTTCATTATGAAAGTTAATAGACACATTTAGTTAGTGAATAGTGAAGTAAATTGTTCAGAATTTTCAAGAAGTCAGTCAAAAAAGTTTAGTAAGAAATATGAAAGTTAGTTGGAGTCAGTGAATCAGGTACAAATAGTCGAATTGTTTAATATAGTGAGTTAAATGAAGATTAAAAATTATGCATATAATTAATGCACATTTATAATTATACACAAATAATTATTGAAGATTATAAAAGTATATTGGAAGAAATTAAATTATATTATGGTTGGAGATTAGTATAAATCAACTTATAATAATTGGATATTGGTATATTGAAAAGAAGAATAAATATAAATGCTGTTTGCTGGTTTGGTTGGTGGTGTATAAATGCTGGTGAAGAAAACTATATCTTAAATTGGTAGAAGCTGATAATTGGAAAAAGTAATTTCACAAAAAACAAGGATAACTGAAGTACGAAGACATTCAGTGGTGATTAGAATCTATATACTTAGTGGAAAACAGTTCATTTAGGCATTCAGTGAAAGAAAGGTACAAAATTTTGTTAATATAATTTAGTTAGTGTCATAACAATTTCAATTTTGAAGATAGTTTGTTTAAATTTTAGATTGTCTATAGAATTTAATTAGTTTTATAAGAATATCAGTTTAAAGATAGTTTATTTTAAATTTACATTGACTAGGTTAGATATATGTGTGTGTTTCATAATAGTTATAATAAAGATAATTTAAAAAAGTACTTACAAGCTAATTCTTTGAGAACCGCGATAAAAACCCTATATTATTAAAAATACTCATTGCTCATCATTCAAACAAAAAACACATCATAACAATTTGGCACCCAACGCGGTGGCTCTCTATTTAAAAGAATTAGTTTGGGAAGATAAGTGCTCTCATATAAGTAAATTAATTATCAGTAGAAAGAAAAAATTATAGATTTTATTTTTAATTATATTTGAACAAGTAAAGTCTTAAAATGTCTCAAGGAAAGAAAGGTACAAGAAGCAAAAAGAATGAAGAAGATATGGAAGTAGAAACACAACCTATACAAGAGGAGAGTTTAGTTCAAGTTCCACAAGATACTGCAGAAATGAATCCAGAAAGAGAGGAAAATGTCAATATGGCAGCTTTGATGTCATTAATGATGCAGATGAACAAGACAATGGAAGAGAATTCAAAAGAAATCAAAGAAGACATGAAAAAAATGGAACAGAAAATGGAAGAGAATATAAAAAAAATGGAAGAGAATTCAAAAGAAATCAAAGAAGACATGAAAAAAATGGAACAGAAATTGGAAGAGAATTATAGAAAATTAGAAAAGAAAATAGAAGATAATAATAATAAAATTGTAAAACAAATGGATAAAAAACTTGAAGCTGCCGAGAAAAAAGTAGCAAATGAAATAAAAAGTATACGGAATGACTACAAGAAAAGGATAGACAATGAGAGGACAGAAGTAAAGAGGATTATTCAAGATAATAAGATAGATATAGAACAGAAAATAGAGTTACAGAAATGTAACTTAGAAGTAAAAATTAACGAAGACAGGAGAAACACAGAAGAAAAATTAGACGATATACAACAAAATATTCAAATAAATTGTAATCAAATAAGAAATGTGGAACAGAGAATAGATGATATTTCACAAATGAGAGACATAGGGAGACCTTACTTAAATTTAACAAATGAGACTGGGATTAAATTCTCTGGTAATATAAAAAATTTGCATCCTAGAGTATACATAAATAGTTTAAAACATAAATTAAGATTTGTGAATAATATTAATGATATTAAAGATTATATTAGAATGACATTAAATGACAATGCAGCAACTTGGTTTGCTAGTATTGAGAATGATTTAGATAATTTTCAAACATTTGAAAATAAATTTTTAAATTATTATTGGGGTGAATTAGAGCAAGCCAAGTTTAGAGAAATTCTATATTTTGGAAAGTATAATCAAAATTTAAAATCAAATATGGTTGATTATGCATTGAAATTGATAACAGTTGCAAAATATTTAGAACCACCACTTAGAGAGGATGAAACAGTCTTAAATGTATCTAGACATTTTGATGCTGATGTTGTGCAAACCGTAACTGTACAAAATATTCAAACAATAGATAGTTTTATTAATTTTATTCAAAGAATACAAAGAGGCAATATGACAAGTAATAATAACAACAGAAAAAACAATAATAACTTTCAATATAATAAAAATGATAATCAACAATATAGACAATCATATAACAATAATTATAGATATGATAATAATTTACAAAATTTTAATAATAATAACAGTAATCAAATTAGACAGAATTGTAATAACAAGAGTAATTATAATAGACAACATTTTAATAACAGTACTAATAATAATAGACAAGATTTTAATAATAGAAGAAATACAGAGCGACCTAACTATAACAGACAGGTAAATTGTGTTCGAAGGAATAGAAGCTGCGAAGACAGGGAACGAAGTAGTACAAGGCAGGAAAATGTGAGTAGAAGTAATAGTAGGGAAAGACATAGGACATCAGATCCAAGTGGTCAGATACAATCTGACAATTCTAATAATCAAAATTTTGTGCAGTAAACTTTCTGAATTACAAGTTAGGCCATTGCTATTATGAAAAACCTTCTGAATTTATTTCTCTAGATGAAGATAAAATTATTGAATCTATTAATTTAATTTATATAAATGCTTTGGCCAAAAATAAAATGATTAAGATTATGATAGATACTGGTTCAGAAAGTACTTTAGTCTCGGAGAATTTTATTTTTAATACATTAAAATTATCAGATATAATAAAGATTCCAAAAATTAAAATTGTTGGTGCAAATAATAAGAAGTTGGGTGAAATTGATAAACTAGCCAATTTTAAAATTAATATTCTTAATAAAGAAATTAATATGCAAGGATTTATTGTCAACGATTTATGTGTTGATATATTAATGGGAAATGATGAATTGGAAAAGAAGAAAGTAAAGATAGATTTTGAAGAAAAAATGGTAACTTTGGAAGGGCAAATAATTAAATTTATGCAGAAAGATGAGGTGGAAGAAGGAATAAGAGTTGATAGGATATTATTAAAAGAAAATAATGATGTTTATGAAGAAGAAATGTATTTTGATGATAGGGAAATGTCCCAAAAGAATGTAAAGAATAATTATTGTAGTGAATATTTAAGGAATGGAAATTTTAAGCAGATGGATGCCTACGAGGCGGAGTGCGTAAAATTGGAAGCAAGGAATAATGAGTACATAATGAAGAATAATGTTATTTGTAAAGAAGAAGATATAATGAAAGTTTTAAATTGCCCTGAAGAATATAAATCAATAGTCATTTCCATATTGCAGCAACACAAGGGACTTGTCAATAAAGAAAATAGAATTGCACAAAATTATATCCATAGTATAAAAGTTAAAGAAGAAAAAGATTTTAAAACAAAATCATACCCAATACCATATAAATACAGAGAAGAAGTAAACAAAACAATTAATAATATGTTAGAAGATGGAATCATTGAGAAAGCAGACACACGTTTTATAAATCCCATAGTAGTAGTACGAAAAAGATCAGGTGAAATCAGGTTATGTTTGGATGCAAGGAATATTAACAAGATTACTGAAAAGCAATTTGAAGCACCAATGAGTATAGATGGAATATTAGGAAGAATTACAGGAATGTCATTTTTCACTAAAATCGATTTACAGCATAGTTTCTGGTTAATACCTCTAGAAAGAAAAAGTAGACAGTATACAGGATTTCAGATAGATGGAGTAGTATATCAATTCAAGGTAGTACCATTTGGACTTCAATCATCTTGCAGTGCTCTATGTAGATGTCTTCATGATATTTTGGATCAATATGAACATTTTGTAATTCACTACATTGATGATATATTAATTTTTTCTAAAACGGCTGAAGATCATGAGAAACACCTAAAAACTATAATAAATAGATTAGACAAAGTTGGACTAAAAATAAATCAAGAAAAATGTACATTTTTTCAAAAAGAAGTCATATATCTAGGTTATAAACTTAACACTAAGGGAATCGAAATGGATCCAGAACGGACACAAGTCATTCAGGAATATAAAACACCACACAATTTAAGAACTTTAAGAGGATTTATTGGAATAATTAATTATTATAAAAGGATGATACCAGATCTAAGTATAAAAGAAATTCCATTACTTGAAGTACTGAGAAAAGGTGTAAAATGGAGATGGGATCAGAGAAGAGAACTAGCATTCCAAGAAATTAAAAACATTTTTCTGTCAAATTTGAAAATATACTATCCTGACTACACACAGCCATTCATATTAAGAACAGATGCATCAATAGAGAGATTATCAGGGGTATTATTACAAATACATGATGGGGTCGAATACCCAATACAATTCATTTCAAGAATTACAAAGCCACATGAAAAGGGTTACTCAGTTTCAGAATTAGAACTAGCAAGTATAATACACTGTGTCACAAAATTAAGATTTTATTTGTTGGGTAATGAATTTACAATAGAAACAGATCACCAAGCTTTAACATCTATATTAAATAACAAATATGGAAACAGTAGAATACATCGGTGGAGTCTAATATTGAGTGAATACTCATTTGAAATCAAATACATTTCTGGAAAATCCAATATAGTGGCAGATGCTTTATCAAGGTTAGAAAATACATCACAAAAAGGGCAGCGAACAATAAAAATTGGATTAAATCAATTAGTAGAAAGTACTGGATTATATTCTAAAGAAGAAATTATAAGAGATCAGATCAATTTGAGTGAAAAACAAAAAGTCCTTAGGAAAGATGGAGTATATTATAAAATAATAAATGGCATAGAAGTATATGTAATAACTAGAACTTTAGCAAAGAAAATATTGAAAAATTTACATAACAATTATATGCATATTGGTTCAAGAAAGCTATGGATGCTATTTAGGGACAATTATTTTGCAAAGAATGACATAAGTATAGCAAAAGAAATTACTAACCAATGCCCAATATGTCAACTAAACAAAGAAAAGAATTTCAAAAACCAGAACACATATAAATCTAATGTTGTATATGAAAAACTAAATACAGTTTCCATGGATTTTATTTCAAATTTAGTTCTCAGTCCAACAGGAAAAAAGCATATACTAGTGATAGTTGATTTATATACAAAATTTATTAAACTATATCCCTGCTCTAGAACAAATGTTAAAACATTAAAATTATATATTAATCAATTTTTCGAAGAAATAGGACCATTCAGAAATTGCATAATAGATAATGCTACATATTTTAACAACCAAAAATTTCGGACATTTTGTGAGAAAAAGGGAATCAACATTCATTTTACAAGTATCAGACATCCTCAGGCAAATCCTGTAGAAAGATATATTAAAGAAGTTATAAAATATTTAAGGATACTGTGCCAAAATCAACACGAAACTTGGCAGCAACATATACCACAAGTAGAGTATTTTTTAAATAATACACATAATTTGAATACAGAGGAAGTACCAGAATATTTAATGTTTGGCCATATAGGAAACAGAAAGTGGATTAGTGAATATAATCAGGATATGTTAGAACAAGTAATGCAGAAAGTGAATAACCGAATTAGGAGGAAAGCTGAAAAATATATCAGAAGACAAAATCGAAATATAAAAAAACCAATCACATTTCAAAAAGGAGACCTAGTGTTAATTCGTTCACTTAGAAAAAGTAATGTTAAAGAAAACCGTTGTAAAAAATTACAACCAATGTTTGAAGGTCCATATACAATTGAAAATCAGAATGGACTAAATAGTTATGTGTTAATAGATGCAGAGAACAGACTAAGAGGCATATTTCATATCAACGACATTTTTCAATATCATGAAGAGATTGAATAATGATTTCTATACCTTTAACACAAATATAATAACACTAATAACTTACTGATATATCCATTTTATTCAATAGACTTGATTTGTTAAATGGTAGATGGTAGATTTCATTATTTTGAATCAATTTGACATCGTACTTGTTGAATTTTGTATATATGGAAATTAATTTGTACCCTAAAAATCATAATTTGGGGTTAGACACAAAATTGATACTATAATTGCTATAAAAATGTCTTTCTAATATAATAAAGTGAAAAAAAAAAACTTACCAATTTATATTGATGAAAGTTATTTTGAATGGAAATAATTCCTATATTTTGTCTATAAATAAACAGAACACAATATCCATTATATTTTTAATTAAGGTTATATTTTATTCTCTGATATCGCATCCATTGCTCCATTTGACATGACAGTTTGACCATAGAATAGCCGAACTGTGATCCGTTGTTCTCTGCTTTGACATAGACAGCGAACAGGGATGTATTTAACACATTTTAAATTAAAAAAAAATTGAATTATTAATTTATTAAATTTAATAAGGTATGAGAAAATTAATATTTAAAAAAATAATAAGTAAATTATTTATTTTAAATATTATTTTTGGGGTATTGTGACGATTGGGGTTTATAAAAAATAATTTATAAGTTATATACTACATAATATTAGATATAAAAAAGTATTTGATTATTTTAAATAAGTTATATACTAGAGAATTTTATAAAAATATATTTATGTGAGGGCATTTTAAGAAATTAGCATATAATAATTGTAAAAAGTTGTATTTTAGTAATTATAATGTGGTAAATAGATTTAAGTGAGCCATGTGCCTAGGCAACCAACTATACAGTAAGTAATTTGACAGATAGAAATTAATCATAAGGGAATATAAAGTGGGGTTATATAATATATTGTTTGAAATGTGTATTTTATTAAATTAGAGTGTTAGTTACTAATTTAATTATATATTCTGATCTGAAAAGCCTAAATGTAAACAAAATTATTAATAGAAAAGAATGGAATTCTCTGGATCAGCGGAGATGACCATTGTTTACAGTCGAACATTCTCGATATAATGATTATGGCGGTGGATCGAACAGATATTTTTTCGAGAACATCTATATAGAAGTTAATAGAACGATTGGAACATGATCTCTTACCAGATGGTTCTGGAATAGAAAAAAGGATATAAATACCCGTGATTTGGATTCAAGATGGAGTTTTGGAAGTTTTTAGTCAGAAGTCAGGCCAGTTCATTATGAAAGTTAATAGACACATTTAGTTAGTGAATAGTGAAGTAAATTGTTCAGAATTTTCAAGAAGTCAGTCAAAAAAGTTTAGTAAGAAATATGAAAGTTAGTTGGAGTCAGTGAATCAGGTACAAATAGTCGAATTGTTTAATATAGTGAGTTAAATGAAGATTAAAAATTATGCATATAATTAATGCACATTTATAATTATACACAAATAATTATTGAAGATTATAAAAGTATATTGGAAGAAATTAAATTATATTATGGTTGGAGATTAGTATAAATCAACTTATAATAATTGGATATTGGTATATTGAAAAGAAGAATAAATATAAATGCTGTTTGCTGGTTTGGTTGGTGGTGTATAAATGCTGGTGAAGAAAACTATATCTTAAATTGGTAAAAGCTGATAATTGGAAAAAGTAATTTCACAAAAAACAAGGATAACTGAAGTACGAAGACATTCAGTGGTGATTAGAATCTATATACTTAGTGGAAAACAGTTCATTTAGGCATTCAGTGAAAGAAAGGTACAAAATTTTGTTAATATAATTTAGTTAGTGTCATAACAATTTCAATTTTGAAGATAGTTTGTTTAAATTTTAGATTGTCTATAGAATTTAATTAGTTTTATAAGAATATCAGTTTAAAGATAGTTTATTTTAAATTTACATTGACTAGGTTAGATATATATGTGTGTTTCATAATAGTTATAATAAAGATAACTTAAAAAAGTACTTACAAGCTAATTCTTTGAGAACCGCGATAAAAACCCTATATTATTAAAAATACTCATTGCTCATCATTCAAACAAAAAACACATCATAACAATATATATATATATATATATATATATATATATATATATATATATATATATATATATATATATATACATATATATATACATATATATATATATGTATATATATATATATATATATACATATATTGATACATATATATATATATATATATATATATATATATATATATATATATATATATATATATATATATATATATATATATATATATATATATATATACAGTGATGAGTGTCTTACCACCCGGCAAAATAACGGAAAGGATAGAAGACAGATTAAGTTGTGAGATAGTACGAGATAGGGCTAGTTATTAGACGTGTCTATTTGACTTCAGTCATAATTATACGGATGACCTCGAAAATATTTTATTTTAATAATTTCTGCTGTTTGAATAAATGATTAAATATATTAAGATATATTATAGTAAAAAACATTAATTAGTAGCGATTTTAAATTATAAATCTTTAAGTTTATTTAATATTAAAAATAACTCAGCTGAAATATTTGACTAAACTAAATAGGTATGTTCAGCCCGAAAACAATAATTGTTGAATGTGGAGTTGGCGTAATAGTTAGAGACGTTGTCTATTGATAAGAAGACTGGGGTTCAATTCACACCAAGGGTAAAATTTTTGTTTTACTCAATCAAAAATAATAGAAAATATGATACATATTAGGTAACAACTTTTCGAAAAACTTATTGTTTACAATTTATTCTTATTCCAATGTTATAAAATAGAAATACAAAATATTTCAAATTCAATTCCAGTTTTACAGTCTTCAGTTGTGAATGGAAAATAATCCATTAAGGATTGTTTAATGTCAAATCCATCACTAAATTCTAGTGTTAATGTCAATTCCTCTGTACAGGTAATGATTTTCAAAACAATTGACGACATTGGAATGGATGCGCGCGAACAGCTACCTGCTTTATAGCTAACCAAATCATCAAGCCTTCAAGTTATCAAATAATAACACATCGAGAAGTGTTTTTTACGGTAAACAGAAACTTTTTATTGAAAAAACAATTCGTGAAAAGGATTTTAACGGTCGAGGAAAAAGTGCAAATTGTTGTCTGGCATGTGAATGGATTATCAGACAACATGATTATACAACAATTTGTAAATATGTTTCCAAATAGGCCGGCTCCAGCACGATCAACAATTCAGTCTATTATACGTAATTTTTTTACTTATGGATCCGTGTTCGATCCAAGAGGAGTTCGCAGACGAAGGGAGGTAAATCCAGATTTGGAACTAAGGGACAATTTGATTTGTGCAAGTATTGAGCAAAATCCTACCCAATCAACACCTCGTCTCGGAGAACAATGTGGAATTCCAAGATTTAGAGTAGGTGCAATTTTATAAAGACATCGATACCGTCCCTATAAACTTCATAAATCCAACGTACAATTCCCTGGGGATCAATATAGACGTTTAGAACTTTGTCAAACTGCAATGGAAATGTCACATCAAGATGAACATTTTTTAGAGAACGTTTTGTTCATCGATGAATGTACGTTTTCATTGCATGGCCGTCACAATTCAATCAATGCTAGGTATTGATCTCAAGGAAATCCTCGTCAGATTTAGGTCGCTCGTACTCAGCGTCCTCGAAAAGTAAATGTTTGGGGAGGCATAATAGGGAATCATGTTATTGGTCCATTTTTTATAGACAGTATGTTGACTAGGCGGAAATACTTGAAACTTCTGCAAAATGAAATTGTCCCAGCCCTTTGTAATTTACCAATACCTTTCGATTCCATATGGTTTCAACACGATGGTTGTCCTGCACATAATTCTCGCATCGTCAGTGAATATCTCAGTGCGACTTTTCCTAATCGATTGATTAGTGGCCACGGATATTTTTTTATTTTTGTAGAATTTTTACTTATTCTTTAAAAGTTTTTACTTTATTTTCGAAAGTACGACGATACTGTTTTGTCAATAAGATTTTTTGTTTTAACTTTAGTTTTTGTTTAGTTTTGTTTAGTGATTCAAAGCAAAACGATCTTTGCATAATTTCAAATTATTAAAAAAAAAAAGAAAACCACATGTGTGTTTTGAACTCTAATCGTCTGCGATGTCTGTATCACAATGTCGAATTCTTACCACTAATCCACGAAGGATTTATAATTATTCTGTGACAAGAGTGTATGAAACTCCTCAAATCATAGTAGAAATTATTCTTGGTTAATAATTTAAAACTTTAGATTAAATAATCACTATTAATTAAATTATTTTATTCACATTTTTGCTTTATTGTGGTCAATCAGTTTTTACTTTATGCGAAATTAAAAAATGGAAATACGTCGCACATTCGACGTTACTCATAATAATTATGACCGAGGTGATTTAGCTCGAATCTAACGTCTAAAGGTGTGAAACTATTGATAATGCTAATGTAATGTAATGTAAATTATAGGTTTCTATCAATTATTTCTCACCTCTACGAGTTTCATCTCTTTTTATTTCACAAGGTAACTGTGTTTTCTATCTCTTACGTTAAAAAGCCGGGTGGTAAGACACTCATCACTGTATATACATATATACATATATATATATATATATATATATATATATATATATATATATATATATATATATATATATATATATATATATATATATATCTAATATATAAAATTTCCCTGTCACGAAGTTAGTTACCGTACTCCTCCGAAACGGCTTTATTAAATACGTCTGATAATCGGCTACTATCTATTTTTCATACCCCTAAGTGATATGGGTTGTTCACCCTTAATTTTTTTTTTTTAATTTTTCGACGAAATTTTTTATTTTTGTTTTTTTATAATGTTGCATTAAAAAATACATACAACCCTAAACTTTTACTTTTTTATCATCTACCCCTATTTTTTATGTCTATTTTAGTAATTAAATCATTTTTCATCTCGCTCGATAACTGATCAATTATAGTGTTTTTAACTGTACTTCGATTAAAAATCTAAAATGTTTTTTAAGAAAATAAACATTTATTTTTATTATTAAAGTTTAATTCTGATATATGATTAGTGTTACTGTTTTGTATAAAACTTAATGAGGTCGCTGGTTAAATGATATTCGATAAATAATAATAACGAAAAAATGTAATAATTTGTTTGTAAATCAATTAGCGAAAAATAGCAAATATAACTGTCAATAAATTAGGAAATTAACTGGTCTTACTCATTATTAATGTTTGTACAAAGAAAGACTTACCTTTTGAAATATTGGAATCGTAGCCAAGGAAATCTCGTTGGTACCGCGTCGGGGCGCCGGCCGACGCTCGATGGCGAAAACCTATCGCACTAGGTCTGTTTAGTTCGATGTCTTGGGATGAAGTGTCTTGAGATTGCAGGTCAGAAAAGAATCTTTTGGCCGTTGGGTAGAAGAGGGTACATCAATAAATCACCCTATTGTATTGTAATTGAGACCGTAATACGAAACCGTACACTTGTGTGAATATTTGTGACACAGAATACAAAGGAAGTCAAATTCTCCGCACTTATAACATAATACATGAGACAACCAGTTTTTACAGGAAGCAATATATTTACCAAAGTCGTTAGGATACATAGCATTATATTAGATCACATAACAGTACCGTAACAGAAATATTAATAGTAAAAATATGAAAAGAAATAGTATATACTTTCCCAAACAGTTACCAATCTTAGATTCTTCAAATTTGCCGCACCTTTATTGGTGAGTGAAATGCCACACTATACCATAAACTGAAGCCATTCTCCTGTTTCACTCACACAAGACTTTTCTCACTCCCTACACAGTTTTCGGCCATCCATGATTATTGTTTATGCATCAAGTGTAGTAGTAACGTTCACAATTATCAATTTTCTATTTCTGTGTAACTCTCATAATAACTATTAATTATTACTATTTTATTCATAATAATAAAATTATTAATTTTAAGTGTATTTGGCACGATTAGATCAGTTAATGAAGTTTTATTTAAACAAGTGATTTACATAACCTTAAAAGTACTCAACACGTGTCACGAGCTCCAACCAACAACGGCTTTTGTGTTGTAAGTATACTTTTTTTAAATAATTATTTGAATTTTTTACAACTATTGTTTTAAATTTTTTTTCATAAAACTAATATTTTCGCTATAATCCTGACCGTAATTATAATTATAACGTTTTCCATCATTAAGTAATTTTATTAATTCTATTTATATGCGCAATGAAGTTATACGTTTAGAACAACGACAATCACGCCGTTTTACGGTTAATAGACGCAGAACAAATGACCAACAACGCCAACAGGTACATCGTGCATTTACATCTGATTCATTTTGCATATAGCATTCCAGTACGAGCCCGATATTGAATATTATGCTCATTCAAAAGTGGTAATTAGTGCTATGGATAAGGAATGTCCGCATTGTCATACTCTCAAATTCAAAAATGAGCCACCTGGGATGTGTTGCGCGTCAGGAAAAGTGCAATTACCTGAAATTGAAACACCACCTGAACCATTGAATGGTTTACTTATCGGCACGGATCCAGATTTTAACGTATTCCTGAAGTCAATTCGAACATTCAATTCCTGCTTTCAAATGACATCGTTTGGAGCAAGAGAAATAGTTCGAAATACTAATGCTAATGGTCAACAATACAATTCTACATTCAAAATCAAAGGCCAAGTTTATCATAAAAGGCTCATTGCTGCCAATGCCAAACGAACCACATAAATTTTTACAAATCTACTTTATGGGCGGCGAGGATTCCGGAAGCGCACTTGATAATCGCGTGAATGCACGTTGTGACTATAATAACCTTGATTCATTTTTTGCCAGGCGCATCGTCAGCGACTTGGACGCTCTCTTGAACGAGCACAATGAGTTGTTGAAAATATTCAAATCACACATGCACATATTATGGTGGGTACACATATGCGAGCCGAACTGTTTGCGAACTGCTCGTGAGCTGTTCGCGAAGAGTTCGTCGAAAATATGTTTATGTTCAGGCTATCCAATACCCTAACTATCTAATAACAAACCAAGAATTAATTTACTTCGTTATTCTAAACATTTCGGTATTTTGTTTACATTATCTGTTATTAATTTCTCTCGCTACTTAGATAAGCCGCGCTCGTTCAGCAATTTTGTTTAACAGAATGATATCATCGCACACTTGGCAGAAACAATTTATAGACACAATTTATAGTTCTGCGAACATTCTTTGTGTTCGTCCCAAAAACCGACATGCTGTGGTTCCTGACGAGCGAACAGCTCGCTAGCGGTTCGTCCCGTCGTACAAATTAACGAATATAGCGTTCACAAACGATTCGCGAACAGTTCTGCTCGCATATGTGTACCCGCCTTTACAAAGCGATAATCACACTATTGTCATTAACCCTGATAAAACACCAGCTGGAGAACATATTCGTAGATTTAATGCACCTGTTGTTGAAGACGTTGCTGGAATCATGGTTGGCGATCGTACAGGTACACGAGAAATTGTGATTCGTAGAAGAAATAATAATCTTCAGTTCATTGCTGATACACATCGTTCATATGATGCTCTCCAATATCCGCTAATATTCTGGAAAGGGCAGGACGGATATTGCATAAACATAAAACAACGAGATCCCGTATCAGGTACTTCATTTATCATTAACCATTTAACAAAACAATTAAATTATTGAACTGAATTAATTTAAATTAATAATCATAAATATATTATTATAGGAGCTGAAACAAACAAGAACATTAGCTCGAAACAATCGTCCAATCTATCATCTGGGATGAATGTACTATGGCACACAAACATTCAATTGGGGCGTTAAACAGGACATTGAAAGATATTAAAAACAACGACAAACTATTTAGCGGCACTCTGTTGGTGCTTTCAGGTGATTTCAGACAAACACTTCCCGTCATTCCACGTTCAACATACGCTGATGAGATCAACGCTTCCTTAAAATCATCTCTATTGTGGCGTAATGTTGAAAAAGTACAGCTGAAAGTAAATATACGCGTTCAAGTGCTTCAAGATCCATCCGCTGAAACATTCTCAAAACAACTCGTAGATATCCGTGATGGAAAAGTTGTTACAGATGAAACTGGATACGTAAAATTACCGACCTATTTCTGCACAATTGCTGATTCGCAAGATACTCTCATTGAACAAATATTTCCTGATGTACATACACAGTACATAAATCATGAGTGGCTTGCAGAAAGAGCTCTTTTAGCAGCAAAAAATGCAGACGTCAATAATTTAAATTTGAAGATACAACAGTTGTTGCCAGGGAACTTGGTATCATACAAATCTATTGATACAGTTTGCGATGCCAGCGAAGCTGTTAATTTTCCCACAGAATTTTTGAACTCACTGAATTTGCCAGGCATGCCAACGCATAATTTACAATTGAAAGCTGGATCTCCAATTATCTTGCTTCGCAATTTAAACCCGCTACGGCTGTGCAACGGTACGCGATTAGTCATTCGAAAATTGATGAAAAACGTTATCGAATCCAGCATTTTAAATGGCAAGTTCAAAGGTAAAAATATATTAATACCACGGATTCTTATCATACCTACAGATGTGCCAATTCAATTCAAACGAATTTAGTTTCCGATTAGATTGGCATTTGCAATGACAATCAACAAATCCCAAGGCCAAACGATGTCTATTTGTGGCTTAGATTTAAGTACACCATGTTTTTCACACGGGCAATTCTACGTAGCATGCTCTCGAGTGGGCAAACCATCCAGTTTGTTTGTGCTCGATAAAGATGGGCTAACATAAAATATTGTTGACGCTATAGCATTAAGAGATTGATTTTGTTTGTTAGGGTTACTATCGTAATTAATATGTGATATGTAATTTTAAGTAATAAACTATAATAACTTGAAAATAATATTGTTTGGCGTTTGTTAGTTTTATATTCCCTTATCGTTCATAGCGCTCCTCGCCCATTTCGCGCATATACCACATAGTTACACACTTATAATAAGTAAGGAACTTTTTGTCTACACTAGAATTTATCTAGAAACTAGAAATAATTTATAAGGCAAAACAGCGTTTTGCCGGGTCAGCTAGTATATACATATATATATATATATATATATATATATATATATATATATATATATATATATATATATATATATATATATATATATATATATATATATATATATATATATATATTCGGATAAATTTCCGCGGTCAGATGAATGAAAATTACTTAGTTCTCGGGAAGAACCGTGTTGAGAATTTATTACTCGACGTTTCGGCACCCATATTGGAACCATTATCAAGAGTGATACGGTTCGGTTCGAGTTCGGGGTCTCAATCTGCCTACTCCCCTCACTCGAGACGTACCAGTATCGTGTTCTGTATTACAAGAACTGTCTCTCGGCACTAAGGTCTCAATCTGCCTACTCCTCAGTGTCGAGTGACGAGTAGTACATAGTATAGAGAGTCAGTGTCGAGTCACTCGACATTGAGGACTAGGCAGATTGAGACCTCAGTGCCGAGAGACAGTTCTTGTAATACAGAACACGATACTGGTACGTCTCAAGTGAGGGGAGTAGGCAGATTGAGACCCCGAACTCGAACCGAACCGTATCACCCTTGATAATGGCTCCAAAATGGGTGCCGAAACGTCGAGTAATAAATTCTCAACGCGGTTCTTCCTGAGAACTAAGTAATTATATATATATATATATATATATATATATATATATATATATATATATATATATATATATATATATATATATTGTTATGTTTCTTCTTTCCCAACCAAAGAAAAATAAATAAAAAAATCCATCGAAATAAAATTTTAAGATATTAATATAAACAAATTGTATATAGTAATTCAGGATAAGATTTAGTGTAGATAAGAATAGAAATTTATTTAGCAAACGACCTTTTTCCGTTTCAAACAAAATTATCAAAAAACCTTTGTTTAGAATTAGAAGACATTTTACCTGTAAGTTAATCTTTTCATTGTTTGTATAATCGAGTATTAAATGACCATATTCTAATCTTTTGAAATATGTATAAATTGTGTATTGACAAAACCAATTTTAAAGTAAGCTATTTAGTTTTTCTCTGAAACCGAAATTAGGCTTTTCCAAAATCATGGTAAACACAATTTGAGCTTTTGATTGGACGGTCGTTTTTAAATGGGAATTTGTGAGCCGATCATGAGAACCGGAGACGTCAGTGATAATTTGTCATCGAAGGAAACAGTCGTTTGTCTCAAGATAGGGTGTGGTTCGTGAGTTGGATACCGGCATTGTGAAAAGAATTGAATAGTTTTGCAGAAGGAGATAGCAAGTAGATTGAAAGAGGTCCTTGTATCTACCGTTGGCATTTTGTGAAGATTTGTGAAAGTAGTTTTACGGCATCAAGTTGACAAAAGGAGGTCCTTGTGTCATTAATAAGTAGTTGAGTTTTTTGGAGAAGTGCATAAGGTGTTTTTGGTTAGTGCAGCAGGTTTGCAGAGACGTTAGGAAGGAGCCTAGTTGCCAAAAAGGAGAGATCACATCGTTGAGGAGACTGGATTTTTCTGGGTATGTTCCAACATACAACTAAGAAAATAAGCTGTAAGTGTTTTGTACAATTGAATTTTATATCTGTGAAGGATCGGTTTGACATCATGGTCATTAGCATTCAAATTTAAGAACTTAGGTTTTGTTAGGCTAATCAAAAGTTTAAAGTTTTGTTGTTTTCTTGTTTCAAGTAAAGAAAAATTTAAGTAAAATTGGTTTTCACTTAATATAAATGTATGTAGATTTAAAAACTTATTATTATAAAAATTTGATTTATTTTCTTGTATGCTGATTATCAAGATAACGACAGTATTTGATAATTGTTTTATTCGTTCATATAAAATAAAGAAACGTAAATTTTTGTAATATAATATTTTTTTTATTCTTATCCTTCTTTTCTCCCGATAAAAGACAACTAGAAAATCTTTGAATCCATCGAACACAGGTAATATAAGGAGTTTATTTTACTTTTGATAACAAATAAGTTATATTTTTTTATTGGCTCAATAAACTAAGATTAAAGTCAAAATAAACAATCATAACAATATATATATATATATATATATATATATATATATATATATATATATAAATATATATATATATATATATATATATATATATATATATATATATATATATATATATATATTAGAAACTGTTTTCTTAATTCGTAAACACCTACATGTTTTTTCAGCAAGACCTAATCATATGACTATTCCACCAGAAATTCAATCTTTGATGTTTATTTACTGATCCCGTTTACTCAGTTAATGAAGAAATCTATATTATATTCTGTAAAGAAACTATACAACCATCTCCCTTTAAAACTTAAATCTGCAACGTCTTTGCCTATGTTCCGTAAAATGACAAAAGCCTATCTATCTGAAAGACCATATTCAGTAGAAGAGTTTTTTAACGAATAACTAAGAAATTACACTACTTTTGTGTACAAGTAACTTAAGTATGTTTATATATATTTGGGTATCATATGCAGCAACTTCAATTTATTAGTTCGTAATGTTTTATTATGCAATTTGCAATTAATTTAAATTTTGCAATTAATTATTTACTTTATTATCTTTTATTTTGTGATATTGGCGTTTTTTTAACTTCAGTGAATTTTAATTATTATTATTTTCTGACTTTTTGTAAGCTTTGTCCATAAAATTGTACAATTTTCTGTGACAATAAAGCATATTTCTACTTTGTGTGTGTGTGTGTGTGTGTTTGGTGAGTTGGCTTGGAATATTTCTACTTTATTCTACTCTGTACCCATACGATATAAACAGTTATATTTTAAGTCGTTTAAACATAGTGTTAAAGAATTCTTGATTTACCACAGTTTCTATTCTATTGATGAGTATCTGTCTCATGTATTGTATTGTATTTTTTATGTTTGACGAATGTAATAATGTAGAAATTTACATGAATAAATTTATCTATCTATCTACTTTTTAAATTTCTCACTTTTTTCCTAGTTACATATTATAACAACACCATTAACTCTTCAAAGGACATCGAATAAAGTCAAGATAAACAATAGTATAACAGAAAACTTTAAGGTCTATTCATCTAAACTATTTAGCACAATATTAGAAAAGGTTATACAGGAAGCAAAAAACATTAATACAACAGGACTGATCTACCACAAACAACATAACTGCTTAGCATTTGCGAACGACTTGGTAATCTTGGCTAGAAGGAAAATAGAGCTGATGAAAATAGTCATGAAACTGAAAGAGAGGATAGCAACCAAGGTAATGTATATAATTTTTTTTTATTTAATTTGCAAATTTAAAATCTGCTATTACAAGCTATTAGTAAATGTGAGTATTTATTGCAAATACATAAGAGCAGAAATTATCCACTGCTAACACTCCCAATACTAACCCTAACAAATTAAATTAATGTACGATTATAATTTGAAACTAAAATTGAAATGAATAATAAAATTAAAATTGAAATTAGTAAATAAAGTCTGTTGGCCACTTTCTCTTTAATCTTCGTCTGACTTCTGGTTGGAGGTGGAAAGTTTCGAACTTGGATTTGAGGTTCGAATCGGTTTGTAAATGCCCTTTTGTCCGCTTCTTGTCGATCGACGACCATAGGTATAATAAAAGTTGAAGTTGTGGAGTAAAAGTGTTGATTTATTGACAGCTACTGGTAATTACACAATATGATGTTCGTTAGGTAACTACTTATGATTGACTGTAGTAGACTGCGCTCACATGGGCTCAAATCCCCAATTTATAATCTCACAAATAATTCATACCTTAGCATAGAGGTTATTGCTTCCTATCCTATACCATACCAACAACCTTTGCTTACCCTACAATTTAATCTACGCCTTAATTGCGACACTTAGGAAGTTCAATTAGAAAATATATTATTCGGCTATTTATTTAGTTGTAGGTAAATGAACTAATTATTAAAATATTATACGATATGGTTTTACAATGTCACTTATACACGGTGAAACTATAATAGATTAAAAAGTTAAGAATAATGTGAGATTACAAATTAAGGGGTTAATTTGTGATTGAACAGAGGTGTAGTTGTATTGCTTCCTCTTTTGTTTGGGCTTGCAGATGTTCTAAATAATTTCTTATTAGTCTGCTGATTTTGTCGTCAACGAACTATATACCAGAGTCATCATGCAGTGTTTTGTTACTAACGTACCACGGCGCGTTGAAAATGATTGTGAGTATTATGGATTAGATTCCCTGAATGATTTTGGTATTAGAAGGCTTTGAACAGCCCCATAGTTGCACTCTAGATGTTTATATAGGCTTTATTATGCACTTATACAAGAGAAGTTTATTATCTGTAGATAATTGTGATTCTTTGTCTATAAACCAATTCATTTGACGTATTTTCATGTTAATTTGGATTTTTTTGCCAAGATGTGTGCTTTCCAAGTGAGCTTTTGGTCAAGTGTCATTCCCAAGTATTTGACTTCTGTTTTTACTGGTAGTAATATGTTGTTCAGTCCGATTCTCGGACATATGTTGTTCCTGTTAGTCAGTAGCGCACCTAGAATTTGCCTCTGGGGGGGGGGGGTTTTGGTTGGTCACCAAATTTTTTTTATGATGTTACCTCCATTTTGAGTCCTTAAAATGTGTAAGTAACAGTGTCGGAATAGGGTCCTGGGGGGGAGGGTTTAACCCCCAAACCCCCCCTCGGTGCGCCACTGCTGTTAGTGAATGTAATTTGATTAGGCTTAGTATGGTTAACTTTGATTTTCCATCTATTCATCCAGTCTTGTAGTAGGTTCAGGTGTATTTGAAGGTTTCCTGATTCTATTTGGGGGTCATCATCGATGGATATTATGGCGGTGTCATCTGCGAACATGGTTACTATGGTCGTATTTGTTGTTGGGATATTAGCAATGTATATAAGATACAGGAGGGGACCCAGGATACTTTCTTGAGGGACAACGGATTTTGTGGGATAGTAATGAGAGGTTTTTGTAAGGAATCTCACTTGAAAGTAACGTTCTGTGAGATATGATTTTAAGAGTAGATAGTGAGAAGTGAGAAAGAATGACTTAAGTTTATACTGGAGGCCGTCATGCCAAATACGGTCGAAGGCTTGTTCTATATTTAGGAAGGCAGCAGTGCAAATTTTTTTTCTCATCGAGGCATAAATTAATGTTTTTAACAATCCTATGACATTGTTGTAGAGTTGAATGGGCTCCGCGGAAACTAAACTGGTGTGTTGGGATCACAGAATTAATTTCGATGTCTTCTGAGATTCTTTGGAGCAAAAGTCTTTTGACATTATTGGAAGTAAGCTTATCGGTCTACATGAAGTAGTAATATTTGGTGGTTTATTTGGTTTAATAATCATAATTATTTGTGTGAACTTCCAATTAATCGGATAGTAGGCTAATATTATGATATTATTATATATCATTGTTAGTAGGAAAATTGCTTTTCGCGGTAATTGTTTTTAAATTATCCCGGTGATCATATCGAAGCATGGTGCTTTGTAGTTTTTGCATCTAGAAATTTGTTCTTTTACATTAATAGGAGTAAAGCATTTATTTGGTAGCATCATTGGACATGGAGGGTCTAAAAAGTTTTTAGCTTGTTCTTCATTATTATTTTTATTAAGTTCAGGTGCACCAAAAACGTGTGAGAGATGTTCAGCAAAGATTGATGCCTTTTCTTGTTCAGATTTTTCCCAGCTTCCATCGGCTTTCCTTAGATATGGTATGTGCTGTGTAGGCCTCTTAAATGATTTCGTTGCTTTCCAGATGCTGTGGTCTACTTTTGACAGGCTGTTGATGAACAGTTCAAATGTATCATTTCTCGCGTCTCGTAGAGCAGTTTTAAATTACCGTGTTAATCTATTGTATTCATTTTTATCTATAGGATTGCGACTTCTTTGTCATATGCGCCTTGCTCAGCATTATCGATATCGTCTGGTTGCTTTAATCTTAAATTTAAATTTTCATTTATGTAAGACTCGAATACATTCCAGTTGGTCTTTAATGTTGTCAACTTAGGGATATTCGGACGTTTTATAATTTGCGTAGATACTGTGACAACTATGGGAGTATAGTCGGTGGACAGATCCCAGGATGCTTTTATGTCAAAATAATTTAAGGCCATGCTATGGAGGATAAAGAAGTCAAGTAGATCTGGGATTTTGTGTGGATGGACAACCTACTAATGACCAGTAGGTGGATTGTCCTGTAGATAGGTAAGAGCTGTTTGTGTTAGCTATGGCTTGTCTGAGATTTTTTTCCTTTGTCGTAGCAACAAAATTTGTTGGGAAGATTTCGTCAAAATAATTGATGAAATTACACAAGAAGTATTGAAGCAAAGCAAAAGGCTCGTGAAGAAAGACGTACCTAAAGCTAATGAAGTTAAAGAAGAAGTGACGACATAATTAGTGAAGCTATACAATAAATTTATAAGTTTAATAAGGAAAAATTGGGAGACATTAACGAACAAACAAAGAGAAACTATTTTGGGAAAATCAGGGATAGAGTTTTGCGCTTAAGAGTAGTAGTTCCCAGCTCGATACATTATCTAATGAACAAAGAAATAGAAGAGAAACAAAGTGACAAGGATTAAGAAGTCGAAACAAGTGACACAGAGCAAGAAATAAGTATGGCTCTTACAATCAACGAATTTTTAAATATCTCAAGCAAGGTGTTGCCCAGTGAGTTTGATGAAAGCGCAGGTAAACTGCAGTCATTTTTAGATGCATTGGAACCACTTGAGAAAATAGCGATAGGGCACGAGGAAACAGCGATAACATTAATAAAGAGAAGATTTACCAATAAGGCCAGAAACCTTATAACTACGGAGGACACAATCCCAAGAATAGCAGCAGAACTGAAGAGAGAACTGACAGGCGACAGTCCGAAGACGGTAATAGCTAAATTGGCGAAGAAAAGATAAATTTATAATTTTGAGACTTCAGTGCATCTGAAGTTGAAGAATTAGCAGAACAGGTAAAAGTTGCATACATAGCGGAAGGAATTCCATTGGAACTAGAAAAAAATATACAACGGAAACTGTATTTGCAACAATGAAACGCAACGTCAACACAGAAAAAGCTAAATTTATATTGGAAGCATGTAACTTCACAACCACACACGAAGAATGTTCAAATTTTTATCGATCGACGCGACAGAAGATAACACAAAAGGAAGAGTGTTAAATTATAGGACACATTACGAATCTAAGAGAGGACAGCACCAGTATAGGAGAGGATATCACAATAAATATGACAAGGGGAGAAGGCCTACCTATGAACAACAGAACCAAGCAAAGGGAAACCAATGAAACTATACACACAGATGGTATAGACAATACAGCAACCAGATATATAGAGGGAACCAGAGAGGAGGACATAATAGGAATGTAAGGCTACTAGAATTAAAAGATATCCAAGGGAAATCGCAAAAACTCCCAGTTTGGGTTTTGAATAATCAAGATAACTGAATTACACAGTTAGAAGTGGAATACCACATCTACAACTTCGACTTAAACTTAACAAATTTCGTACAAATGAAAACAGCAATCCTAGGACAGACAAATACAGTTATCATAGACACAGAAGCCGATATTGCTATACTCAAATGTTCACAAGATTTTATGCAGGAAAATAAAAGGAGTAACTAAAGGAGAATTGCACACAATGGGAGAAGTCGAAACAACACTAAAAGAACGTCGGTTTGAACATATATTTCAATTAGTAGAATCTAACTTTCCCATTCCAATAGACGGAATCATTGGGAGGAACTTTATTTTAAATTTTCAATGCGTATTGGACTACTCTTAGCTGAAAATGCATATTAAAGACGACGGAGACTGTTACGTTAGTACTAACAATTTAGATAACATACGTAATGACACGATAATAATACCGCCTAAATGCGAAATTTACAGAATAGTAAAAAAATTTCAAATACTAAAGAACGACAGAGTAGTGGAACAACAGGAGATACTACCTGGAATATTCATAGCGAGAGCAATCATTTCAAGCAATAATCCGTACATCAAAATTTTGAATACAACCTACGAAATGGTAAGGATAGAGACAAACACAATCAGAACACTAGACATTGTAGCATTTGAAATTTATTGGAATCCCCTCGTATATGTGTTAATTGAAATCCCCTTATATATGCATTATCATAACGAAGAATTTTTTCAATGTTTCTTAGTTCGTATCCTTCAATTTATAATCTTTCGTCTTTTTAGGTCGCCGCTGTCGATAATGAATCATTTTATTGTTTATTTATGTCACAGGCGCAAATTCTTCGATGTTTCTTTGTTCAAACCGCCCGATATTGCGTTTTCAAATTAATCTACGTCTTAATTTCCGTTGTGTTTAGTTTATACCATAAGTGCTTTGTTTGTTCTAAGTTTTGTGAGCAATTTTTTTAGATAATTTCGTCACTCTCAGTGGAGCCGCTGTTAGAGGCAGTGGTTTCGGTGTTAGTCCGAATTTTTCTTTTAATTCGTAATGTTTTTTTTTGTTTTTTCGTCTTTTGTCATGCGAAAATGTGCAGTATGGTAGCAGTGTTGAGTTTTAAGTGCAGTCGATGAGGTTGACAGAGATAACGGAAGAATGAAGACGTTTTAGAGGTCGGCCAAAAAGAAAACCGACAAATATGTTAGAGAAGTGGTATTTTACTCAAGTAATGTGTTTATAAAGATATCAACATTTCCATTGTCCAGTTTTTAAGAAGCGTTTACATGGTGTGTCCAATGTGCCTGTTTCCACCTCAAACCTCAATGTCCTAAGCAGCCATTTAGGGATATTTTTTTTACAGTTTGAAGATGTAGTTTTTTGTTCCAGTTATTGAAAGTTATACAGTGAAACTCAGGTAACTTTTTTTTGTGATCAGATTTTAAAAGTAAAGCAGACATTTTTTAAATAAACGTAATAATTGCTTTCATACAAAAAAATTGTAATATTTAAAGTAGTAAATTTTTATGGTTTGACTTTTAGCTGTCATTTTATTTGTTCAGTTTTGTTTTAAATTTAGTATTAACATATGACAGTTAGCACTATTTTTGACATTTGGTAAATACCGAATCATATTTGAGATTTTGTTTTTGTTTTTTAAATATGGTTAACCACTATGCATAGTTTCACTTAAAAAGATTTTTTTTGATTTGTAATAATTTATTTCTGCTACAAATTGTCGCCCATTAACAATTGTAAGTTTTTTCTGTATTTTTTTTAATTGTGACTATTAATATAGTGTTTTTATGTTCTCTATGTTTTGTAACTGTTTGTGGTGACACAAAAATAAATGGTAAATTTTTGTTTCTTAACATTTGTTTATTTTTTTAACTAACCCTTTTTCAGTTTAATTTGAGAAAAAGATTTTGAATGTTTTGCATCTCTGATAATTATATCTCCAGTTACAACTAGCTGGTTGTAATAGGTATAATTAGGCACCTCAAGTGGCGCCCTATATTAAATTTCTTGAGGTGTTTCCTGTTTCGTTTTGTTTTTGTTTGTTCCAAGAGATTTATGACCCTTTATTTCATTTTTCTGTAGTTGCCCCAATTAAAACCCCTTTTTCTTTTACTTATCCACGACCCCAGCTCTCCTACCAAAGCCTGAGTGCCCGTTCGCACTAGTAGCGATTATTTTGCTTACCCTTCTCCACCCCCATAGTTTCTCTTCCTGCATTTTTCTACCCCTTGTATTAATACTTCCATGGTAGGCAAAATACTTCGTTACAAAATGTCGCCCAACGTGTGAGGCTCCTGAATATCCCTACACCAGTTGTCTTAACAAAGTAAGACAGATTCTTTTCCCCCAAACTAATATCTTTTTCAATTCTTCCCCGAGTTTTTCTGCCATGTATATGAAACCCCGTCTTCCAGATAGTGCCCGAGTGTCCCACAAACAGTGTGTTTATGTATTTGTATTAAGATAAGTATTTTGTATCAACATATGCATTGTTGTTTTTTCTATGTAATGTACTGGAAATGTTTCTATATGTATTTTATGTGTATTGGTAAATGAAAGCAAATATTTTGAGATTGAATATTTAAATATGAATTTTAAATGAAGTATTGATATTGATTTGATTTTTAAAAGTTTATTAACAGTAACAAATAATACCGTTATTGTTGCATTTATTTTAAATTGATTTGACAGGCTTTACAGAATAATCGGTTTTTGTAATTTCAGTTTGTTCGGTCATTTTGAGTAAATGTGTATATTGTTAGAGTGACTTTTGTTTGAGATGAGTATAGTTGAGTTATGCCCTTTGTCCCTTGTTTTTCATTGTTTCCTTCTAGGCCCTCTCTGACGGCGTTTATGTTATGCCACGGGTAAGTAGGAGATTTTGAAAGAGAAGTAGTTCCCAGTGTCCCATGTTGTTCCCTAATTAACCCTCTCTGACGGTGTTTTTGTAATGCCACGGGTTAATAGGAGATTGTGTTCCCCTGTGTCCCCTTTTGTGTTTTCTGTCTTGTATCTGAATGACCACAAGTGTAGACTCGTGATCGGAGGTGCTGTTTAGTTTCGCCTAAGAGCAGTCTCATTTAGTTTTCAGAACAAGAGCAAGGTGTTTTATTCTGTGTTATTTTGTGTAGCTCACTCAAAAGTCAAGTTTTCAATATTGTTAGTTGTTGTGTCCCCCCTGTATGTGTAGTTTATCAAGTCTGTTGTTTTGTGTCCCCCTGTATATGTAGTTAATTGAGTTTGTATGTTTTAAACCATTTTTAGTTACACTGTGTATTTGCTTTCATCCAAACATTGTTTTAGTATTTTTTTATCCCCCTGTATGTGTATTTCATTGAGTCGGTTTGTTTTGAACCATTTTTTTTAGTTAAATTGGGTATTTGCTTTTATCCAATTTTTCGTTAAATCAAGTCCACTGCTACTGTTTTAGAATTTTTTGCAAAGTCCTTATATTCGTTGTTTATGTTGTCTTTGAAAAATTACGTAGTAATATTTCCGTCTATTTTCTGAGATCGAAATAATAGGTACGTATTTGGAATGTTTATTAAGTGCGCATTTTTATGGTCTTATTTTGAATGGTACGATGATCGTTTGTTTATTCCCAGTCCGTCTAGTAAACATTCCATATTTGAGATGAATTTTGTTTACATTCATGAAATAATTTATTTCGTATGTAAACGCTGTCCTTCTTTAAGTGTTTAAGAAAGGTTTAAGACTTTTATTTCGTCTTTCTTTCAAGTGATTAGATATTTGCTGCGTTTTAAATTTTAATGACCCAGTTTTGTACGAAAAAATTAGGTCAAATTTTTTCGTTTCTTTAAAGTCAAATAGTCCAGGCAATGTGTGAAAATTTTTAAAGCTTCGAAAGAGAAATGTTTCTGATTTTACAGTCCATGATTAGTCCGTATGTTTCCGTGTTATTTTCTGTGTTATAAGTAGGAGGAAATGATGATACAACTTCGTTTTGTCCATGGCTAAGGCCGATTTGTTAGTGACAAAGCGGAGTATTGTTATTTTCCTTCTGTCTGTTAGTTCTGTGTGTCCTCGTGTTTTTTCCTTGTTCGTTTTCTGTGTTATAAGTAGGAGAGAATAATTATACGACTTCGTGTATTCCTGGCTAAGGCCGATTTGTTGAGAATATATAGCGGAAGTATTGTTATGTTTCTTCTGTCATTTAGTTTTGTGTCGTTTCGTGTCTTTATGTGGTCAGATGTTGTAGTAGAGTTGTGTTGATGGTCTAAAATGTATTAGTTTGTGTTTTGAGTATTAGGTTTTTGAAATGTCATATAGGACGTACAGGCACGTGACCTGGATTTGTGTATCCTTGGATATTTCTGTTGTTGTGTAAGACTGCGTAGCAGCATCCCCTTTCCGTGAATTATTAGAAAGGATAAGCCTTTCTATGTGTTAAAGTAAGACTATTGGCCTAGTCCCAATAGCATTCCTTCTTATTGTAGAGTTTGTGATGAGTGAGATGATTTAGCAGAAGCGGAGGTACAAATACTTGCATTGTCCATTGAGACGTTTTGATTGCTAAGGTGAAAGTACCTGGCCGCTTATCGTGAAAATATTTTGTATGTCGATTGTGAGACCATGTTCGTGAAAGATTTGAAGTAGTTTTAGTACTACCGTTGAATGACCCACTTAGAATTCCCCAGTCTATTGTTGTGACCCTGTTCGAGTTTTGTAGAGGAATGATTAACGTTTCTTTGTGATTTGTATAATGATGTTGTATCCAATTATTATCCGTGAAATGATGAGGTTTATTTCTTGATTGCCCCTTTATTCCCTTCCCAGACTATGTCTTTGACCTTATTTGTTGTCATGAGAGGTACGGCTAGGGCGATGAGTTTTGGATTCGTCCGCCAGGTGACCTGTTGAGCTTTTAAGGAAGATAAGCATTAGTTTTTGCCTTGTGTATATATATTCTTCTTCTTTTCCCTTCTTGCCATTGATTTTGGGATTTTTGTACCCAGTTGGAAGTTTTATTGTTGATGACGGACTGTAATGATTTTTTTGTTCCCTTTGAAAGATTATAGTGATTCTTATGTCCCCTTGGAGATCTGTAATGATGTTTCTGTTCTTTTGAAGTGTTGTCGTAACTTTTTTTTGTTTTCTTTGGAAAACTGTTACGATTTTTTTGTTCTTTTGGAAATATTAGATTGAGACTGAATTGTTTGTGTATCGATTATGGTTTGTATGCCATGTGCCCCTTTTCTCTTCTTCTTTTCCAAGATTGTGTTTTAACGTTTTGGATTTTTTTTCTTCTTTTGTCCTTTTGGGAGTTTCCGGACTTGGAAATTTTTCGCTGTGTTTATCCCAGAGGATATCCTATGGAACTATTGGCCATCCTGTTTTCTCTTGTTTGTGTAGTTTGATTTTCGACAAGGTGTTGGAAAATCAGTGGTTGACTGTCGTAGTCAACTTTGTTATTGTTATTTGATGCTATTTTGGTTATCTATCTAGTGGATAACTATAGCGAAGCTTGCTTAAGCTGTGTTGTTGGCCACCCGCCTTTGCTGAGCTGGAAGCACTCCTCTTTTCGCTCCCAGAAACTTTAGCACTGGTCTGTTCCACGTTTTTGGTTAGGCTAGAGCCATTTTTATAGAAATCTGCCATTGTTTCGTTGTGCTTAAGAGCCAACGAACTGTACCTGGTGCCGATTCATCAAATCGAGCTTTCAGTTTTATTTTGAGTGTTATTATGTTAGTACCATAGACAGTTATGATGAATAATTTTTGATTATGATTTTTGTTTGTTTTTTTGTTTTGTTTGATTCCCTGAAGTCATGATGTATTGTTGCAATAGTTAGAAAATGCTACTGTTGTTCCAACCTGCTTGTTGTTTGCCTTAATCGAAAACTTTTCCTGTCTGTCCAGTTTTCGCTCTTACGTGGGGGTATTGTAGCATTTGAAATCTATTGGAATCCCCTCGTATATGTGTTAATTGAAATCCCCTTATATATGCATTACCATAACGAAGAATTTTTTCAATGTTTCTTAGTTTGTATCCTTCAATTTATAATCTTTCGTCTTTTTAGGTCGCCGCTGTCGATAATGAATCATTTTATTGTTTAATTATGTCACAGGCGCAAATTCTTCAATGTTTCTTTGTTCAAACCGCCCGATATTGCGTTTTCAAATTAATCTACGTCTTAATTTCTGTTGTGTTTAGTTTATACCATAAGTGCTTTGTTTGTTCTAAGTTTTGTGAGCAATTTTTTTAGATAATTTCGTCACTCTCAGTGGAGCCTCTATTAGAGGCAGTGGTTTCGGTATTAGTCCGAATTTTTCTTTTAATTCGTAATGTTTTTTTTTGTTTTTTCGTCTTTTGTCATGCGAAAATGTGCAGTATGGTAGCAGTGTTGAGTTTTAAGTGCAGTCGATGAGGTTGACAGAGATAACGGAAGAATGAAGACGTTTTAGAGGTCGGCCAAAAAGAAAACCGACAAATATGTTAAAGAAGTGGTATTTTACTCAAGTAATGTGTTTATAAAGATATCAACATTTCCATTGTCCAGTTTTTAAAAAGCGTTTACATGGTGTGTCCAATGTGCCAGTTTCCACCTCAAACCTCAATGTCCTAAGCAGCCGTTTAGGGATATTTTTTTTACAGTTTGAAGATGTAGTTTTTTGTTCCAGTTATTGAAAGTTATACAGTGAAACTCAGGTAACTTTTTTTTGTGATCAGATTTTAAAAGTAAAGCAGACATTTTTTAAATAAACGTAATAATTGCTTTCATACAAAAAAATTGTAATATTTAAAGTAGTAAATTTTTATGGTTTGACTTTTAGCTGTCATTTTATTTGTTCAGTTTTGTTTTAAATTTAGTATTAACATATGACAGTTAGCACTATTTTTGACATTTGGTAAATACCGAATCATATTTGAGATTTTGTTTTTGTTTTTTAAATAAGGTTAATCACTATGCATAGTTTCACTTAAAAAGATTTTTTTTGATTTGTAATAATTTATTTCTGCTACAAATTGTCGCCCATTAACAATTGTAAGTTTTTTCTGTATTTTTTTTTAATTGTGACTATTAATATAGTGTTTTTATGTTCTCTATGTTTTGTAACTGTTTGTGGTGACACAAAAATAAATGGTAAATTTTTGTTTCTTAACATTTGTTTATTTTTTTAACTAACCCTTTTTCAGTTTAATTTGAGAAAAAGATTTTGAATGTTTTGCATCTCTGATAATTATATCTCCAGTTACAACTAGCTGGTTGTAATAGGTATAATTAGGCACCTCAAGTGGCGCCCTATATTAAATTTCTTGAGGTGTTTCCTGTTTCGTTTTGTTTTTGTTTGTTTCAAGAGATTTATGACCCTTTATTTCATTTTTCTGTAGTTGCCCCAATTAAAACCCCTTTTTCTTTTACTTATCCACGACCCCAGCTCTCCTACCAAAGCCTGAGTGCCCGTTCGCACTAGTAGCGATTATTTTGCTTACCGTTCTCCACCCCCATAGTTTCTCTTCCCCCATTTTTCTACCCCTTGTATTAATACTTCTATGGTAGGCAAAATACTTCGTTACAACATTAGATTGTTCAACATAATATAGACTGATCAATGACAGTAAAGATGGAAAGAAGAAATTACGGGAATCACTTAAGTTAGATATCCCAGAATACACACGCAATAAATTGGTATTGCTTATGTGAGAAATACTCAGATATATTCGCCCTAAGGCACGACATGCTAACATGTAACAACTTCTACGAACAAAAACTAAGGGTGAAAGACCAAATTCCAGTATACATCAAGAAATATAGAACACCGCATGCACAAGCAGAAGAGTTAAACAGACAAGTACAGAAATTGAAAGGCCAAGGAGTTGTCGAACCATCTATATCAGAATATAATAGCATGGTAGTGCTCGTACCGAAAAAGTCTATAGATAGAAATAAAGCATAAATATTATGTATAGATTTTAGACAACTGAACAAGAAAATAGTCACAGATAAATATCCATTACCAAGAATAGACTCAATACTAGATCAACTAGGGAGAGCAAAATGGTTTTCAGTTATAGACCTAATGTCAGGTTTTCATCAAATACCATTAGAAAAATCATCGAGGAAATGCACATTCAACCTAAAACTTAACCCAGGAAAATGTCAATTTTCCTAGGTTAATTAATAATAATGTAATATGTAATTACATTATATTTTGTATTAAAAAGTTTTATAAATATATATATGGTAGACAGTTTATTTTAGTGTCAGATCATAAACCAGTTAAAGTGATCTTTAATCCAGATCGTAATATTTCAGTTATGTCGACATGTAGAGTAATACGCTGGAATGTTATATTATCAGCCTATGATTATAAGGTTGAGTATCGAAAGGTGTCACAAATATATGAAACAGATATGTTAACAAGTTTACCACTAAGTAATCCCATGGAGGTTGATGGTTACATAAATTCGTTTAATTTAACAGAGGAACTACGCCTCACCTTTGAAAATGTGGCTAAAGTAACAAAGACAGATACGGTTTTAGTTAAGGTATTAGATTTTGTAGAGACAGGATGGGCTAGTAAAATTACTGATCCAGTTATGAAGCCATATTTTTTAAAACGACCTGAGATGTCTGTGGAAGAAAACTGTCTACAAAAGTAAAACACTTCACATTTGTATTTAGGTATAAAACATATAATTAAAACTTTTTTAAAAAGTGTCGTCAAAATTTATACAGGAGCATAACGTGACGTTTTCAATCAGATCATTCTCAGTGCCTTCTTTTGTAATTGAAGCTAACACTAAAATTGTAGCTGTGACATCAGTATATGGTTCTACATTTTTCCAAAATTAAATTCTAATGTGACTCTAGGTCGATGACATTAAATAAAAATTTAATACTTAAAGAGCAACATGTTTCTTTACTCGACTTGAATATGTGGTTCTTCTCAGTTAAAACGACACAGACCAACTAGCTGAGGTGACAGGAAATATAATTCAAGAAGACAGCATTAACATGACGAGGTACGAGTATATTCAGAGACTAATGTAGTTTTTAAAATTATAATATTTTTTTGTAATAATACCTAATATCTTATTAATGAAAACTTTTAGTTAGAATTAAGTTTATTTAAATAATAATATCTATTGTCTAAACTCTGCAAATCTCTATTATTGAAAAAACAAGTAAGTTATTAAATTAGTGGAAATAACGTTTGAATCTGACATCATAAGTACCTAGTATGAAAATTGATTAAGGTAGAAAATGAAAGGAACTGATGTGGTACTGTACACATAATAGTGTAAGAAATGGTATAGAAAGTATTATATACTAAAAGATTAAGCTGAAATCCAATGAAATTGAATTTAAAAAATTTTGATTGGGTAATGGTGGTTGCCTAATGATGGTAAGAGACCCAGGTGTCGAGTAAATACTTAACTTTATTTTAAAAATCCCTTTGTAATCAGGGTATCGACTCCCCGGCTGAGGGCTCGTGAAAGCAATTAACTTTTATGACTTTCGTCTGGGATGTATCGTAATATTAATAGTTAGGGTTAGTTAGTCGAATTTGTATCACCGAAGGAAACTGAATTAAAGAAAACTTTTAAAGTCACATTTGTGTATTTTAATACAAAAGTAATGTTTGTAATAGAAATGTAATTTTGTATTTTTTCGAACCAGGAATTCTCTTGCGAAAATGAATCTTAAGACATTTCTTCTAACAGTGGCAGATCCAAGGGGGGGGGTCACGGGGGTCATGACCACCCCCAAAACAAAATTAAATATCAATCAAATAATCCAAAAAAAACTAATTAAAAACTCATCAACCCTATAAGCAGGAAGTCAAGAGTTAAAATAATTCAAACTCATTTATTGTAGGGGTAAGTATAGAATTATACGGAAGCCTTTTTAAATTGCTCTTTAAAAAAACTCAACAATTCTAAATACAGTAATACCTCGATTAACAACCTGACTTCCGCGAATTCAGAGTTACGCGATTTTCAAATTTGGACAATTCGTCATTTGAGTGCCAGAGAATCGTTCGATTATCGATAAGATAGAATTACCGTTCACACATTATTGCTCATTCAATGTACATTACATGACTTTTCACGACTTTGCTCGAAATCGGCACCTTTTTTATTTTTATTAGGTATTTCCTAACTTCAGTTTTGTCTACGAATTGGTTGTTTGTAATTTGGATATGTATTATAATTGTTGAGACTATGTGCTACATTTTATAATTTATCTATAATAAATATCAAAGTGAATATTGTTGTTGCATTAGCTCTGTCTGATACGTTAGTGAATACAAATAAAGGAACTGGGGGCTACTGTCCAAGGTCTGTTCCGAAGATCTATTTATTTACCCCTTTTAGATAATATTTTAACTTCCACCTTCCAGGATATTATCGGACCAACTACTTACTGCATATTCCACAGTAGAACAAGAGTTTTCACTGTGGATTCAAAAGTGAAAAAGAGTCGTGCAAAATAATGGAAAACTTCCTGATTGTATTTTAGAAGTATTAGAAAACTGCGATATTCATAGGTATGTATCCAAATATCAGAATATTTCTGCAAAATATTAATTACACTGCCAGTCAGTGCAGCAACAACAGAGCGTTCTACGCTTAAGCGTCCAAAGACTTGGCTTAGAAATAGAACTTCTGTTAACTGGTTTAGCACTCATCAATGTGTATCCTGAAATTTCTCTAGATGTTGATGCAATCATAGAGCGATCTGCTAAATCGGATAGGCGAAAAGAATACATTTTTACAAAATTATATAATATTTACTTTTCTTATAGTATTTTTAATCACTGAACTTTTATTTACCACTCGTTGCCGGCTGTTGCTGACGATTCGTGCACTTGTAGCCTAATATGCCGAATTATAGAAATAACTATTCCTTTCCTTCTTCTATTCTTCTATTCCTAAACTGCTGTTTACTCTTTCTTTCTTTCACACAAGGTTTCTTCTTCATTACGGAAGGGTGGCTATAACTACAGCAAATTGCTCTTTATCTTGAGCTGTTATTAGTATCGAATGTGTGTCCATGCCTGTCCAGTCTTACATTCTTCAGCCAGGAGCATTTTTTTCGTCCTGGACCTCTTTTTCCTTTTACTTTTCCTTCCATTATGAGTCGTAACAGGTTATATTTTTCTTCTCTATGAATATGTCCTTGATAACTTGTTTTTCTATTATTTACAATATTTAGGAGTTCTCATCTAATTGATATCCCCCCCCCCAAAAAATACTGGGATCAGCCACTGAAAGGTGCAAAAATCTAAATCCTGTATCACAATCCCTCAAGACCCATGACCCCCCTGACAAAAATTTCTAGATCCGCCACTGATTCTAACGTAATATTTGGCGACCGTGACAAGGTACTTTGAACTTAAGTACAAATATGATGACAGACCAGGTTCAGTAAATTCAGAGTTATCAAGTATAAAAGGTAAGCGCAAATTTAAATTACCTCCAATTGAGTTCAAGAAATTTAATGGAGACTTGAAAGATTGGCTTACTTTTTGGTCACAGTTCAAAGTAGTACAGGACGATCCATCGATTGATTTGACTGATAAGATAACTTATTTGAGACAAGCCACTGTAGAGTCTAGTAAGGCCAGACGATTAGTGGAGAGTTTTCCTGCAGTAGCCGACAATTACTTATAAATTGTTCAGAATTTGCAGTCTAGGGAGCTCTTAAAGTTAATTTTGAGTCGAGTTTCTAGTAGTTCTTGTAATATGTCTGTTTTTTTATGATATGATTGAAAGTCAACTTCGTTCACTTGAGACCTTAGGCATAACTGCTGACAAGTATGCGGCGATATTGTATCCTCTTATTGAGTCATGTTTGCCAGAAGATATGATTCGACTATGGCATAAATCTTCACAGTTTTTAAGGCCTTATGTTTCCGTGTCCATAAAAACTATCGCAGAAACCGCAGAAGTTACAACTCTAGAAACAATATTGAGTGAGCTAATGGATTTTTACAGAGTGAAGTTCAAAATGAACAAAAAATTCATTTAGCAACGGAAGGTTTTGGTTTACCGACTGAAAATAAATATAAATTAAATAGCCTCGTTGCCAAGAAAAATGTAAAATTGCCTAAGCAAGGAACTGATCAGCCCTTAGCGACCGCTGCTGGGTTAGTAAATTATAAAGTTTACAGGTGTGATTTTGTGAGAGGCAGCATGACAGTACAAATTGTTTTAAAGCACAAAAATTTACTATAGAGCAGAAACGTCGAACATTGTCAGAAAAGAAAGCCTGTTTTCGATGTCTGAAAGTAGAACATTCATCTAAAAATTGTACGTTTGGAGGACGTTTGAGCTGTATATTATGTTGTAAATCGCATGCAGGTTTTTTACAAACTCTGCAAATAAACATAAGAAGTGCACATGGTACTAAACAAGTAAGGGCACTTATTGACACTGGATCGCAGAGGATATATATTTTACAAAGTACTGCACAAGAAATGGGTTTTTCTGCCAAGGGAAAAGAAAAGATTGTACATGCATTATTTGGCGGTAGAAGCACTTCTGAACAATGACATAAATTGTACGAGGTAACTGTGAAGGAACCTACGCTTGTTCATTTGATGCCTTAGATCAACCACAAATCTGTGCAGATGTCTCTTCTATTTATGACGGCCCTTGGGTTGAGGAACTCAGTGATATAAATATTTCACTAAGCGATGTCGGAAAGACAGCACCAATTGAGATTTTGTTTGGAGCTGATATTGTAGGCAAATTGTATACAGGGAGGAAATATCAGTTATAGTGTGGTCTTGTAGCAGTTGAAACTTTGTTAGGTTGGACTCTTATGAGCAAGGTGCCGGCAGTTGCTTCTAATTTTAGTACAAGTATGATTATATTTTCGTTGTTTGTTGATAATTATTCTGTAGCGAAACTCTGAGAGCTTGATGTTATTAGGATAACCGACTCTGTATAAAAAATGACACGAGAGGTAGCGGACAAAGAGGCTAAGAATTTTTTCTATGAGACTGTACGACGTGACAGCGAAGGCAGGTATGAAGTTATGTTACCTTGGTTGAACGAGCATCCTTTGATTTTAGATAATTTAGCTGCCGCTAGGAGAAGGTTAGATACTACTTTAAATAAGTTGAAAAGGTCTAATTTGTTTGAATCGTATAACTTTATATTCAATGAGTGGTTGAACGAGGGTGTGATTGAAATAGTGAATAATCCCGAAGAGAATATTTGCGTGCATTATTTACCTCACAGGCCCGTTATTAAAAATATGTAATAGTGAAACCACAAAAATGAGGCCAGTCTTTGACGCGTCATCTCATAAACAGGGTTGTCCTTCTTTAAATCAGTGTTTGGAGGTGGAACCTAATCTTATTGAACTTATTCCTTCTGTTCTATTACGATTCAAACAATAAGAGGTAGAAGTTATGTAGGATATTCGAAAAGCATTTCTTCAAATTTCTATAAATTCAAAGGACAGAGATTTTTTGAGGTTTCTATGGGTGAACGATGAAGGAAAGGAATTTCTATTTCGACACAAGAGGGTTGTTTTTGGAGTCAATTGTAGTCCATTTCTTCTGGGTACCACTATACGAGTTTCATTTAACAAAAGTACTGGAGAAATGTTGTAATGATAATCCGTATTCTAAAAACACAATTGAAAATCTTATGACTGGGTTTTCTGTGGATAATTGTGTGACCAGTGTTACTGATGAAAATGAGTTAAGAATGTTTGTATCAGAAGCAATCGCCGTTATGGAGGAAGCTAAGATGGACTTAAGAGGGTGGGAGGCCTCTGGTAATATAAAAACA